>NW_020271719.1:600785-668165 GCF_003268045.1 Sipha flava | reverse complement strand
CCCCCCCCCCCATTTCGAAACCGTCGTTCCGGTTTTCGCGCGCTGTACGCCCTTGTCACGCGCGCGACCCGCGCTTTTCGAAATGCACGTTCACCGCGCTCGCTCGCTCGCCGATTTTCTTGGCATTTTACACGGCGTTTTGTCATCGGCCCGCGCGAGGAGGGGTAGGCGTTACCCCGCTGCGTTCCGATGCAAAGGTTATTTTTACCACCCAGGTATACGCTATGTTTGTTTGTTTTTTTTTTTTTTTTTTTTTCTATCTCTTCATAAATATTATTTACTTCGCTCCGCTCGCCGGATTCAGTTGCTTTTCCGATATAACAATTGTTACCGGTGCACGCGTTCCAAATTTAGACGGATCGTGTCTCCGGAAACCGTTGGCCCATGTACACTAGCCGGCAGCGATAAACGCACTTTCGTTTTCAGCAAAAATTGTAATCCATCTGACGCGCGGTTACCACTGCTTTATAATTAGAACGATTTCCGACAGATGTATTAGGACAGCGGCTATTAAAAGTATTTAAATATGCCAACAACAATAGTTGGCACTTTTTATCACGGTCAAGGATTTTTAGAAGACTTACAGCCTACGAATATTTCGTCTTCCGGTTTCGCGAATATGTTTTAAAACTATTGAAATTTAAAAAAAAAAAAAAAACAACAGAAAAATGAATTAAACACACAAGGTAAAAATCATTTACCCGAAAACATGTAAATTGACTGTCGAGGGAAAAAAATACATTCATTGTTTAGTCTTAAATTGAATTTAATAGTCGTGTATGCGTTTACCTCCGGTGGCGGTTTTACTTGATGAGCGGCCTGTAGATAGGTTTCCCCGGGCGTGGCTGGTGGGATTCAGACAGAAGGGCGTAGAATTATAATAAATGATGACATGAAACGTACTCTGAATAAAATATCGCTTTAGCAGTAAAACAACGAACGTGGGGTGTTGAGATGGGGTGAAAAAACGCTATAAACACGTTGTCGGCATTACGGCTCAGCGTCCTGTTGCGGTGTTATCAATAAACGTTTCTTCGGGTGCTTTTGTTTTGAATAATTGAAAATGTTGATACATTGTTTCCGACACGGATAAAATAATAAAAATTTTTCGAACTTCATACGTAACGTTCATTCTTGATTAACTTTCGTTTTCGTTAAGCCGTATTCATTTAAATATCACATTTTTATTAAGGAAATACTTCCCGATCGACCTTAACCTTGTTTCGAACAAAAACCCGTTTAATGAACATCGAAATAAATGGCGCATTATAACATCGAGATATTATCTTCTCCATTAGTCCGTATTACTACACCACGGTCGTTGCCATACATTTTAATTATGCGCTTGTGCTTTGACTCTCGGCAACATAATAATTATTACCTATTGCATTATTTTGATTAACGAGATGGAATTATTGCACGGGTTGAATGAATATTTCCCGGAGCTGTTCGTTTCTCAGCTGTATAAATATTGCTATCGCTTAATTTGCCATAATAACGCAAATATTATGTACATTGTGTTTACCAAAGTCATAAGACGTATAATTGTTCGATTATTGGATACCCGTATTATAACAAATTAACATTTTTATGTTAACTACTGAATTTTAAATGAAACAGCTTATTTCGATAAATTAATCATGTAGACAGATATTAATTATATTTATGAATATATATTAATGTTTGAATGTTTTACTCTAATAAAATTTATAGTTCTATATATTTAAAAACTGTTCGAGAATCTAGATTTATATGATTCTATAACATTTAATATAATTATTCATTTATTTTTGATTAAACACATATGTTCAAAAACTAATGAGTAAGATGCAAATAAAACTGTCTTGTGATAAAACGTTTATTGTAATGATATCTCTGAAAGTGGATTTCGAACACATTTTGTAGATATTTGTACGTAACGCATGGTACAACAAAATTAACAAATTCTCACGAATCCAGATCAAATTTTCATAAAACACATTCCGGGTTTATTGGATACGGGTAAAGACTTAAACGATAACACAGTAAACATGGAATCGATAAAATCAAAATCAAGAGGAAATGATCCGATAACGCGGTACGATTATTTAAAATAAAAAGCCACCGATACAATAAAATTAAGGTATGTTCTATATAAACATGTAGCGGGGGTTACAGAGGTTAATGTAAAAACAAATACACATCATTTATATTAATGTCTGCGGTATAAATCATACACGTAATCACGAACCTACGATTACATAGACAAATATTTAAAGAAAACATTTGATTTTGTTATTGTAATTATAATTTATTTTCTATTTCGACGTTGTGCGGACGTGAAATTCGTGTTGTAGAATATTACGATTACGTAATTTCAATCTTTCTCCGCGTCCGCGGCTCTCGATTACGTGGTGCGCTATATCATACGTTAAGCTCGTATTTATTACGTATTAATAAGCTCGCACTTATTTTTTCTTCGAATCATTTCGTTGTACCCACACACACACACACACACACACACACACATTATATTGTGTTTTTGAAAACACCTATAAGATACTTCCGGACAATTTTCATGTCTCGTGTCCGTTCTACAGCTTGCTCGATTGAATCGATGCGAAACATTGCTGCATCACTCGTGGAGATTTTGATCTACGACAACGTTAAACAATTGTCTCACACATTCGTTCGTAGGTTAGTTGTTAATGTGTATACAACAACGTTTTCAAGTAAAGCGAACACTTTTTTTCTATAACGATAACCGTAATCATCGATAACCTCGTGGAATCGTTTGACCGGTACGAAATTAATACACTTATAAGTTACGCGAATACTTTTTTTTTTTACCTTTCTAAAACTATAAAAGGCTTTTGTGCGATAAACAAAACGAACATACAGTGACGAACAAACGAAAGCGATGACTTTATTCTTCTTATGGTTTTTATTGCTTGCCTTGGTCTTGTGCAATTCATTACTATTACGTTACTGTTTCGCTACACGAATATACCACCAATTTTTTATTGCCACATCACTACACTCGGGTTATCAGTGGTAAAATTGCACGCGCAGTTGGTGGGAACCACCAGCACTACGACAGTCAACAGTCATTACCGATATTTTCCCTCTCGCGAACATTAATACCTAACGTAATACAATTAAAATCCATTGGAAACTTGAATTTACTGCAGAGCGTTACATGCATACGTTCTTAATAGTTTTAAATCAACAAAGAAAATTTAATCAATCATTATTTAATGATGCACGTACAATAATATTTCAAACTTTGTTTTCGTATTCGTTTATTTGTACATCTGCGTATACCTAGTAAACAACGTGTCGAATCCCAAGTACCACTGCCGATTTGAATATTGTATATTTATATATATATATATATATATATATATATATTTGTCTGTGTACGACGACATCAATTCGCATACCGAGATCATACGCACCTATCAATTTCACTTGGAACGAAGTGTCAAAAAAATAACCTCTCAGAATAACCGTAGTTTTTAGTTTAAACGCGTGGATTTCGTTAAAACCTTTATCATCAAACATCCGGCATTTTTTTTTTTTTTTTGTACAAACAATCCCAAGGTTAAACGCACAAAAACTATTTGTGTCCGTAGAAAATAAATAGCCGGTATTGATATAACGCGGAGTCGCACCCGTCTCTATCGGTCCCTTTGGACCGTCGATAATGATGAAAGTGACAATGACGCCACATATATTGTATCGATGCCGATAATGCAGGTAAAAGAAATTATGATTCTATTGTACCAAAGACATTCTACACCGTATTCATACATTTATATTTCACGGGATATCTTTTATACTTTTACAATCTATCGACATTTCATGTCCAAATTTTATCCGATACATAACTGGACATACATTTGACCCAGGTGTCGTACCCATACACAATCCATTAACATTGCATCGCACAGGAAAAAAAAAATAAAACAGGAAAAATGTATATAGGTGCGGTCACACATATTGTGGTCGCCGTCACTACCACCACCATCGGTCGGACTTTGGTCGAAACGTGAGTTGTAACCCTCCGATGACGCGCTCGTAACGACGACTCGAATTTCAATCCGTTTCCCGTGACCGTAAACCGAACGTGCGATATCCGGCGTTTGCGATTGGACAATATCGTTCGCGGTGCGTCGCTATTGAAATCGGTTCGCCAAGTTTTATAAACGGGGTCGTTCGTATCCGTAAGTACGTTGCGCCCCGGTATATTTATTTCTACGCGAAGCGTTCGAATAAAATGATGATAATAATACGAGTAGACCGCGCGAAAATACCAGGCGCGGCCTCAGAGACTTACCAAGGGAGAGGGCGTTTTAAGTATAAACTGATAATAGTAGTTTCCCCAAATTAGTACTGAGACACAGTACATATACGTATAGTATGATACACACCTCATAATATGGTTTTTTAGGCAAAATAAAATTGTTAGGTAGGTATCTAATTAAATAATCGGGATTTTATAGTTCACAAGGACAAAAATGTATTAAAAAATTTAAATTTTTGAAAAGCCTGGGGGAGCATGATCCAAGTACCTCTCCTCGGGACTGCGCCTGGCCGAACGACAAGGATGTTCGTTCTATCCTTTATGCGTTGTATTACGATCCAGCGCTGCACGCTGTTATCCGCGTAAGGACGCTCGACGTACCCTGTGCACGGGCCAATCAAATCAAATCATAGCCTTCGTTTCGGCCGATGACACACATAAAGTGCGGGACCCGTCTGTTAATGGTCCGCGATGGAATTCGAGGACGATTCGGGTTCAGGAGGTACGGTGTGTGGCACATTTACATATCAAATTTGTGGAACCGATGCACCCGTTTCTATCAAAAGAAAAAAGCGTATGCTGGTATACATCGATGTGATATTAAAAACGATACACGTTTACGATTTTCTCGTTTGGAAGAAAATTATTGAATCTCCGTTAGTCGTTACTCGTCTTCGTTTGTATTGTGTTGCGATAAAAATCAAAACAAATCTTTTCGAGAGTAAATTCAATTGTATTTCGTTCTGTATCCAATAACATGTTAGTTTCGAACGATCGGAATCTTCCGAAATAATACAAAGAACAGAAATCGGTTGGAAAGAAGATAATTTCCAGATTTGATTATGCAATTAAAGTGTATACAATTTCAAAAATCAAGGTTAAAAAGTACCACAAAACACTTTTTTTTTCTCTGTAATGAAATCTTCTACGAGTATAACGAGGGAATATGGGAGATATATACTTTAATACGTCTAGTAATTTTTAAAGATTAAGTACGTGACTGTATTTTTCTATTCTCTGTTCGTAAACATATAAGAACCCACATCAGGTATATTAACTATTATATTACGTAATAAAATTAAAAAAAAAAAAAAATTCGTGCCACCACGATTGAGTTTTATGGTTTTATAATTAATAGCTAAAATTCTTTGTAAGCCTCGTTAGCATCACAAGTCATTTAATTGTCATTGAAATGTAAATCGATCAGGAACGCACGTAGAATGTAGATCAGGAGAGGAGCGAATAGTCACTGAATACTCGATATGAGTAGTCGGGATCGGGTTTATGTAAAAAACTTCTAATTTTCTGACATGAAAAATCTCAGGGGGAAATGATCCCCACTGTCCTTCCTCCGAGTGTCCCTGATATCAATTGTGCACGAACAAGATACAATACTTTACTGGGTCACGGGAAAACCAAAAAAAAATGTTCTCTGATATGCAATACACAAACATACGTATACGTTTAACAAGAATATTTCTTTCTAGTTATAGTTATTCACGGTTTACATCGTGTGTGTGTGTATAACATAACGCCCACGAGTCCGCGAGTGTGCGCCGAGAGCCGAGCTTTCCTACGGTTCATGTTATTACGTAAGGTCAAAACTAACAAATCCGTTATTAGGCACCGTCGGCAGTAGCTGCATCGGTTATTACTTTGTCGCGAAAGTGAGGGTGCGTTTCCGGACGATTAAGTAATTAAGTTCAATTTATCTACACGAATGGCAGCGCGCGGTGGACGGAATGAGAAAAAAAAAACAGCGACAAAGTGTACATAATACAAGTGCACGGGCAACCGACGACAGTGGGAAACGAGCAAATGATTTACAACAGGAAACATATACGAGAACGGACGTTTGCGCGTACTATTACGCACCGCTGTTGTTGTGTGTAGTACGTGTACAATATACAGTGCCGTACACGTGCAACCGTGCCCTTTTTTAAACACTTAAGGCCCTTTACACGTGTTTTCGGGTCACCCTGTACGAGGCGATTTATCACGGGAAAAATATACACAGAACACGTTATATCGAGCATCCCACACGATCGGGTTTTCTCACGTTTTCCCTGTCCAGACTCGCACACACACACACACGCTCACCACGCGCAAAGTTGCGTCTTTTGCGAGTTGTGCGCTACACAGTGTGCGTACACCGCCATTTCGTTTTATTTTTATTTTCGGATTATCCGAAGGATTTACGCCGTTCAAAACATGTAATACTTATATTACGCGCGCGCGCGCGCGCGTGTGTGCTGTAGTACGCGTGTGCACCATCTGGTCGTGTAAAATGTATTCAATTAACTTGAAAACCCGCATTGTCCTATAGGGTAGCGCACAGGAAAACGGACCCGGAGGCGAACCGTGTAATATATATATATATATATGTGTGTACGTATGTATACCATATACGTGTATATTGTTTTGCGCGTACACATATGGTCCGTGGTCTTTTGTTCGGTAAAAACTGAAAACAGCTTCTGGCCGTTAAGATAACACACGGCTACAATAGATTTTTGATACTTCCCCCCCCCCCTTAAGGGTTCGTAACGTCATACTAACGTTCATCCCGAACGTGACCCGAAACTCGACGTAGAGATGTGTAGCATAATTGACTTGCCGACGTTTTTCGCCGATAAATATTTCGGCTCGGCCAACATGTGTGCGGCGGTTCCGTTTGTCATCGTCACACGCAGCCGCCGCCCGCCGCTGCGTCGAGTGAAAGCAAAAATGCCTTCCGATATATTTACAACTAGAAAATGTGAACCGATTCACCGGCTATAACGCAATACGTCGACATACAAGTGTATTTTTTTATTTTTATTTTCTTGCGAATAATACAACAACGTATAATATGTTACATCGTTCCAACACTTACCGTTACGCCTATTATAATCAATATAATTATAATTATTTTCTTTTAGACTCGTGATATATATATGAACATTATGAAATGTAAATTAATTAATCTATAATCAAAGGTTTCTACCTATCTTCAATCACGATTAACCATAACTTATTATGATCAGTATATATATAACGCTCGTATGTACTTATACTTATCTATAAACATTTATGCAGTCACAGATAGATCTGTTCAACATTTTAAATCATATATAATAAATTGTATTATACCATAACCCATCAAGATAAATTATCATTTGTATTTACTAATAATTATCAAATTTGTAGAGGAGATGGTTTCAATAATGATGAACTTATAACGTTTTCAGGGTTCCTAAACATTTATTTATTTGATGGGCAACTGTTAATTAATATTATAGATTTACTTTAATCTTTATTTTATCTTACTATTTCATGAATTTAAATCTTATTTCTTATTCGTTATCGCATTGTCAATCATTTTTTCTAGGTAAATATATATTTTGATGTTTTTGAAATTTTTCTCAAGTGTATTTTATGCAACTTGATTCAAAATAATTTGTTCAATGTTAAATGTTCTTTAATATATTAATATAAACACACTTCATAACAGTTTAAAAAAAAAAAAACAAGTAATATTTAAAGTACCGCAGCTTGTTATAAAATTTGGTTTACTTATTTAGTAAATGTTTATTCAACCGGTTGAGGTCGTCTTTATTTCTATGCAAATACAAATGCAATTATATCACAATATATAAATAAAATTATCTTGCGTAATTAATTTTCACCTTCTTATTATGCAGTCTCGTAGAGTCGTTGAAACTTCTACCGTCGGCGTTTCAAAAACAGTTACTGACATAATATACACCTTATAAGGCGAGCAAATTATCACGTAAAAAAAAAAAAAAATGTTTGCCTGGGCAATGCCTGCGCTCAAACGGTTTACAACTTAATTTTGCAATATTTTAAGTAGTAACAAATTTCACTGGTATGTTCATGATTTCTGCGTATCAACTTCGCTTCGAATAAAACAAAATACGACTTTATCTCAATTTTCGTCTCAAGTGCCTGAGATTACATACTTAATACCTCACGAGTTCATTGAACATAAGTGTGTTGATGTAATGTGTAATGATTTTTATTATTAAAATTGTTTTCATGCTGTTTTCGTCTACACATTTGTGCGTCTACTTAGACCTGCCCGTCATTTTAAACCTTCGGCACTAAACGTCTTATAATTTACCTTGACCGCATGATTTTTCACCTTATCATTATTATTTCAATCAATATGATTGTTTTGTCGGGGTCATTTGATAACATGTCTCTCGTATTTAGGAACCTTATTACTCAATTGTGTCTAGTTTATTTTAATTCTCGACGTTTAGTGTTGGTTTAACGAAACTTCCAATTCCAATAACTTCAGTATAACATGAAATTAGTTCACGAAAAAGGTCGTTTTGAATTTACTAGAAGAATCGAGTTTTGGTGTTCGATTAATTTTACTTGTAACAAAGTGTATAATTTTACTGATTAAATTATAATAATTATTATAATTAATAAAATATTTTGACTTACAGGTTACCCGTCCCGATACATTGTATAATTCAGTGTTTCCCAAACCTTTATGCTAAAGCTGCCCATAAATGTCCTTTGGGTTGGGTAGATGACCCTCAAAAAAAAAAAAAAAATAAAAATAAAAAATCTATTATGATTTAATAGAATAACATTAATAAATATTTTAATACAAGGAATTATATCATATAGTTCAACGCAATGCTACATGACTCAATTCTTGTAAGTATAATCATATTTTGATAACTAAAATAAATTTATTTTCATTAATTCACGAACAGCGATACATCAAAAAAATGTTGCGACCCAATGCTCAGTCACGACCTACAGATTGGGAAACGCTAGTATAGTCTAATCTTTAAAGCTCAAAAATACATTTTAATCGTTCAGTGTATAATTAATATAATAATGTGTTTAATTGAATACACTTCAAACGAAACAAATGTTACTTCCTCGTCGTTCAATTAAACTTGATATTGAAATCGATAAAATGAACACCGAAAGCGCATACCCGATTAGTTATAATAATAATCCATGCACTGCAACAGCTAATAATTATCATGTTGACTTTTGCTTTTAATACGCAAATTAACTATTCGAGAATCTCGTGACGTGTTATTAAAACTACACACACTAACTGTCCATATCCCGAATGTCTACAACGTAAGTGCATGTTATAATATTGACGTTTCGCGTGCACCGAAGTAATAATTATTGTCAATACGACTATGGTCCTGAACGTAAATCGATTTCAATCACAGATCAACAATGTTGCTACGTCAATGGATAGAATTTTAATGGTTGAATTATTTTTACACGTTGATCGCATTACAATGTTTAGAGATCAATACCCTAACGCAAAGCTAATAATTATTTGACATACGTTTATTAAATATCCAAATATTATCAATACGTATTATTACAACTACAAATAACATATTTGCGTATAACCGTTCACATCATCAATGGTTGATATGTCTTTGTACTGACGTTTTGTACGCGACGTAGTAATTATTATATATTATACAAACCCCTTGTTAAAAAACAAATTCAACCACAACCAATTTCCATTTAACGTTGGCAAACATAATATATCCAATGAATGAAATATTTGATTTGTCGGTGGCATTACTATTATTAGCGTACAATATTACTCTCCACAATTCGCAAAAACTTATAATGTGTAACATTGATTCATCCTACCTTGACACACATCTAAACCACCTCATTTTCTTACGAACCACCAAGCATAAATTATGTTATTAATAAACAAATAAACTTTATCTATTATAACCAGTCAAACTAGTTAGGTATATTTTTTTTCTTGAGTAATTCCCGAATTGTGTTTTTTTTGTTTTTTTTTCTATCAAATTTGCACACAATAAGAAAATTATATAAAATTATTTGTTTTACAAAGCTGTTTTTTTTTCTTTTCCAACGTAACGTTTAAATTGTATCCAATTTTTTCTGAATAAAAATATAAAAAATATATGAAACAATATCCTAAATTAATTCCACTTGTTTGCGTTGTATACTATTATGAGTGAAAGATAACTATATATATATGTAGTCAACAAGTATAAATTTCTTGCGGCCTACGATATTCGTATCGTTTGGTCTGCCGCTTTTTTTTTATTTATTTTTTCCTTGTACGCAACGCGAAATACACTGCTACGGGTTCGTTTCAGTCACAACGAATAAATCAGTTTTTCTTTTCCGTTGCTGTGTTCGAGTTTTCTATGTTTTCTCGTCTTGTGCAAGTGTATAAAATGCGAGAAACGTGTGTTAATCACCTAATTTTTTTTTTTTTTTTTTTTATCACTGATATAATATTGCCTTTGCCTCCCGTCGAATAAGCATGAGTACGTGTACAACGCGATAAAGCATCATACGAGTACATATGGTTGCGTCTTGTTCTCTAGGACTTAATGCACCAAAAAAAAAAGAGACCATACACTGTAGTAAAAATGTTGTCATCGTGATACACAACAATACCACGGTGTATGCGTTTCTTAAGCTCTTGCGTTACGGACCAATCGAAACATACGTGTCGCGGCAGGCTAGTTGTTTTTATATTTACGTTCTTCTTCTAATAAATGTTTTAATCATTTTCTGATGGACTACGTTTGGAAAAAATCCGACGAGGAAAACGACACCGAAAACTTTGAGCATCCCCGGTAGTGGTCAGCCCGAATAATCTCCTCGAGAATTTCGATCGTTCTAGGGTGACGGCGACGACGGTTATCGCCGACTTGGATATTTTCTACGTGTATTATATGACGCACACGTACTGCGAGTGTGACAGCTACCCGTCTGCCCGGGACTGAGCAACGTAACCAACAACCGGTTACCGCGATAACAATCCTGTTTAGTACATGGACGTACCTATATACTCATCTGCACGACCCTCTCTTTACCACGACGACGGGCCAGACGAAGACAATAAAAACGATCCTATATTTTTTTTTCATCCTCCAATTTTGTCATAATCTTTTTTCATTTTTTTTTTTCAAACCGTATACACGTACATGTTATAGTTAATGTGCGCGTAGACGATATAGGTGGTCTCCAATAGGTCGAGAGTTTTACGGAAATACGAACGAACGCATGTTAGTTGCGTCTTAGATTCGTTGTTTTCTCGTCCAAGGGTTCAATTATACAGAGAACCTGAATCAATATATTATACTCATGTTCGCGAGCTACCCGTATTTCGTTGCTATTAAATCCTACCAAAAAACCCGAGCACGATCACGTGTTTAACGGTACACAATACACGTACGCCACATGTACATAAATAGGTACGCGTATGTATTATACAATAAGATTTTTATGTGTATTCACACCCGACGATCGGCAGATATATAGTGGCACGTGTATCATGTTAGAAATAACTATACCTTTGTTCGCGTAGCACACATCAAAAACGATCTAAACTGGGTATACGCATCCATTATAAATCCACGAAAGAAAAAAAAAATTGGTTTTTCAACGTTTTTATTATATCTACGCATATTGTAGTGCATGGTATTATTTACGGATATATAAATGTACGTACGTACATAATATATACGTACGTAACGCGCGTACGAATAGTCTTAATCGTAAATTATTACCCGAAGGACGAAAATTAAAACACGTTACAATTATAAGCAATTTTACTGCGTTGAACGAGCACGCATACTATCATTATCCGAAAATGACTTGACGAAACCGTTGATGATTCGATGAAAATATTAAGTAAAATATCACCAAAACACATTATACGAGTATACTTACAGCATCTACAAGTTAATATTGTTTTGATAATCGACCGTAAATTGCAGTCGGCATACGTGCCAACAAGAATAATTATGTTGCAACATCGGTGTGCGTGGTACACGACGATAGACCAATTATATGATTTCGGCCCGTGATTTTATTTAACCGTGGTTTCTTGTTTTATTTAAAAAAAAAAAAATTATCTCCCGATATCGTTTTAAAAAGTATTATTTAAATAATGTGAGATTAGAACATTATTTTTCGAGATATAATCGAACACGGTTTATACATACGTATATACCTATGTATAAACTTACTTATTCTTACTTACGTATGTATAAACATACTTATGTTTACCGAAGAGGAAATGAAACGTTTTATTTGTTTCTGATGCACGTTTGGAAATATGAACGCTAACGTTGTAGTGTGTCAGTTGAAATCCGTTTTCGTTTTCGACAACGCAGATGAAACGAGCTGAACACGTGGACGTTTCGGTTAACCCCGTGGGTCCCAATCTGTCTCACCAATCACTACCACGTATAATTAAATTTCTCTGTAGACATTTCGCTACACTCGTCTCGGAAGCCGGTCTAGAAATGTCTCTGCTACAGTCGAACCGTACGTTTCGGTACGATGCACCGCGGGCCTGCAGTAGCGGTCCAAAAAAAAAATGTCTTGACAATAATCGTACAGCCACTATTGACGGTATTGTTGTGTCCAACGTGTACGCACAAATAACCTCAAACCTTCAAGCCCGCGTTACGATACGCTTGAGCAAATCTGGTCCGTATTACGGTCTTCGAATGTAACGTATCATAGCATTTATCCCGCAGTAGAGCATACATACTACACTGCATCATTGTGCGCGTAAAAAAAAATTAAAATTTGTTCCAATCGAGGATCTCTTACTGATTTGATTAACCCAATATTATATACAAAGTATAAATAAAATAACGAATATTCCCTACGCCATTAAGCTGAGCTCGAGTGGTGATACAGCCATTTATAGTACGCTTAAGATTCAATTGTTTTACACATAATAAACGATAATTTTTAAAATAATAAGTAAAGGTCATTTGGACATGGTTAACGCTTAGGTTTTCGCCCACATGCTGAAAACCTCTCCTGGAACCGTGGGTTGGGGCTCGACGAACGACGTTGACTGCAAAGAGTGCGCGCGTGAAAAACGATGTCCTACAACGCGCGTATACCGTATCAGGATCAAAAGGCGCGTCTACGCGTCTATTGTTGTTTCGGTCGCGCGGCAGACGCGCCTGAACAAATTTTACACGAAACACAATGGACCTGAAAACGCGTTGTAGTGCGCGTATACGTATACGTTCTCATTATTGCGAAAACTTAAATCTTAAACCGCCCATGCAAATCCGCAGAATGTGCGTTTCACGAACCTCTAGCGACAATAGCGTCTGTGTGTATTGAATTTTTCGAGTACAATAAAAATTTAAGCGAGTAATTTTTTCCCTAAACCCGTGCAGACAACTATAATAGAACTGCAGCAGCAGCAGCAGCAGTGACAAAAAGGGTTTTCAATCGCAAAACAATGTACAATGATGTTCAAGGTCTATCCTCCGTATACGTTGTTTTTTTTTTCCTGTCAGACGAAAATTGCCGGGGTTTATTGATCCTTCGGATGATGCGGGCGTACAATAAAAATTGTTCGAACGACATTGAACACACATCATAATTCGACGGAACCGTTGAGAGGGGATGGGAGAGAGAGAGAGAGAGAGAGTGAGAGAGAGAGACAAGCGGACGGACAGAAAAGGAACTGCGCGCGACGACGACGACGAACGTCGTAGAAATTTCGCGCTACCGTCTGAAAAGTAAAAACGTGGCCTCGTACGTGCGAGAGTGGCACATCTCGGAGCGGTCCGAGCTCGCTCAGGGGGAGAAAAAAAAATCCCATTCGTTGAACCGCGTGCGCCCGATTAGGAAATTTCTCGCGGCAACCAGTCGGACGGGTCCCGGTGGCCGGACGAGACCGAGCTGGACGCGAAAACGATAACGTTGTTGTGACGTATCGAATTCGGTTCTCGGAATCGGTCGCGCGTACCGTCCACGGGAAAAAGTTTTTTTTTCCCTTCTCTTCCCGCGCTAAGGGTCGACTTTCACGTGCACGACAGACGCGCCTAATGGTGTGCGTCGCGTTTCGTTTAAGGTGTGCGCGCCGGAGTAACAATCAGTGATATTATTACTGTTTCCGGAAACGATTTTTTGTTCCCCCCCCCCCCCCGGTAGAAAATGCATTTCATCGAACACGAGAGGATCGCAACAGCAATGTGAGCTAGTTTTTCGGAACAGTTATCATGGCTAAAACTATTGATAGTTTCATTATCATCCTGTGTTTGTTATCACTAATATATAATATCAAATAGGTAAATATTATACGACTGGTTTTTTTCTATATACGACACTGAACTTAATGTTCTGATCTTATAAACAATAAAAAAATGATGTTCAAAAATAATTATAACTATTCCAACATCCAAACTGTGCTGCAACTAGAAGTGGGACTGGGGGTGATCGGCACTGTCAAAGGGGCCTCAGCTTAGAAACATTGAGGAATCAAAATGCATAGAGTTTATTGTACTGTATACATTTGAGAGAATATCAAGACCGGTGACACAGGAACTATTTTTCATTATTTTCCAAATTATAGTTTTGTCCCCCTTGTATCCGAGAGGTCGATTTCCCCCTCCCTCTTATCTGATGACACTGCAAAGACATATGGTAAATTGAAAAATAACGAATATTCTAATTCACTGTAGATATTAATAGGGCTAATAACGTCAGAGTTTAAATTGTTTATCATATTTATAGATTTTATATTATATTTAGTGATAACGAACAGAATGATAATGAAACTATCGTTAATCTCAGCCATGATAACTGCTCCGAAAAACTAGCTCACGTTGCTGCGCGATCCTCTCGTCATCGGACTGCGTCGAGAACGTCTCGAACGTTTTGTTAAAAAAAAAAAACCGCCCGAGCGCACCACGTAGAAATCGGTACACATCGTGCGCCGCGATTTTGTTTTCAAACCGCGTTCGAAAACGATTCTCGTCCTTCACCGCCGGTAACCGACGTCCAACTACACATAATTATCGTTTTTTTTCCATGAAAAATCATCGAATAACACCTCGTTAAGTTAGGTAAGGTTCTCGTCGCGCGCGTGTGTAAACAATGTCATTAAAAAAATTACAGCCTACGTGCAATTACTATAAATTAAAACGATCACCTTAGCGATTTTTACGATACGGCGTCGCGTTCAACTGTACTTCGTCGCGGCCCGAAACTATTGTGGAAAATAAAATTTATGATTACGTTGTGTATCAAAATATTGTTGCGCCCGATTGTTCGTTTGAATACCGGCGAACGATACGACGGCTGTTCGTATAATCAACCGAATACCGTTTCATCTCCAAAAGCCGACGCTTTTGCACGGTACTGGAATTCGTCCTGCTAGAGCGATATTTATCGTTACCCTTGGGCCGAACGCGTCTGCTGCGAATAAAAATAAATTACTCTCTCGTTCGTCGTCCTTGCGTGCGTTGCGCATGCGACCGGAAGACGAAATACCATCATTGTCGGGATTTATAGAGAAAAAAACAAAATATACCAAAACACGCGCATCGATACGGATCTGTACACAGCAGTGGCTACGCCCCGAAAGATTTCGTAGACACGTGATAATGTAGTTGGCATTTTTCTCCGGATACGTTCCTACGAAAATATGTAAAAATATGTCTCACGACTGCGATGCGCGGCAACCGAAGTCTACTGGAACTCGCGTAAGTCTACGATCAAACTAGATCAGACAACGATTGCCGAACACGGCGGAATACGGACGAAAAAAATAAAAGTATAAAATTCAATTGTACCCGGTCACATTACATCCGAGAAATTCGGTCGTTTACGGCCGATGTCGGATGAAAACAAAATATTTTGTTTTTTTCGGCCGAACGTTAATCCGGCCGATGCCGGGTCTAGTCTGACCATAGACTAAGTGTGCCAACGGTTCGGAGGCGTGCGCGTGTGTTTTTTTCGGCCGACGACAAAAAGGAAAAAAAAACGATGACGGCGACGAACTCTGCTGTTTGGACGTTCGGCCGTGCGTGTGCACGCGTGGTTTGATTCACGCGGACAAACAACTCGTCCACCAGTCGAGCCCGGTCATCGTCGTGCAATGCAAACATTACTGCAGCCCTGCGCGCAGATCCACAGGCACGTACCCCGTGCATGGGTCGACAGGAAAACCCACGTGTACAATAATTACTGTGATACGTCCATTACCGTATTGGAGTGTAATAAAAAAAAAAACCTATGTTCAAACAACACTCCACTTCAATAGTTATTATTACAGCCAGTCGGTTCGTATCGTTTTCATTTGTAATTGTTTGGTCCCTGCAGGCCGCGCAATATCGTTATTATTATTGCAAAAGAAGTTAAACGTTTCGGTTGCACACGGTATGTATTATTATAACGGTGTTTTCAGTAGGCGGTTCTACAACGATCATCGTTCGCAAAACACTCATCGCGGCTAACCAATTATGTACGAATATTTCAAAACCGATTTCCAAACATTTGAATACATTTCGAATAACACTCCTGTTCTGTGCACTGCAGACGTGCGTAATCATACCTCGCGAAACGGTCATGTCGAAAAAATCGAATCCACTCGCAAAATGTACTGTCGTCCTCTTATCGGTATCGCAATAGTTGCAGGTCTTGAAAATATTTCGTTTTAACTTCCTTGTGAGTTTCTTATTCTTACCGCGACGAGTCAGGATTTTCATTCGAACCTTCGATTACGGTAAACGAGTAAATAGGGAAAAAATATATTCGCGTTTCTGCAATTCGTTAGCTCATTTTTGACATACAGTGCTGCACGAGTAACTGCAGTTTATTTGTTTATAATGCGTGAACATGCAGACTGTATATAGCTGTACTTGTAAACGAATACAATATATATAGTTTAACATGGAATCATAACATTATAATGTACATTTTAATATATTATTCAAACGCGTTAAAGGTTATCGCGTCGTACACATTATTTAATTCGGTGATTTCTCTTAGTCCAATGATAATTCTAATATTTTTAAAAACGCTGTGCATTATCGCGAGTTATGCAATTTTTAATGCTCATAAACTTAAATCAATAAATTCTCGGTATTCGTATTATTAATAATAATAAATTATCAGTCAAACATAATATCGCCATAAGTGTTACCTATAACTTTGTATTGACCCATCTGTATAAATTATTACAGTTGTACTTTTCCCCATCTATACTTGGACAGAAGTTTTATAATCATATTAATTGTACAAACTCCTTATTATGCTGTATTTTGTCTCCGCTTAACTGTATACTAGTGCATCCAAACGTTTTCACGTTTTCAGTAGATTAAATGTAAATCACGAATAACATAAAATGTTAAAATCAAAGTATTCGTAATACCATTATCGGCAGTATAACTATTGACTTGCCTTTTATCAGACATCGCTGCTGTTGAAACGATGATATTTTCACTGATGAGATAAAAATGCAATTTTTTTATTCGTATTATAACATAATTTTTTATGCGTTCTTCGGTTCGACTACAACACGATTTACAGATTACCGAGAATTCAATGTGCAATAGAACTGTTCTAATTTTTTTTTCTTTTTCGGCCGGCTCAACTGTATCCTATAAATATGCCAAAGTTTAAACTTGATACTTAATTTGTGCACACATAACACATCCGACCGTCTCCAATGACGGTTTAATGAAGTCTGTCTAAAAATACTTTAATCCGGACAACTACGGAGTTACGGCGTGTATAATACTATCCGTCCACTCGTATCTTCACGGCGATGCGTGAAGACGAAAAACATTCACGCGACGTCGTCACTTGTAGTATATCCAGACGGAATATCCTTAATTAAACTTCTTGTACGACGCGAAACATGTACGCTTGAGATCCTACGTCGACGCGCATTTTTAAGACTGGAAATTGTCAAACGTCATTCAAATTTTGGGACATTAGCATATGGCGTTTTTCGAAACGACAAATGGTGACCGCGGTCACGGCCCGTCGCTGGGACACAAACGAGTCATGCGTTGCTTCGGAGCGGCGTACAATTTTAAAGAAATCGAAGCGGTAAAATTGGATAAACGTCGACGACGGATGGCAACGATTATGTTGACGCGTCTTCACTGTTAGTTTCAGTCCGGACGGTGCGCAAGAGGGAGTTTTGGGGTTTCCAACCTAACCCCCCCCCCCAAATTGAGAATATTTTCACTAAGAGTATACCTAATCCTCATTCCACACATTCAAACTGGCTAGACAATTCATACGTAGTTGTCTATCTTCGTTATAATAGTGCTCGATTTTTCTCGATTTGACGCCTTTTTCTATTTAATTTTCGGACATTTTCCACCTATTGTCGTTGTGAATCTATAAAACGCGTTTTCACTGACAGGTCAAGCTGTTCAAGATGTTCAGGCATTTATTGACATATGTTGATTTTCGACATTGCAACGTGCATTTTATTTTTCTATCGACTTTTTACCTAACATAATAAATTTAATTTTGAGTCCCCTCTTTTGGACGATTCCTGCGCACAGTCCCGGCTTCAGTGGCTCGCTGCGACAAATGATCGCGGCATACTGTAATTCTGATTCGTAATGTATTTAGTGAGGTGGGCGGCAATACGATTTTCGCTTTAGAGCGGAAAATATCTGACGTCGGGCCTGCTGCGGTCGCGTGTTGAATTCGTCGTGGAGAAATGTACCGCGCTCGGTACGCGAAATGTTACAAATGTCTATCGCGTGCGGACATTGCCATGATGGTACGTTTATTTTACGTGCACGTATAAGACGCTGGACGCGGACGAAACGTTATTGACGTTGGGAAATGACGAATGTAATCGTTTTCGCGTTGCATAGGTCAATTGCGTTTTTAAAAAAAAAAAAAAAAATTTTTTAATAACGACAAACGCTATGGTTTAAAATTAATTTACCGGAAGAAAAAAAACGAACCACGCGTACGATGAAAGCGAGAAACTGACAGTGGTAATGAAATAACGCAAACGTCCGCCGTTCGGTACAGATATTATATGCCGTGCACTGCGCCGTGCAACATACCGACATTAGAGCGCAGCGTCTAATTGCGTTTTAATAAACACCGAACCACGTGAAAAACGAGACCGTTTGATCGGTCAGAGTGTGCAACTGTTTTTCAATACGAGTAATCCAAGCGAAGACTTCCTCGCAAGACAAGCGTACACAGTACACGTACATAAAAATAATATTCCATTTATAAACGTACAATAATGAAATGAATTCTCAAATCAACTTATCAACATCACATGATACGATGATGTGAAATTAATATCTTTTACGTTTTATCGCAGTCGAAGAGTATCCGAAGAGCGAAAAAATCAACGTCCTGTCCGGGAACATGTAAGGTAATATCCGACAGGGGATAATTAACGTGATCACGTGTTTTTGTTGTTTAAGGTTATTTAAAAAAAAAAAAAGTCATAATCAATTATACGGCCAAAATCTTATACTGTACATAAGCATCGACGTATCGTGTAATCATATTACAGAAGTTTTGAAGTGCTTAGCCTACTCTGGCCCAAGTGGGAATAAATGACAATATAGCAGCGTCGGACACTTCGCTTGTGAGTAGCCGGAAGGAAGTCCGAAAACGAAAAAATATTGGGTAACATGTTTGATTATTTTTTTTCTCTTACTTAGTTCTTCGTATGCGTTAAAAAACGCTTATGTCGGAATCGCGAGTGTATTGACCGTTCCGATGTTTTTTCTCTTCTTTATTTCCGATACGTCGGTGAAATTCGAATGTATAGGATTTTGCAATAAGTGATCGAAAATAATTTTTAACAATCGGTTTTCGAATTACATTTTGAAATAATTTGCTTTGGACGACGCACGAACCTCGCTGCTGTTAGCGGCATTATATAGTATTCGTTTGTAATGTATAATGGTGCGATCCCATTTGTCCGACGGCGATGAATTATGTTTATTTTGTTGTTCGGCCGAATACAAATCTTTCGGATTCGACAAAAATCCGTTTTAACGCACGGGTTTCACTTTCCACATGCGTTCGGATACCGTTTAGCAGCGCAGATTATTTGCACACAATCGCTCTGGGGAAGCATGCTATAAAATTATATCGTCGAAATCGGTTTTTTTTCTTATACCGCTCGCCTTGGGAGTAAGTGTACGACCGCCGACACCGTCTTGGATTACACGATGTTATATTATTCGAAGGTTTCGAGGGACAAAAATACGAATGAAATTAACCACAGTGTTCTTGCACTATATCATTATGTTCTACAACGAGTCTACATCAACTCAATGTTATCAACGTTGTACAACCATTTTCCCAACGTAATCCGATACCAACTGCGATCGAATTTAAATATTCTTATTATTTTGTGATTATCACATTTATATAGATTAAATGTACTTGTACACAGGCAGATATGTGCTGTATTCAAATGTCTTCCTTCAAATCAACTATTGAAGTACTAGTAAATGAAATAAAAAAACATATTTGTTCACATTGAAGCTATTAAATTACTAATTAGTAGGTATTTATTTATTGTATGATTTTCGTTTGTTTTGAAATTAAATTTAACAACCTGTAATTCATACAGCATACTAATTTTAAATAAAAAAATTAAAATTAAAATTGTCGAAATTAAATTAAATATTTTTCAACA
Organism: Sipha flava; assembly: GCF_003268045.1. Lineage (NCBI taxonomy): Eukaryota > Metazoa > Arthropoda > Insecta > Hemiptera > Aphididae > Sipha > Sipha flava. The sequence goes on along the minus strand of NW_020271719.1, from coordinate 647,412 downwards.
TCATAATTGCTCCACGAACAAAAAATGTTGAGAACCGCTGGCGTTTGCTATCATTCAAAAAACCTTTTTTTTATTTTATCCAAAAATTTGGTTTTGTAACACTGAAACATTTTACGGGTGACGATAAACATTGACACCAGACGTAGAACTCACACTATAGAAAACACACCGTGCACTATTGCATTATTTTTTCCCCGTTTTTCATCTCACTTGTTATCTATTATATGATGTTGTTTATCCGAACATAATGTTTATATAATACCATGGCGTAAATGTACAATAATGTATTGCACATGATGTTTCTTTCGTTGTTTTTAGCGCAGTAAAATATTTGATATACGGACGAAATTGTTAACTGTACAAAATAAACGATGTAACTATATATATATATATATATATATAACTATTGTAATACTACATAAATTACTGGCAATATAAATAATCCGTCGTTATGCTTAGGCACTGTACAAGACACCTGAAATCACCAGTCAATGTACAATTCTTCAGTTTCTTTGCTGTTTTAGAAAATACCAAAAACAGAGTATGCGCAATAGGGTATAACATTTGTCTGCAATTCAAAATATCACTCGTCAACCATATAATGGCAATACAAGTAATTTTTAACAGTAATATAGCAATATATTACGATTAATCATAATAAACAGTCATTTAAAAATAATTACATTTTTTCCTCGGGTATTAGGAATAAAATTATTTTCTTACAAATACGGAGCAGCTTATCTAGTTGATCAAAATTCAGTAAAATGCTTATAAGTAATATCTAGAGAAAAAAAATTGTAAAAAATATGTTTTTTCCCAATTGTCTAAGGCTAGTCGGCGTTATTCATAATGCCTATGAATTATACTACGTTATACCTAAATCATCCATACTGCTTGTAACGTGTTCATGCAAAGAACTTTTTTAATGCAAGAAAAACCCAAAACTATACGTACCATTATTCGTTTTTTATACGCAATCGCTTAACAGTTAGTCATATTGTTCTCGTTTAAACGTTACTAAGAACTACGGGCTGATACCTGAAAAATAATTACAATGGTTATTATATAAAAATATTTCTTCTAAATATTATGATTATTCGTTACTACAAATGTTTGTTGTAAACATGTATACATGAATATTTATCAATTATCGGTTATCTATAATATAATATGAACGAAACACGCCGACGAAGAGATATTTCCGACATTTCATTTCCTCTCGTTAACATTTCACATGTAAAAGTCCATAACGCACCCAATATTTTAATCGTGTTTTGTGTTATAATATTTTTTACCGGAACTGTTAGAACTATCTGTTTAAATATTGTTTGTGTGAAACTAAAATGAGAAAAATAACTTTTAGTTTCAATTACGATTATTTTCGTATATAACCGGTACATTTAAATCATATTCAAATTGATTTGTACAAAGATTTTAAAAATATCTATTCATAAATTACATATTGCTTCCGATCAATATCTTAGAGTCAAAAATCAATGACATCTAAGATACTGAACCGCTTTAAAATCTATAAAGCTAACCATTGATTTTCAGGACATTTCGTGTCGTTGATCTAGAATACAAGAACCGCATTTAAGTCCAAAAAACATCGTCAAGGGTAAAAATGTTTAATCATCTGCTCTCCGCCACATGGCTCAATAATTATTTATCCCCCTCTTTGTACAAATTAAAATGCTTAACTATTTACTTCATACATAGATAAATGTATAATAATGAAAGTAGCATGAAATAATTATGGTAAAATATGTTATTAATATTTCCCAATTACATATTTCTACATATTATCGTACGCATTTCATAGACCTTTACTTCTACATATGTTATTCGATCAAAAAAAAACACTCTGATCGTTATTAGTTTTATAAAAAGCACACTATATTGTATGATTTTTTTTCATTTTTCGGTTTTTAATCAGTTTTTAAAAATAAACCGAACCACTTTGCCGTCAGAGACCATCTTGTTTCTACCTACTCAAGCACGATTTTATAGAAAACTCATTACGAGTAACCGCCGTTAAAATGTTTTTTAAACGTCTTATAAGTGACAATAGTGGTGCTAACAATGATTGTTGACAATCAAGAGTAATTTTTAGTGAAATGCTGTGATTTGAATACAGTTTTCATAACTCTGTATTCAAATCGTAATAACCGCATAATCACGTGTCTGTATGCCTTTGTATGTCATATAAACAAACATTTTACGTGCTGACTAATTAGATAAATTTACTATTTATACAGTTCTTCTAAATTATGATAAATAATATCGACTTGTTTTTTTTTTAAAAAAAAGTGTATTGGAAGAACTTGATATTACATGATTTTTTTGCATGTCCACGCTTTATACAGCTGTCAAACTATGTGCTATTAATAAACTGTTGATTTTCTTTTGTGTCCAATAAAATAACATTTTTCTCCATCAATAGCAGTTTAATTATTTTATCGTGGGAGTATGAGCTTCATGATCAAACACGAACTATCCTACAGAGAAAACATAACATAAACTATACATTTTTTTTTTTTTTTTTAACAAAACACTTAACGAGTTAAGATATTAACTTGACATTTCTGCAATTTATTCGCCCCATCGATATATATATATATGTGTATATGTATATCGACTGCACCTTTTCGATCGATTCTCTCCGTAATTGTTTTGAATTAGAAAACGAACATTGAAATGGATTTATACTAAACCCATTTAGAAAACGGGCGACGGATAGTTAAAAATATGCACGTATAGTTAATTGATACCATAACACGTTAGTGTGAATAGATATCGTTTAACCGCAGTGGTCGAAGGTGTGTCCGTGTACGCTTGGAATTAGTTACATTAGACGTACATTGTCGTTAGGTATAACGGTTTAGCAACGGTTTGCTATACGATTGATATTTCCATTGTCTATTCCGTTCGAAATAGAATATTGGAACAAACATCGATGACGTTTCATTGCGTATTTACATAGTTCGCACGTTATCCGCACTGTTTGTGACATTCTACGTTGAACGTGAGAACATAAACTGTTGATTTTCACCTTTACCCATACATACGCATTAAAATAACGTTTTTTTTCTCATCGATGATTTCATCCAAGAGGGAAATAATTATTTATACAAAACAATTATTTGAATCGTTCTAATTGAACGCGGTTAACATAAAAATAATTTTAACCGAAATCAAAATCGTTTGGTGTTTAATAGTCGAACGATTCGAACGGTATTGAGCGACACATTTAACATAATGGATCAAAACATGATTGGCGTTTTGCGCGTTATGAATTTTTGAAATAAGTACTTTCGAATGATGTTGGAGATAACTCGTGGTAGATGTTTTTCGTTCGTTCCGTTGTGTTGTACCGTAAGTGCCATTGTAAGTTTATCAATAAATGTGTAATATTCAACATTCGCACGTTTACTGTAAACACACACACACACACACATACATAGGTAGTATTATAGTTATAACAATATTTAAAAGATATTTTTATTTTATTTTTTAATATTATTCTCCACATACACATGTAACGTCGTAGTTCTCAGAAACATTCTCATGAAAATGTTAAATTTATATGCTACATTCGTCGTAAAAAAAAAAAATAATTTAAATAATTAATAAAACACTACTGTTAAAAGTAAAATCCGCTCGTAACCGTCGTAACTACTATATTAGTGTACCTACAATTATATGGATAATACTACGGATAAAATGGTTAAAAAAAAATTAAGTATAGTGATTAGGTGTACAAATTATATTATAAATTACAATCATGCGATGCGTTATTATTATACCAAGGTACACCTACATAATTAAATATTGTTTACGTCACTCCTCAACACGGACATCAGCATATTATAATTATTACAAGAGCATTTGGTCTAGTAGTGTCTTAATGTTTTAATTCGTATAATAGTCTCAATTATTTAATGGATTTACCGCAACGTTAGAATATCATATTATAATTGTGTAGAGCGGATCTTTTCGTTTCAACGTCACGACGATAAGTGCCCGGTGCGTATTAACCCCCGTCGTGATGGTATTTTCTCGGCATCAGCGGATTCGATAAATTACGTTCCTAAAAAAAAAGGGTCATATTCGTATACTACATAAATTGCGTCCTGGGTATATTTGAAATGTACGTAAATTATAACTGGGGATATTCCGATTTCCGGTCGGCTGTACAATTTAAAGATAAGTATTAATGTTATCTTTAATATTGATCGATTTAAATAATACGTTGGTTTACATAATATTACATAATATTAGCATTTTATCGAAGCTCTGCTAGGCACGTGTTTTTAAGTTCCTCTACAGTTTACTAATGAGTATTTTTTTTTCCGATTTAATAAAAATTAACGTTATGAAAGCCCGAAAGGAATAAAACGTTAAAAATACTTGATGGTTTTAAATTTCGTTTTCACCAATTACTAAAAAATTATGATTAACGTTGATGTTGCACAGTTAAATTGTGTAAATACTTTTTTTAAATTTATTGATTATAATATTTGTACATATAGTTCTAAAGATCATAATTATATCGCCAGTCCTAAGTCTGAAAATGTGAATAAAAATATTGATTTTGCGAAAAAAAGAAAACGTCAGACGTAATTTTCGTAGGTATGTATAAAATATAGCATAAAATATATCCGGTCCGCAATTTACGTAAAAAAATTTAAAACGGGACGCAGTATACAACGGCTCAACATCAGTTGCCCTGAGCAATAGGTACAACAACAATGAGTAGCACGGATCTACCATTTACGATTGTACATTTTTTCGTTTAATCCCCGAAATGCGTGTAAACTAACGAACATGTCGTGGAAAAACGTTTGGCGCACGGCTCAATCCCAACACCGTAAAAGTGCAACTACTCCCCGTCGACCTTATCGTTATCATTTCATTAATCACATGGTGCCGCACTGTTATTGACCGTTAATGAACGCACTTTGTTCTCGTCGTACACACACGTACCCGGAATATGTACACGGCTACCGTAGAACTGTTGACGAAACGTGAATAACTGCACTTCCACGGTTCTCTTTCTCGGTCCACCGCAACGGTCGAATAGATAAAAAAAAAAAACGTTCTCGTTACGCCCGTCGTCCGAAAACAACAACGTAGGAGAAACGTGAAATCCATTTTTTTTTTTTTTTGTTCCTTTGACGTTTTCGCATAACCGATTTAATTTTCTGATTGCAGAAAGAAATGCAGTTATGAGCTCTAAAGCCATGCAAGTGCTTACTACGGTATTGTGTGCCTTGTTCGTGGCGAGCGCATCGGCCGCACCGTGCCCGCGCCCGTGCAAATGTTTCGCCGACGTCAACGGCATACAGGCGGCCAACTGCACGGAGCTGCCGGTGCGCGCGGCGACCGCGTGGCCGCAGAAGATCCTCCGGTTGCAGTTGGCCGGCGATCGCGCGGCCGTCGCGGCGCCGATGGTGCTGAGGGACAAGGCGTTCGGCCACTTCCCGCGGCTCACCTATCTGGACGTGTCCGGGCGCGCGGTGCAGCACGTGGCCGCCTTGGCGTTCGACGGGCTACCGGAACTGGTGGAGCTCAACCTTGCCCGCACCGGCGTCAAGAAGCTGGACCGGCGCGCGTTCGCGGGCAACCGGAAACTGGCGTTCCTGTCGCTGCGCGGAAACCCCGGGCTGACGGTGTCCCCGTCGTTCCTGGTGTCCGACTCCATTACCGAGCTAGACGTGTCCGCATGCGGCCTGACCGCGCTGAAGAGCGTCTACTTCAGCGGACTGCCGAACCTCAAGTACCTGTTCGCCGCTAACAACCGGCTCAAGGCGCTGGGCTCGCAATTCGCGCCGCCCGGCATCAAGTACGTGGACCTGGCCAACAACCGCATCGGCCACGTAGACGACGACCTGGAGGCGTACAAAAGGTTGCGCACCGTCGACCTCACCGGCAACCCGATCAACTGCACGTGCGAGCTGTCCGACGTGGACAGGAAACTGACGGCCCGCGGGGTGGCGTTCGGCAACACGGTTACGTGCGCGAACACGGGCTTGCCGCTGGACGACATGGCCGAGGTGTGTTCGGCGGACGACAAGGATATGCTGGGAGACGACCCGAAAGCCATTTACAAGTCGGACGATCTGCTCGAGGTGGACGACGGTATGATGTCGGCGGGAGACGATCGCGTGGACGGTGGTTCAGGGTCAGGTAGCGGTGACGGTGCCCCCCCGGTGTTTTCGACGCCGTCGGACGTCGCCGGTGCGGAAAACGAGTCGAATGGTTCCGTGGAAAATACGTCGTCGCAGCGGCCGGACACGACTTCTGAGGAGACAACTTCCGAGGAAGCCATTCCCGGGGAAACTGCTTCCGAAGAAACGACTACCGACGAAACAGTTTCCGGGGATCCTACTTCAGGGGAAAGTACTTCCGAGGCGGAGACGTCGGTGACAACCGGGTCGGAAGAAACGACGGACGAGACCAGCACCGTGCCAGTGGTTCCGGTGGACGAAGTGATTTCCGTAAAGGTTTCGGCGAGACCCGACTCGGCGGTGGACCACGACGGTGGGACCACGACGACGACGACGACGACGACCGTCGCGGTGGACCACGATATCGTGTCGAACCCGATACTGTTGCCGAAAGACGAGGTCCAGGAGCAGCACAGCCTGGTCGCGGCGGTGGACTACTTGCGGTCGAACGTGGCGGTAACGGGCACGGCAGTGATACTGGCCGTGTTGATCATGGCGATCGTGTACAAGGCGGTGTGCGCGGGCAAGTCGCGGAGCCGAAGGACCGCGGAGGCGGACGGCAAAACGGTCGAACTGAAGGAGATCAAGTACATTGCCGCGGACACAGAGGACTCGCGCAATCGCGATGATGACGACCGGGATGAGCTAACCACGCCGTCCAGCTCGGCGGAGGAGAACCTGCTGGAGGACCGCGGCGACGACACGGACGACTCGGACGATTCGGATGACGTCCAACCGTCACCGTCGGCGGTTGTGGATGCGATGAAAGCCAACGGCGACGCGGCCGCGACCAACGTTCCTACCAGGGTCATCGTGAAACTGGGCGAGACCCCGAAGGCGTCCAGGCCGGTGACCATCGACAACGTGCACTGAACCGGACGGGACGTGAAGAGGCGGCGGCGCGCGAAAACCAAATATAAAATGTATCACAATCGTATGTCGTCGCTGAATTGTTCACGAAAATAAAAAAAAATTTAACCCCCGTATCGAGATCGTATTGTTCCGAAGGGACCACCGCCGCGAACCTACGAACCCTTGATGCACGCGGAACCGCACCGGAAGTGTACACGTGTCCACACCGTTCGCCCTCACCTCCCACGACGTCGTGACCGCTCGATTCGTTCATTCGCGCACCCTGTACCACACACGGTACATGATAATAAGTTTAATCATAAATTATCTAAACAATACATTTAACAACATTAATAATAATACATTTTAGATCTTAAATCATGCCCTATATGTAAGTCGTCCAGCATGTTTTATATATTCATTGATTTTTTTTTTTTTAATAATTCTATCGCCAGGTTATAACAACATATTTTTTTTATAATGATCTTTTATAAAACATAATCGAAACGAATTAAAACGTCGTACTATATTTAAAATCCTTTTATTTTTTTAGAGGTCCGAAAAAACATTTTATAAATGTACATTTTTCTTAAATATTTAATACTTTATTTTATTTATTGTTTTTTTTTTTTTTTTTGTCTACTATAAATATATTTATTTTTAATGATCTGTAACTAATGTTAAATTATATAATGTAAATTGTTTTTAATGTAGGTGTACGAATTACGTTAATTTGTTTTTGTGTAAATAAATTATTATTATTATTATTATTATTATTATATTTTAAAGTATCCAGATTGATAACGAATAAACTATTTTTAATTGGTCTTAGTACTTATAGTATATTATATTTGTATGGAAAATGGAGTGTGAAAGTTTGAACATATATATACATTGAGAGTATCTATAAGTGAAAGACAATTATATTGATATGTATTGGATGTTTAGTTCTTAAATAAAAATAAAATATAGCCATTCAAAAAACAGCTGAAAGTGTTATAAGTAATAATTTAGTGCTAAGAAATTATAAAAAGTTAATTTTACTTACTAACATTTCAATGTAGACAAAAATATCAAAACATGTGAAATATATGTGTACTAAAAATCAAGTTAAAATACAATTTTCAAAAAAGATATTTTAATTTAATTTTTTAATACTTTTATAGTTTAAAGATTTATAAATCTTATATCTTATGTTAATAATTATAAGGTAAACAAGCGGCAAATATGTACTAAGTACGGCAGGAACATATTTATTTCTTACATAATAATATAAAACGGTTAAAGGATTATTGTTTAACAATAATGTGCGCATCACTTCAATTTGAATTTTTTTACTTACCTTGATAATGAAACTGAGTTACGAGTGTAACAGATATTTATTTAAGTTTTTTAATTTGAATGATCTACAGTTGTTTGAGAGCAGAATTTCGTATGCGGAAACCGCTCAATTCAACTAACGTTATGAAGAAAAACGAAATCCACACGGATTCATCCAATAGTTAAAATTATTATTTTAGACATTCCAGTTGAACGAATTAAAAATTAAAAAAATAATTTAATGAAATGAGTGTATATCCGTTCATATATGAACAAATATTTAATAATAACACTGGAATATCTAATTGTTAAAATAGCACTAAAACCCAAAAATATGTAAAAATTAGCAGAAATGTTGTAACAGATAGAAGTAATTTTTTTTATCATTATTTTCTCTCCACGGCCCAGCATCAGTATTTACATCATGAACTAAAATGTATATTTTTCAGTTTTAATTTGGCCCCGTCGAATATCATAAGGTATGCAGATAGGTACATTACTCGATACATTACAATAACCATTACACCCAATGGTTGTCGGAGGTTGAAAAAATATTGAAAAGTATTTAATATGTTTAACTCACAGCGGTAACACTTGATATCCAAACATTGGTTTTAAAGACCTGGGTAATGTACACGATAAAAACAGATTCCTCTAATATTCCACTGTTGGTCGTCGCCGTTGAACTGTCATTGGCTGATGAAATTATTTTTCTAGCAATTTATTAATAGCCCGTATTTAAAAATTTGGCGCCAAATAAGTTATGCCTCCCCACCCAAAAAAAAAAATTATAATAATATAACACTTATTATTTCGTCCATAATCGAGATTCTTTAATATTAAAATAAAACTTATAAATGAAAATCGTTTAATAATTTTTTTTAATTAACAAATTAAACAAATTATAACATAATAAAACATACAAAATCCTTTTTTTTTAATTTACAAATCGTAATATAATAAAACATACTATTTTTTTTTATTCTTTTTTTTTTTTTTAAATAATATACATAATACATAATTTTTAAAATTAATTTTGCTAAAATATTTTGCCACCCCTGAGATTTGACGCCCTCGGGCATGTGCTTACCCGTGCCCCCCCCCCTAAATACGGGCCTGAGTAAATTGACTATCCTGTTGGACGCCAATATTAACCAAAATTATTTTGTCTGACTATGATCATTTCAAAGAGGCTGTGGTGTAGGGCTGCATCTGAATTACATGTCAAAAGAAAAAAAAAAATGTCTGAATGCATGTCACTTGTTAGAGTATGCCATGTAGCCACAAGTTTACTTCTCATGCACTTATGTGCACAACTGTATTTTGACTTAAACTCTTTATAAAATGGTTTTTACAACTGAATAGTTCATTAGAATCATATAGACAAATAATTTGTTTTAAGAGAATTAATAAAAACTAAACCTATAACTAAGCAGTTAAAATTTGTAGTGTGAGATAAATGATTAGATATTAAAAGAATTACTGCATTCTTATCATTCTTGGCTATGTTTAGTTATAAATTAGTTAAGTCGGTATAAGTAAGTACGCCTTCTATTATATAGATGAGACTACAAAGTATACAAGATGAAAGTTATCAAGTATACCGGACAATTTTAGGGCACTTTTCCCTATATTTTGTGAACTGTTAAAAATACATCGAAAAAAATTCGAACATTTCAAGTTAATAATATTTAAGAAAAGTTGTTATTGCAACTATTGTACCAATTACCACACATATGAGAGTTTTGAGTCGAATAATGTACTGGTTTAAGTACGATGTAGAGTTAGTCGGTACATGTCATTAGGTATTAGGGAAGTTTTCGGTATGTCCGACGCGTGGTTCGGAATGTGATAAAGGATCGATCATATTTGACGTCCATCTACTCGACTATACAGCAACATGACCTAACTTACCAGAAGAACAAGCATAGAAAAGAGATACATGTGCTTACAAATAGGTAGTTCAAAATTGTCTCGCTATTTCACGAGATACATTAGGTTGAATTCAACATTAGCACCTACATTCCTGAGTTAATGATTACAAAGTTAACGATGGTTGTTATAGTTATTAATAATGTGCCCGCATATTTATTCATGTATTTTTAATGAATTAATTAATTACCGTATTTACACTGACGCTGACGTACATGCATCTGTTGTTTCTATACTTGACTGTTTGTACTGTTAAGTCCGAATCTTATTTCGTTTGTTGGTCCAAAAGTTTAATATTGTTTACACTGTTGGTTGTTTGGTATTGAAATACACTTCGTCACTCTTTAAACTTTAGAAATCACAAACATAAATAAAAAATGGTCAATCAATAACTGAAATAAAACACATTTTAGATGCGCAATCATAGCAGTAAAGTTAATAAGAGATACGTTATACTAGCATTTACAAAATATGCATAAAAAATCTGTTAAGATGTACTTTAATTATAAAATTAATATTTGCGACTTAAAAATAAAAATCTCATGGAATAAAAAAATAAAGCTGTAATCATATCAACTCGTAATTAATAAGTAGCTTAGTTAGTTATAAATATAAAATAAAAGAAAAATAATATGCAAATCCTGTAACTTCCTTATTCTAGTTATTTTGTATGTAAAGTACAGATCACCAATCACAATAGAAAATTGTAATTTATAATTATCATTACCAAAGAGTAAGAAATAAACAGTTAATAATTTACTATGTTTATGTATAAAATATATAAATTAATAAATAATAATTTGGTGTTATTGGACATTAATATTAAGAACCACTGTTAAACGCAAAAATTATTTTATTATTTATACATGTAAATTTAAATAAACATAATATAGTACATTAGTAAAACATCTTGATTTATTATCAATGCTATATATAATACCTGTGAAATAATAGTAAATTATTTTAAAATTACTTATACTATTACAGGTCAATATTTTCAATAATTTTTTATGTTCTATTCTCATTAAAATGAACACAGAAAAACACCAATGATTTGTCCACAAAACTTAACACTGTTGACAAAAACAATCCTCGTCACATTAATAATTATTATAAAATGTATGTGACAAATATACTGTAATAGTGCCAGACTTAGGCCTGGAACCCTCAATCAATTTAAGTAATATGAATAATCCCATTTTTTTTTATTGGGGACGAAAATTTGTAAAAGTACCTACATTAAATTGTAGGTATATAATATTATAATTTACAGCAGTATGATATTTCATTTAAATGTGAGGTTAGTTATATTCAAATTTCGCAATTAATAAAATATGCTTAGATTAATTTACAATTAAAATAAACATAAAACAGGTAATATATTTAGCATGTATACTATACTTATAAGTATACTATAAATTAATATAATGTTTATTTTGGTAATTAATAATTATATAATAACAGGCTTACTCTTCAAGAAATCAAATAATTCAACTACTTTTTAAAAATTGAATGATCAAAATATGTCACTTAAAATATTTAAAAAAACAACAAGACCTGACAGTCAATTTCACGGCCGTACCAAGGGGGTGGCGAGAGGTGCCTACGCCACGGGCGCAATTCCTGGAAGAGCGCAAAAATGAAAATCTTGCATTTAATGTTAAAAATTACAACGGTCAATGTCGTATATTTTGTTTACCAAATCTTTAACATGTTTCGTATTAATTAAATCAATCATTGACAAAGAACATCTAATAAGCATAATATTTGTAAATAAAAAATACATAAGGGCGCATTATAAAGTTTCGCCCCGGGCACAATGTTTGGTTGCTACGGCACTGGTTAATTTTAATTCATCAAAGTTCATGTGTATTATAAATTTAATTTTGGAAAACAATTATTCTTCATCCCAACACCCAATAAATATTTATAAATAAAACACTATTTTAATGCGAGGAACAATTTGCTATAAATAATGTAAATTATCATCAAAAATTCAATACAAAAACATTTCACATTATCCTCATATTTCAATAAATACTTTGACAAAAAAACTTAATCATATGAATTAATTACTAAGTAAAAAATTCAAATCATTGATGTAAATGCTTACATAATACATAAACACAAGATGGTTTATAACAAGTAATAGCTTGAAAGTTTCATTATCTTCAAATAAAAGAACTAAAGCGATAACAAATCGTACAGTAGCAAGGTATTTTTTGTTGATGATATCACCCATTGATAAAATCAAGAAACTCTTGATCTAGCAATAAAAAATAATTTATAACAATTTACTATAAAATCTTAAATCAGTTATAGTATTTATATTAAACAATAATAGGTATAAATAATAAATTATTGTTAAGTTACCAGCAACAGGTACCACTGTCAAGATTCAGTGTAGAACTTGTTTACATTGTTACATTACTTGTTTATGTTGTTTACATTTTAAGCGTTATAAATAAAATATAGTTTTATACTGGGATAAAAATCCTCATAATGGCATCGTGGGCTCCCTTGCAACAGCAGTTCCAGCCAAGACCTTACTTCCCTTAATCCAGTTCTAAATATAAAAATATTCAAACAGATAAAATTTGTCTACCTAAACATAGATAAAAAAAAAATTAATATAACAAAATTTAATAAATAATAATAATTATTTTTTTTTTTTTTTGACATACATATATCTTAAAATATATTTTAAGTAATCAACATCAATAAGATTATGTTTAAAATACAAAATATGTTTCCATAATATCAATTTTCCAATATTTTTAAATCAATTTTAATTAATACCAAATTTCAAAATAATTCTGGCTTTATTTACCGATTACATTTTTATTTTAAACATTAAAAGAAAGAATACCATATGAAAAAAATTAATATTAACATATGAAAAGAACGTCAATTATAAAATTTATATAATATTAATTCAAATCAGTCAGTAAATCATCATTATAACATAATAAATATGTGTAAATACCTTAAACTATGCACTTTTCTAAAATTTGTAAAATACTAATTTAAATATACAGAACATTTATTTATGTAATTACTTGATCAATACAACAACTGTTTCTTTTAATAGATTAAGTTGTTTTTGTTTTGAAACATTATATAAAAAAAAAACGTAACACATTTGTCATTAAAAAAATATTTAAATTTATTATGTTCTAATTCATTACTTGGAATAATATTAATATTAGATAAATGGGAACACTTATATCATTTGTTATTTCAAATTAACAAAACTAATCTTGATGAACTTTGCCACAAGTTTCTAGTGGTTCATAGTCTTCAGATAACTTCTTGGCCAAAAAGTAAATTTCAGCTAATGCAATGATTAAGGCACATATAATTCCCAATAATAATTTGAAACCCAAATCAAAGGTTGTACTCAACATCAACTCAATACCCATAAATCCAAATAAAAATCCAGCTGCAGTTGAAATTACAAATTGGAGAACAGCTATCAGTTGTCTATTGATCTGTTTAACTGAAAATATAAAAAATATTTATTTGTTTATTGTATTACATGATTTATTCATCACAGATTTATAATACAAGAATCTATAATTGAAATTAATTATTCTTATAATATAATATGGTACTAAAGAATTCCATTCAATATTTTTAATCTAAATACTTCTAAGACCAAATTTAATATTAAATGTTAAAAATATTGAAAGCATTACTTTAATAACATTAAATATTAAGAGAAAACAAAAATATATTGGTAGAAAAAATTATGATAAGAGATTAAATAAATGTTAAGACAATAATGTCATAGAATTATGAAATCAGAATGGTTACTTGTAGATATAATTGAGATTTAGTCATCATATTTATGGAGCCCTAGTTTCTTATAATTTTAAAAGTGATAACATTTATTCTGTAGTAATATTATCTGGTTTTAAGATTAGAATAAGAACAATGACTCGTGTTATGGCTATCTTTTAAAATAATGAACCTACTTAACATACTTAATTTGTGCTATAAGTGTCAGATAAAAACAATTATTGTAATTATAAACGGTTAATTTATTTAATTAATGTACATTAATAGCTTAGAATAGATATAATTTGTTATGCAACATAACAACAGAAGTTTTGCAAAACCATAAACTGGTTTTAGGAATTTTAATAAAATCATAAGTTATTGTATAACTATAATTTATATAATATAATTAATATAATTTACATCTATAGAATTTGGTCAAAACAAATATTATTTAGTCATTGATAGAAAAATATTCACCACTATTAAGCATAAGGTCAATAAATGAATACATATAAAATAGTGATTTTGTCTCAATAATGAAAATAAATGCATCAATTAAACAAACAATTATATATCAAACCACGTATATCTTAAGTTAGATTAGTTACCATACAAAAAAAAAATTGTCAAATCTAACATATCTCTAAAATCGTTACACTGCCACAAAAACAATATTCCAAATAATGATCAAATCATAAAAAAATATATGTTCAAAAAATTGTTTGCAAAGCAATTAATTTCAGTTAAATTGATTTGATAGCACGCATTACATATGAATACTAACTACATAAAAATTATTTAAATTAAAACATCTAATATAATAATTTATGAATTGTTTATATCATTACCATAATTAGTATTTATAATTATATTTTATTAATTCATTATTATCTGTCATAATTTAAACAATTAATAAAAGCATTGAAAGGATAAACTTTAGATCCATTTTAAATAAAAATGTAATTACTTTGGTAAGAAATAGTATCTTCAGGTAGTCTAACTCTTCTAAAATCTACATTTTTTGTCATAGCATCATATTCTTTATTCTTTAAACGTTGCTCCAACTTTCTAAGTTTTTCTTTGTATTCTGGACTGGGCTCAACAATTGGCGGACTAGGTAAAACTATATTATCTCCAGTGATTAACGTGTGTAAAGGAGGACCATCAATTTTTTTCAAATTTTCATTAAACCACTTAAAAGCTTCTAGATCTAATAATTTTTCACCAAAACATTCATTCACATGTGTAGGTATATCAACTTTTGATTGTTTAATTTTCTTATACAAATTCAAAATTTGTTGATCTGTTTTAATTTTAATTCTATAATCCATAATGTTACTGATTATCGGCAATAAGTTTATTAATAGCTTCTTCGTAATTTACTTTAATTGCCTCCAATTTATCTTCAATATCTTTATCTATACTTTCATATCTAATTTTTAAATCAGATTTAAATGTTTCCAGTTCTTTTTGGCGTTTTTCATGTAATTCTTCTTTAGTTTTTAATTCTTCTTCCTGAAAATGTTAAAATCAAACATTATAAAAACATAATAATTAAGACTTGAATTTTGAAGAATTAAACAAATAATTTAAACTTGTACAGATATTTAATAGTTTAACTTATTTTTTATTTGTTATAATAATAAACTAATTTAAGTCAAATTTTATTGTACTATATTTTTTTTATGCTGAACATTAATTTTCTAGCTCTCAACAGGTTTACTACATACTACTTTTTTAAAAACATATAAAGGTCATAGAGATGTCTTAAACTGAAAATATTGAATCTTTATTTTTATATTTATTGCAATAGATCTAATATTATTGCAGACTACATTTAAATAATGTTAAGAAATGCTGATTAAAAAAATAGTAAGAAAATCATTTAAGAATAATGAAGCCAATTGGCGTCAATCACAATGTTTGTATTAAGGTCATTTTTAACCATTTCACCTGGGGAAAATTACATCTTTATACATATAGTTTGTAACTACAACTACTAGTCACCATAATTTGAAATTGTACAACATTTAATCTTAACTTTAAATATACAAGTAAGAAAATTATAAATTGAATTTTAAGTAAGTATACTAGAAAAACAATTAGAAAAATCAAAAACTAATATAATTATTTTTTAAAAAATTTTATAAGGTCTAGGTTTATGGTTAGGTTAGTTCATGCAGTTTTGTATGTATTTACAGAATTAGAACGTGGCTCTATTTAAAATTATTACTCACTGAAATAATATTATTTTCTTGGTCTAAAATCTCTTGGCTCAAATTCAATGCTTCATTAATAGTTGAATTCAATGACGATAAATTTTCACCACTTGATTCAAGAAATCTTTCAATTTTATTTTCTTTTAAATCATCTATTAGTTCACCAATTTTCTTAAGATTTTCTTCATCAGCTCTATATTGTTTCTTCTAAAATTAATTTTACTAATCATTTAAAATATACAATCACAATAAATAACTCAATAGTTACATTAAACTTACATCAAATTCAGATAAAAAGTATTTTATTTCCCCTTGTAAGAATGGACGGTGGCTAAATAGCCTTTCCCAAATATCACACAAATCTGAAAATAAATATAATTAATTTAAAATACAATTAAGGTCGGATTAAGGGAGGGTCTAGCCGGGGCGATAGCCCCGGGGCCCTCTCGAGTACCCAACTATAAGCCGATACACATTTTGATCATACTAAAATTAGTAGTTTTATAAACATACAATTTATATAACTATTAATTTTATAATTATTATAATGCAATTGACAATTTGTGAAACAGTTAAAAAATGTATCGTTCTGCAGCGTAGCTAGTAGCTTTGTAAAGCATGTTTTGTCAAAAGGACCCATATAAAATTTCAGCCCCTGGGCCCAATAGGTGCTTGATCTAACCAGAATACAATATTGAATACATACCATATTGAATACAATATTGAGTAAAACCAACTGTTTACAGTAAATAACAATTAGTCATTTATGTGACAGTAATATATGTATTCGTAGTGTTACTTTAATAATTTTATTAATATTATTATAAAATTGAATAATTTTTCTAAGTTTTATTATTATAATAAATTTTTTTTATTTATTTTATAGTTAATTTAGTCAATATTTAGTGTAAATATCATGATGATAAAGTAATTTCTATATAGTCAATAATTTTAATTAAACATATTATTAAATTAATTTTATATATTTAATAATGTACTAAAATTATTTAAAATGCAATGTTATCCAACAACTCAAAAGTATAAAAATATATTATTAATAATATTTAGTAATATCTAAAATATGTAATTGAATACATTTACTTGTACCAATGTATAATGAATTGGTAATTTAAGTAATTTATAATAGTTTGAATTACATAATATAATGTAAACTATAAAATATTATCATCAAAATATAAAATAATTTATTCACCTTTAAATATCCTATTATTAAATAAATATCAGGGCAGGCAGTCTCGGAGACAAATTTAATGAATTAAAAAATATTAGTTATTATTATATTTTAACTACTTATACCTATAATAAAATAAACACAAAAATATTTTTTTAGGTTGGTAAATAATTAAATTAAGTGGATTGGTTTTGCTTTCAATATAGTGTAAAGCAAGCCGCAAGCCCTCTAGAAATTAACTTTTCGAATTATTTAACTCTTTATATTATATTAAGAATTATTCTTCTATTTTCAGTGAGTATTTTATTAATGTAATTGTTAGAGAGCGGTTTTTTTTATAGTTATATTATGAGTCGGTCAAAACATTTACCTCCTCCCTTTCAAAAATTGTAATGACGCTTTGGTGTAAACCACTTTATCAAATAATATTATAACTCAAATATATTTATTACAATTAGTATTTTACATTAAATAATATTGAATAAATACTTTTACTCAATCATGATTATATTTTATAATTACATACATTTTGAACAGTGATTTATGCTGTATAACTACCTATACAAGTTAAATCAAAATAGATCAATTTTTTTTTAAAAAATTTGATTTTATAATAATGAAAATTCGCGATCTATTTAGGTGGTACAAAAAGTAAATGATGAAAGAATGAATATAATGACACAATGAAAAAAACCTTGATTAGACATTTCACATAAGAAACTCCAGAACACGAGTATAAGTAGAACAATTTAGGAGTTCTTTTCCATAATAAATCTTTTGCTAGGTAGGTATTCTAACTATTTTATTCGTTATTTATTTGATTATTATTATTAATTAATCATATTTCTAATATTTTTTTAGTTATTACATGGAAAAGTAAATTAAAAAGTTGTATGGTGGAAATAATTTAAGAAGATTTGAATTAAATATATTAAGTATAAAATAATATAATTAACTGACATTTAGCATCATTAAAAATATATTGAAACACAATTAATTTACTCGATAAACAAACCGATTAAATAATTGTTTTAAAGGAAAATTTATCAATTCCTAAATTTTTTAAAAAAAAAAAAACATATCACTGTAAAAACTATTGTTTTTATCAAATAATTTATAACCTACACGGGTTGTGTATTACAAACATTGAAAAAGTAAATTATGTTGAACTTTATACTTATGTGCCCACTTGAAAAAAAAACGCTTATTCTTTACCTTTTAAAATGTCAGTCATTTAGTGTGTAAGAAATCATCAACACCAGTAAAATAAAATTGATTATGATAAATTGTACTTGACTAAAGAAATAAACTGCTAGTTTTTTTTTTGTTTTTAATTAGTTCAGGTTTATTACTCCCGAAATAGTTAAAACACGGTCTGAGACACTTAACACATGATTCGTGGACAATTAAGTACCTAATTGGAAATATTGACAAGCCCGAGTGTACAAATAATAGTATAAAGCATACGACTTTTGAACAATATACAATACTATGATAACGAATTGATAATATAGATTTAGTAATGCAGTATAACCAATTGTAAAATAATTTCAGTAATATTTGTTTATTTCGTTTCCGTTTCAATATGTAGTAACGAATACGAAAACGATTTTTTTATAAAATGTAAATAGCGTATTGACACTTACAAACAAGGCCGTATCTAGAAATTTTTTTTGGGGGGGGGGGATCCAAAACATGTATATTGTAATTTTATTGAATTTAGATTTTAATTATTGATATTTGATTTAAAATAAGACAGAAAAAGATTTAATCTTCTTTTATTAAAATATAATAAAATCAAATAAACAAAATTACTTTGACATCTTGTCACCTTACACTATACAAATATGAAATATATTTTCTTATGATATTATGATATAAAACTAAAAACAGTCAATGATTAATTGGAGCTTAAGTCATTTGTGACTGATATTTTTATGTTGGTTTTAAAAATAAATAATTATTTTAAACATTTGTAAAATATTGAAGAAATTTGGGGGGTTCAGACACCCTGGACCCCCCCCCCCAGATACGGCCTTGCTTACAAATACATTAATTATATTTTAAACTTTTGAACTTTTTAATATTTTAAGCTCTATGCCTGAAAGTATTACACATATTATTTCAAAATCATTACAACACTGTTTCAATTTTAAAAAACTTTAAAGATTTAAAAAAAAAAAAGTTTTTAACAGATTCAAAACAATAAATCTGCTTTATTAGTCAAATTACTCTATATGCATAATAAACTGAATTGATAAATATTGTGCACACCAGGATGTAAAAATCATAGTCCGATATTATTATGGTCAGTAAATTACCCAACTTTCATGTCTGCTTACGATTTTAAAAAATTATGTACAAACAGGGGCGAGTTGACCTATCGAGAAATCGAGGACCTTCCCAATGGGTCGGTTCTTGTAAGAGTCGCTATACTTATTATATAATTCCAAAAGAAAAATTTATAAAAAAAAAAAGGCATAATATATTAAAAAATAAAAATATAAAAAAATACTTTTAAATATAAAGGTATTATTTTGGTAGAGGGGATCTGGGTAAGTTGACAAATTTAAGTTCCCAAGTATCACACCTCATGATAAAAACGTAAATTATACAAACATAAGTAGAGTAATTTTTCAAGACTGTTATTAAATAAAAATTAAACTTAGTTATTTTTTTAAATACCTAAGTTAAAATAAGTACATATAAAATTAATTCGGAATTCGTGATTTTGCTGGTATTTTAAGGTGAAAATTTTCAGGGTTAAGTCAATGTGTGCAATTTATACTATAAATTGATGAGTAAATACATTTTTCATAAAATCCAGAGCATCTATTTAAAAAATAAAAATAGTTTATCAACTGAGTTCAATGACTTATACAAATTAAGTACCTATACCTGTATTAAAATCAATGGAGTTAGAAATTGAATTAACAAAATTAAGATTGAATAAAATTAATGCATTTTAACCTTTAGTCTTTGAAAATTACTTAGTAACATAATTATTTTTATAACATGGTTTGGTAGGTAAACTACAAACGAAAAATCAAATAAAATAATACAATCATATAAAATTCAATTTACAAATATTTTCTGTGAAACTTGCATGTATGTAAATGCTTCCTAACATTCGACGCCTGCGCACAGTTTGTGAGCCCATCTCGCACATTTGACACATATTATCCAAGCTTCACCTTTTACATTATTACTGTAATGCTCTTAACAAAAAATACATTCTTTATCATTACCTGAATCTTCATTATCAGTATCTGCATACGAAACTTCTTCATCTTCCGATTTTTTAGAATTAATTTACGTTTTTCATTCTTACCACACCATTTTTTATTCTTAATATTATTTTATTTTAATAGCTGGTTTAGCTTTCTTTTCTCTAGACGTTATTTTGTTAATTTGTGGTTTTTTTTATTGCTCTTTCATTTCTAACATGGATTTGACTGATTATCTTTAAACTTGGAATTTTGGCCCTAGGTCGACGTTTGTAAACCGGTATTATTGCCACAGGAAAAGCTGGTAATTTAACTGGAATTTCAAGAATACGTTTATTTTTCCAACTTGGTCCAAGTGTAAGCTCTTAATATATTGGTACTATTTATGTTACTTGAATTGTATTGTTTTGCAAATATTTTTTAATATTTTCAAATGGTCTTTCTATGACTTTCGCAAAGGCAAAATCATAATCCAAAAAAACATTTGGATTAAAAGGTTGTATTTCATAAGCACTAAAACCTTTTATGGTATTTCCTACTATAATAGCTCGATTATGTGCTTCGTTAAATAGTTTTCCAATACCTTGATCATTTGTAATACGTCCCGTAGGCCCGTATTAAGGAGGGGCACGAGTACACACATGCCCGGGGACGTCGTCTCAGGGGCGACAAATTATTTTAGCAAAATTAATTTTAAAAATGATGTACCTAATGAAAAAAAATAAAACAATAAAAAAAAGAAAATAGAATGTTTTATTATGTTATAATTTATATAATTTGTTAGTTAAAAAAAGTAGTAACCGATTTTCATTTGTAAATTATTTTTTAATACTAAAGAATCTCGATTATGGAAGAAATAATAAGTGTTATATTATTATTATTTATTTTTGGAAGGGGGGCATAAATTATATGCCCGGGGGCGCCAAATTCTTAAATACGGGACTGACGTCCCGGGTTATATACCATAAACGTGTCACAAATTTGACTTTGATCCATTTTTAGAGGGCCCAAAAACTGTAACGTCTACTGGTTATAATTAAAGACCAAATTTATATCCATTTTAAATTATAAAATATGCATGCGAAAATCCACTAAAAGAAGTTAAAATATGCAAGATAAAAAAGTAAAACGAGCAAAATTTCAATTTTTATTAAATTTTATATTTGATTTTAATTTTGCAATGATAATTATTTCTTTATTTTATTAAAATTTTCAAAAGCAAAAAGTGAGATGCAAATATGCAATATGAAAAGGTAATTTGTTAAATTATAAAAATTATAGAAATAACAAATTGAAAAAAAAATATTCAAATAAATGTTTGTAAGAACATATAAGATTTAAATATTTGATCACTCATTTACAAAATTTATAAATAATATTATTTTATACTGACGAGCTATAGTCGAGTACCAGAAAAATAAAAAAAATTACTTATTTTAACATTTTGGTGGAAATAATATATCTTCAATAGACACTGTTTATGAATTAACTGCTAAATATTATATCAAAATGAAAAGAAGATAATATACAAACACATGTAATAATAATAATAATACATGAACAATAGTAATATAAATTTCTCCAAACGCATTTAAAAAAAGCAATACTTGTGTACCCATATGGGAACGCTCATGGTTTAACTTGGCTACAACGTATTTCTTACCAACAATTGTATAAATGTAGCAGTGGTTATAATAATATACCTATATATGTTGTTTTGGGTATTTTATCAACAAGATTAAATAAAATAGGTAAAGCCACGTCTTCACTATAAAACTCATACAACCAATGGAAGTTTAGTAACAATACATATAATCAATTTTTTTTACTCAACACCTTTTTGGTTTGTTAGGTATATACTTTTACGATTTTTTCTTAAAATATGCAAAAATATGCAGAACATGCTCTAACGTCAGAACATGCTAAAATATGCCGTATAAAATTTTGATATTTAATCAATCAAGTAAAGATTTGTGAACAATCATTGATTACATATATATATAATGATGAAAATAACAACATGCATTTTATGCAAAATCCGGTCTTTAGTTATAATCTATGAGCGGTGTGGGAAGGAAATCCAAGTTTAATATTATTGTGTTTGTTGCCGCCGTAAAGTGGTATTAATAACATGTGGTTGAAGAACAACACGTCGGCGGTGACTCGTCGTTATCTGTTTCCCATTTTCTTCCTTTTTTCGTCATTAAGTTCGTGTATTATAATATTAAGTTTAGGTAAATTGAATTATTATTATTGTTATCGTTTTGTGTTATCGGATTATGTTAATATCATATGGTTTTAATTATTTTTAATGTGATTATACGGCCAACGCCCTTATTATTATTATTATTACGATTACGAACAGTTCACGTTTTTCTTGGTTCTTTTTGAAATTAAATTATTATTACATATCAGAATTAATTTTTATTATATTAATTGTATTGTTTTTTATAGCCATTGGGGCAACTTTCTTAATTATTATTTTTGTCATTTGCTCGTTTTTATATTGCTAGTAAAGCACATTTTTGAACATTTTGTTTCTATACATTTATTATTATTTATTTTGCATTGATTATTATTATTCTCGCCATTGTGGCACTTATATCTTTTTCTATTCAACTGAATAAAGTCAATCCATTTACCAACAAATTTAGTTACCGATTATTTCTTCCTCTACCAATACGTGTATTGTGAATAAAATACTGTATTTTTTTGAGTGTCTTTGCTGTCATCTTCGTGCTTCAAGTGAGTTTTTCCGGTTGCGTTATTTTTAATTACAGTCAATCCATGATGCGTCCGGTGTCTTCCACGTAAGCCCGCCAGTACTCGGAGAGTGTGTCTAAGGCCGTTCAAGTAGCTCATAATCTCAATCACCATCGTTACCGTCATCTGTCTAGTCAAGTCATCGTTGTAAGTTAGATTTAAGTGTGGCCTGAGTGTTTAATTTTAGTATTCGTCCGATTTATGTGTGAGCTCTGTGGTCATTGCACCAAACCGATTCGACCACAGAGACCCCCCCCCCCCC
This sequence comes from Sipha flava, assembly GCF_003268045.1. NCBI lineage: Eukaryota > Metazoa > Arthropoda > Insecta > Hemiptera > Aphididae > Sipha > Sipha flava. The sequence continues at coordinate 623,632 of NW_020271719.1, read as the reverse complement.
CGATAATTAAACTCATGTTCCTTAGTCCCGTAAATTTTTAAGTCTTTCCTTCCTATCATCCATGTCGTGTCGTGCGTTGCCTATATCAGCTACGGGTGGCTCACTTTGGATTGCCTATATCGACTCCTTTAGTCTAATAACAAATTATTAAATTAATATAAGCGTAATAGGCCCACAAGCCAACAGTGTTCACGATAAAAACGAATGGCTTGAAGAGAAACATGTGATATGTTGTCATCTAGTATTAATAATATAGGATTTTCAGCAGTTGATTTGACATGCGTTCAAAAATGCTCTACATAAAGTAAGAAACTTTTAAAAGTTATCCAACCATTAACATTACCAATAACAACTGAACCAGGAAAGGTTCCTTCTACTAACGGTTTATCCATTCGTTTTCGTGCAAATATTAGGAAGGGTAGTACGTAAACACCTGTAGCACTTAGTCCTAGAACAACAGTGATATTTTTGCCACTATACGTGCACCAGTTGAAGAAATAACTGTTGATAGTTTAGTTAGGTTGCAGTGATACCGAATTCATTCATATTAAATATCTAGCTGATATTAAAATTATTTCCAAGTTTAATATCTTTTAATTTGTAAAAAAATAAACGAACATAAATTTTATCGAATGCCATAAGCATAAATCGATCAATAGTACTGGCTAAAGTTATACTTAAACATAAAGTTACTCAACCAATCATTTGCAAACTTAGTCTGCGTATTGAACCAATAATGAATACCATTTTGGAGAAATAGTAAAATGTATTTAATACATATAAAAGGATTAGAACATTAATTGAAAGTTTAAATTGAACGCCAATAGATTACAAAATATTTAAGGATATTTTCTGTTTATATTTAAAAATGTAATAAGATCGAAATTCAATTTTAAGTTAGGACAGGTTAACCTTGTCTAACTAACCCAAACTGTTATAGCTATAATTATAGATATTATATATTTTACTTATTTAGGGGAGAAATTAAACAAATTTTTAAATTTAAGTGAAGTTATACCTTAAATTATGGGAGAAGTTACATTTGCGATGTATGGGTCAGTTTGATTTATATTATCAGACTAAAAAAGTTCTCCAATCCATCACTGTATACAAATATATTATTTTTAATCCGGAAAAATACTCAAAAACAAAAAAAAAATTCTCAAAAATGAATTTTAAATTGCAGTATATTTGTAAGTTTCTTTAAGCATCAAAACCGCATCAAAGTAGTACAAGGAACCAGACTGGGCATCTACAATGCGAGGCTTCTACATAATAAGATTTTTCTTTTACATTCCAATATAAAAACAAAATTCACTATTTTAATTAATGATAACATTTTTAAAGAAATTATGTTTAGACTTGTAAAAACATATAAGGTTTTTATATTCTTATGCATATACTATACTTACTTATCAGGCCCGTATTTAAAAATTTAATATAATATAATTTATGCCCCTCCCCCAAAAAACAAATAATAATAATATAACACTTATTATTTCGTCCATAATCGAGATTCTTTAATATTAAAATATAATTTATAAATGAAAATCGTTTAATACTTTTATAATTAATAAATTAAACAAATTATAATGTAATAAAAATACAATATTTTGTAATTTACAAATTATAACATAATAAATCATACTATTTTCTTTTTTTTATTGTTTTATTTTTTTTTTCATTTGGTACATCATTTTTAAAATTAATTTTGTTAAAATATTTTGTGGTCCCTGAGACTTGACGCCCACAATTTTTTTGACATGTTGAACCAACATTTTTTCTTTTTTTTAAAAAAATGTGTTTTACAAACTCAGAATTTGAAGAAAATAATTATAAAAAAATTAAATAACAAAAATAACATTACGTAAATGGCACCCTTCCGATTGAACACATGTTTGAAGATTTTCCCTGAAGTTACTTATTGAATCTTGTAACAATTCTTGTGAAATTGCTTCAATTTATCTTCGATTGCCTTTCTCCAACTCTGGGAATTAACGAGGTTTTTCAACGTAAATTTCGTTACCAACAACGATGTACATGCAACGTCAATTAAATTATGAAACACCGTCGCAGAAGTAATATACTTGTTGCCACGTCGGCACTTATTGAATAATAAAATGAATAATAAGTTGAGCCTTCACGATGTTGAGGTAGGCAACATAAGATGACGCACTACCTCAGCTCAGCGCATTCAAATAAAATAATATAATAATGATAGTTGGTGGCAGTTACTTTATTACAATAATATAAATATCAAATTGCCTATAAGGCATGATAAAATATGTAATCAAAAATAGGAACATCAATGCCTATTTGGCAATACAATAATAAGAAATAACAATGATAATATAATTGACAAAATGCCTGAATGGCCATTAAAATAATATATAATAAACAATATGCCTGTATGGCTACCAAATTAAATATTAATAATAACTCAAGACCCGTTGGTCATACAAACACAAATCATTGGTCGACCAATACTCACATCAAAGTTGAGACACACACCTGATTTTACACCCACCCACGCTACCGCACCAGGGCTTGTAAGTATATCAAAAAATTACAATTAAACAAATTGACCCCGCGTACGTGCGAATGTGTGTCGACAACTGTTCACGAAGATTTCAATGATACAAAACAAACTAAACTAAACATCAACTTACTCTCCCCTTTGAAAAGGATATGCCTTTCATAAATTACAATAATTGGACTAAATAACTTTGACTAAATATGACAATATGAATAACCCAAAAAACAACATATACTTAATAACAATTACAAATAAGACAAAAAAGGAAGAAATACAAGACAATATTTTATGACACGTTCTGTCCTTCTTTGCCTTCATCGTTTTCAGTGGGAAGAACAGCCACCTTGATTGCTGGACGCTTGAATTCTGATCCAGAAGAATTCCGTAACGTGACAGCTCGCACGATATCATCAGGGCCAGGATGATCTTTGGTAACACGAAATAGTTCCCATTGCAATGGTAAGCAGTTTTCATTCTTCAAAATTGCCAAGTCTTCTACTTCAATGTTTCGAGTGAGTTTGGTCCACTTAGCACGTCGTAGACACTGTGGCAAATACTCAGAAGACCGACGTTTCCAGAAACTCTGTACTTGTGCTCGCATGAGTTTGAATCGACGCAGATGATTCTGTAGCATGTCTATATAATCCGGTTCAGGGGGGAGCTGTAATGGATCACCAATCAGAACATGGCCGGCTATCAAAGCATTGAAATCAGAAGGATTGCTTGACAGTGGCGTTAATGGTCATTAATTCAACACTGCTTCTATACGGTATAGTAATGTAGTAATATCATTAAACGTCATCATTACACCTTTAGAAACAAGCAATAAATGTTTTTTGGCTGACTTGACCGCTACCTCTCTAATGCCACCAAAGTGAGGGGCAGAAGGTGGTATAAAATGCCAGTCAATGCTTTAGCTGCTTAAGAAGTTGTGTACTTTGGTACTATTTTTGGATTCCTGAATATGAGTTTGCAGGATTCGATCTGCACCGCCAGAGTTGGTACCATTATCGCTGAACAATTCTCGAAATTTCCCACGGCGAACCATAAACCTGGATAAGGTGCTAATGAAATCTTCTGCTGAAAATAAAGACACTAACTCTAGATGTACTGCTCTAGTTACTAAACAGACGAACATATACACGTAACTTTTCAGAGAAATAACTTTCGTTAATCCACTCCGCACCATAACCGGGCCATAATCGACACCGGTCCGTGCAAAAGGTCTTGCGACGGTCACTCTTTCACGTGGAAGCAGTGCCATAAATGTGGATACAAATCTAGGACTGATTTTGAAACATTGAATACAGTGTCTTACAGTGGATCTTGCTATGCACCGACCCCTTATAACCCAATAATGATTGTTAACATGCGCTAATAGTGCCAACGGTCCCACATGCAGTAGTCTGATATATTCATATTTAAATAGTAATCGAGTGACTTGGTTGGCGGATAGTAATATGATGGGATGATTCATGGAGTTTGATATAGAAATATTCATCAAACGACCTCCAACACGAATAAGTCCAACATTATCAATAAACGGACTCAATTGTTTTAAACAACTGTGACGGGAAACTTGTTTTCTGATTTTTTAACAGAGAGTACTCTTCAGCAAAAGTTACTGCTTGAGCTTGTCGCAACCAGTGATTTTTTTCTCCTTGCAATTCCTCTGATATAATGAAACCGATACAACGATTTGCCTTGTAATCTGCTTTTATCCAACAATTTGAGATAAATCACATAATAAGAGCTAAAATCCTTAGTAGCTTCCTCCAATCAGAATATGATTCTAACAACCAAGGTGAAGCTACTTAGTATACTGATAATACAAATTTCACGGGTTTTACTTGAGGTATTTCAGTTGGCAACGCTGGGCAGTCTGGCCATGCAGTTGATTCTTGACTTAACCATGGTAGTGCATGCCAACAAAGGTTAGAGACTAAATTGTGCGCACGCCAATACCTCGTGAAATTAAATCCACGAGATTATTATTTGTTGAGACAAAGTCGAATTTTGACAATGTTATTATTTAGTTATCATCAGTAGTGGTAGGTAACCCGGACAAAAGTTTTGAAGAATTAGAGCATCATTTCCTGACAATTGGGCGCTATTGAGCACACTGGAGAGTTTTTGAAAAATATCATGACATTGTTCATCAGTGACTGCTCCTATCAAAAGTTCATCTAAATCTCCTTTGAGTGATTCTTGCTAGATCCGGATCATTGCATGTGTTTCCCAATTGTACCAGGCACCTGGTGCCTAAGTACGGAGCGGTTTTTGTACCATAAGTTACTGTTTTCAACATGAACTCTTGAAGCTCGTCAGTTGACTTTGACCGATACACTATTTTTTGTAGCTGACAATAGTCATTGTGAACCAGTATTTATCGATACATCTTCTCTATATCTGCTGTGAGAGCTACTTGATGGACTCGAAAACACAATAGCAATACAATGTAAATTGGACAACCGGACTTTTCATGAGCAAGTCATTCAATTACTTTACTGATGAACCTATGGCAGATGCGTTAAACACCACTCGTAGCTTCGTGGTTGTGCTGGTGCTTTTGAAGACCGCATGGTGAGTTGTTTTGCATTTCATTGAATTGTCCCTTTTTTTCCATGTGCTCTAAATTCGAGTACTCCATCAAAAAATCATCGTACTCATTTGACAACACCTTGTCTTTGATAAGTTTTCGTTCCAGATTAAGGAAATCGTTTCCTAGCTATAATGCTTATATTGCCTATGCACAAGGGATGTTTCTTCAGCGGAAGTCGAACCAAAAACTGTCCTCTGTCATTTCTATGAGTGGTTAGTGTGAAATGCTGTTTTACAGCTTCTTTCTCTTCGCATAATCGTGCAGAAACCGTAGATGAGAATAATGATAATGCCGAACATTGATTTACGACTGGGAGTACCAGAATTATCAAAGATGTTGAGGTAAGTATTTTACCCACCAAAATCCAACCGAAAGAAGTTTTCTGGAAGGCAGCAAGTTCCGACACCATATGTTTGCCTTGTCTTATAATATCAAAGAATATTTCAACTCTCAGTAACATGTTTACGGATCCTGGTTTGCTTTATTTTGTATTTAGTAACTCCACCATATGAACGGTTTTCTTGATTGGCGTCCATAAGTTTCATTGACGATTATTTGACACTAAAAAAGAGTCTTTTGAACACTATTCTCTCAGAAATTCTTTGTTCATTAGGGACATGATCCTCAAGTTCTATTTGAAACAATTCGAATCTATCACCTATATCATGCAGACTTTCGAGCCGTACACGAACTTCATTTATTTTATCAGTGGAAATGTCAAAGTGAGCGCTGAATGTCGACTCTGCTGTAAGTTTGATGGTGATGGTCTTCAGTTTTCTTTTCACCAACTTCAATGACCTTCTTCACCCATTGCTGCAATACAATAATAAGAAATAACAATGATAATATAATTGACAAATTGCCTGAATGGCCATTAAAATAATATATAATAAACAATATGCCTGTATGGCTATCAAATTAAATATTAATAATAACTCAAGACCCGTTGGTCGTACAAACACTAATCATTGGTCGACCAATACACACATCAAAGTTGAGACACACACCTGGTTTTACACCCACCCACGCTACCGCACCAGGGCTTGTAAGTATATCAAAAAAATTACAATAAAACAAATTGACCCCGTGTACGTGCGAATGTGTGCCGACAACTGTTCACGAAGACTTCACAACAATGAAACACTAAATGCAGCCGGGAAAGGACCACAAGTTTACACTACTGTCCCCACGAGCAACGAGGTACACCAAAACACGTTGAGTCACTAAACACAAATCGCTAGTAATTTTGACAACCCTATACAGGGGAAAAATAAATTGATGATAGCAATGAAATTGCACGATTATTACCAGACGATTAAATCACAAATTCACAACAACGTAGTTTGGAACGATTGCAAACGGCACATGAAAATGGTATAACGTACAATGCTGACTATACAGCGAACAAATGTGAAGTGAGTTGAAAATGTAACTAGTGATGAGTGTAAAATCACGTCGTCGTTACTTTGTCAACAGTGTCGCTGTTAGTCACTGCGAAAATTTTGAAAATAAATGGTGTCTAGTTTTGGTGACTTGGAACTCTCAATGTAGCAACATAGTAATTGGTACTATTGTGTGCAGTTTGTGTACTCCTTTTATTTGGTGACTATGACTGTGGTGACTGTTATCAGTGACTATAATACCATATTTGAAATCACCCTAATTAAGCCAATATAATACTCGATGATGATGACTGAGTAACTTAAATATTTATCACTCAAAGTGAATGGTGACTAGTCACCATTAAAAGTCGCTGTGATTTTGAAGTAGCTGTCACCATTGTCGTGGCGACCAAATTTATTCACCGTTAACCATCACAACATCTTGCGGTCAGCAATTCAATCATCGGTGAACCGTCTGCTTTATGTCTTGCTCAAACGCGTCAATTTCATTTTGAAAAAAAATTTTCAGAAAAAACAGGCTACCTTTTAATCTTTTATACAATATTTTTATTAAACTAATATATGTACAAGTAGTATGTCTATGTTAGTCAAACAAGTGCAAGTGAAAGGGGGCTGCGGGGCCCTCAAAAGTTCTCGTCGGCCCTGAGTGTGTTATAAATTAAAATCAAGCGAAAATTTTAACTAGATGTATATGATCAATTGATAAACTAATTATATATATTTATTATATTTAGCGTCAGAAAACATTTATTTAACTAAGTTAATTATTGTCATAACTTGTTCAAACTGGGACTGATCTTTTCCGTGTTTTACCTTATGCATTACTTTTGGTTATACCGAAAATAAAGTGAATTATAAGAATATTTAGAATTAATATGTCCATGTAGGATTCCTAATAAAGTTCTAACACTGAAAGCTAAGGTAAATTAAACATTTTATCCTCATATATTCATTGTTTATTTATTTTTCAATATTATATAGGAAGTAAAACTTGCGAAATGCATCTTATTAAAGTTAGAAATTACAACGTTTCTTCAAACAACTATTGACAATATAATATATTATGTGGAAATTCAATAACATGCGATTCTGCTGAAAAATATTCTCAGTTTTTTGCAAAGGTATTGAAAACTCTTTGTATTACTTTTTTTTAATTTATTTTAATATTAATTATATCTTAGGTTAGACAAAAAGGTGTGTTATACCAGCAGATGAAATACTTAAATTTTCACAACTATTCAAAGATGAGATTACTTTGGTTTCCACACCGACGGTCAGCAATTCAATCACCGGTGGACCGTCTGCGTCATGTCTTGCTCAAATCCGTTAATTTAATTTTGAAAAAAATTGTTCGAAACTATTGATAAAACAGAAAGAGTAATCGATTTAAAGCATTCAATTAGCACGATGAATTCTTTTTATTTTGTAAAAACGTTTTATCAATATCTACAGTAAATTATACGATATTCCTCTTGGTCCCGCTCGCGTTTATTTATTATTTTGCACGTTTTGAAAAATAAACAACGCATAGCGCACAGCGCATCGCTAACGCTCAACGCCCCAGAAAAGTGTACACAATTCCGACAAAATTACCGTGTATGATTTATTTTTGTCAACGCTTGCCATTTATCGCCCACCGATCACCGCGCAATGCTATCCAATGTGCACGCGGCCTAACTCGTTGTAGAAGTTTAAATCATTATAGACTCCATACAACTTCAAAAATATTATGCGATGTCAGTTATACTTCATAGAAATTTTAATATATTGATTCCCATATGAAAAATATTACTTTTATGTAATGAATGGCTTCTACATATTGTTATAATATTAAATTCTTTAACCTTTTTTGCGCTTATTGTACTGATGGTACAGAGATGGCTTTTAAATTTAACTGTGGTTCATTTCTGTAAATTGTATATACTTTACTAGGTTAGAAATGAAATGTCCAGAAAAGAAAGGGAAAATACATCTATAATGATTAGAGGATGTATACAGCAGCTGAATCAAGACGGTGACTTATTGTTGTTTTTAAGAACTGGTCACCGTAATGATGGTTATGTTCAACGACAAATCGGGCCATATCCTAATATATAATAATATATTACAACCTTATTGTTTTCATATACTGTAAACTAATTTTTTTATTGTTTTTTATACCTTGTAATATGTACAAAAAGTTATTATTAAATCAATTTGACTATTAAACACATGATTTTTTTTATTTTTAAGTTATATTTCTTTAGTATTGTTTAATTAAATTTTACAAGGTAGCCCTAATTTAACTTAAATTTCTACTGCAATTCCTATATTAAATTTCATAATATTTACTAGTCATTAAAATCTTTACACTTAACATTTTTATTCCCCTCGCGCATATGTTTTCTTAAGACAAAAAAGTATACTTCCTGATCCATCAACAATTCGCAGATGGTTGGCAAGTAGAAACTGTATTCCTGGTATTTTATATGAAGTAATAGAATATTTCAAACTAAAACTGAAAACTGAAGCATCTAAATTTTCACATGTAAAATATGTTGCTTTAATTTATGATGCTATGTCAATTAGAGATGGTTTTTGGCCTGATAAGAGTGGCAAAGCTTATGGGTTCTGTGATCTTAGTGGTTAGTGTAAATAAATTATGATATAAATTATTAAAGTATGATCAATTAATTAAATTTAAATAATAAACAATTAAAATCTAACTTTACTGATTAAAAAATAACTAAACAGTGTTTTATTTTGTAGAAGACAAAATTTCTCAGGATACATTTTTCGAAAATTACTATTAGTATGAAATCAATTATTTATTTATTCATTTATATTATGTGCTGGATAACGAAACGGGAATTGGGATTTTATTTACACTTTGGTGGTTGGCATTAGGTTTTTTTTTGTTCTTATCACGTTTGCTGTTATCAATTGTTATCAAAAATCGGAAGAACTATACCCGTCCCTTTATTATTATTATTTTTTCAAGTTATCGTCGTACGTCGTCGGCGACTGTCGCAACCGCGACGATAACGATAACGTTCAATTTTGTTTAATTTATGAAAATATAGTTCTGTCCGGTTTCCTCGGTGGCGTCAGTTTATTGTGGTAATGGCACGCACGGAAGACATAAATGTAAAGTTTAACGCGAATAAAATATATATACAAAACCGTTGTGAGTTTTTTTTTTTTTTTTTTATTATTTACATCGAATGACGAACGTGGTCATCTCCACAAATTAAAGTTTTATTTAACCTGTATGTAAATATTTTTAATGAATGTTCTTTATCTAAATTTAGAATTGTATTTTTCATTCAGGAAACATATCAGGACAAATATTTAGCTGAAGATAATAAGTACACAGTGTTGTATTATGCGATTTAAATTCGGGCCATATTAATGTCATAATAGAAAATAAGCTAGCATAAACATTTTTTTTTCTACTGTTAGCACGTAAGCAAATTATTATATTATTATTATTATTGGTACCTAAATTTATATATGAGACAGAATGAACTAATGAAGAGGTTCTTCCGTGGTAGTCATGTGACACAACAATTACGGAAACATATGCGTTATTTTATTTGTTACTTTTATAAAAACTATATTTTTTTGTGTCTATACGGACAATTTTAATTGGTGTATACGACAACAGATTGTCATGCTAGTACAATAAATCTGTAATAATTAATAATTTATTTTCTGGTAATAATAATTTTGTGGCTCAGAAAATTATTTATTCCAATTACTGATATTACATTCATTACTATTTTTTAGACTTGTTCAAGCCTTAAATCTCAAAACAAATGAATTCATAACCAGCTTCATTTACAGAGACATTTAGCATCTTATCTATGGATTCAAATGTCTTAAATAATAATTTAAATAATTTTAGATGGAATGGAAAAAAAAAGAAATTAATATTATCCTATATACCACTATGGCGCTATATGTTAAACAAAGACAGAAACACCTATTTTATTCGCCATCTCTTTGTAACATGTTCGTTCGGGCAACACTGTAAAGTAAGCGTTCCAGTTGTCATATATAATGCGGAGCCAGGACTCTCTATTAAAAATGATGCTAAAACAGAATCCAGTAGGAAAAAGGCCCTTGGGAAAACCAAAATTGAGATGGGAAGATATAGTTAAGAAAAATATAGAAAACTTAGGAGGCATAGCAAACTGGAAGAATTCGGCGATGATTAGAAACGGCTGGAGAATTGGTTGTGAGACGGGATGATCGTAGCAGCCGTTTAACTCAAAAGAAAGAAAGAAAGGTTAGTTATTAAAAGTTTGAAAATTATCTTCATAAAATAATAATAATTGATTAACATCATAAGTTAAGCTTGAAAAGATTATTTTATTATTTATAATTTGTAGAGTTATATTTGAGATCTTTTAACTATTTCCTGTAGGCCACAAATCTAGTATGAATATTAAATTATAATTTTTCTCCTAAATATATTTAAAAAGTAAAAATATTAATTCAAATTTGACTTTGTTTGGCATTATAAATAATTAATACAAATAGTTTTATTCATTTATTTTACATTACTACATTAGGAACAACATTTAATTATTATTATTGGAAATAGAAGTCATATTTAAGAATAAAGTTATAAATAATATTATAATAATGGAGTCATCATAATATTGTCAAATATTTTTTGCTTATGAACTTTAAGTCAGAAATCCCATAGCAAATTAAAATATGAAAAATCTAAGTATAATTCAATGGTCAACATCCTTAATTACATTTGTTTATTGTTTTATTATTTTTACTATTCATATTTATTAAAATTGTATTGTCTCCATAAAAATGTACTATATAGCTATTTAATTATTTTTTCCTTTATAAAATCTTAATTTATCATTTATAATATTGTATTTATATTTTTACAGGTTTCCCTGCTCATTAGGAAACAACTTTTTGATCGTCCTCGTGATATTAACATTATTCTGGATGATGTTTCCATAACTGAATTAAGTTTTGACAAAGAATATATAGCAGCTGTAGAGGCAAAACAAGTAGCCCACTAAGAAGCTCAGTGTGTTGTCTTCTTTGTTGAATGTGCCAAACAGAACGTCAACAAAAGATTTTGCAAACTGAAGGCATTGGCGCAACTATGGGGGGGGGGGTGCTTTGGGTCCTTTGCACCCCCAAAAAAATCGTTTAAAAACTGAAAAAAAAAAGTTTAATATTTATCGAATTACAATTATAACATAATAGTAATTTTTGTGAAATAACATTTTGTTATTTATAATGTTGAATTGGATGTGTTGATTTTAATTTAATAGAGATAAGGATGCCAGAGAGGCCAAGTTATTTTAAATAGTCTGTGCTTACTATATCTGTATGGTATATTTTAATCAGTATCGTCAATACGGGTGAAATGGAACTTGAGTGGTGACTTGGAACACTATGACTTTTCTTTATTGAATTTGATAGAACTTCAAGAGTTTTGTTATATATTGTTTATCTTTTCATGATATTTTATGTTGTTACATTTCCAATCAGAAACATTTTATGATATTTCTCATCATTAAACAGAAATTGATGTTACAAACTGTTATCATAAAAATACTTTTTTGTAGACCAAATTTAATTCACCAAACTCGTACTGTTTGAGACACAAAAGAGAATGTGTTTAATTTATTTTTTATATAATATTTAGGTTACCTATTGACTTCTATAGGTTATCATATGTACAAAGATGTTTGTAAAAATCCTATTTATGTTCTAAGTAAAACATATTGCAGGTTAAATGCTCAAAAACATTTAAAAATACCTTACTGTTTCATGTCACCCGAAACTCAAGGTGAATTGGAACATTCATTTTTTATTTATTTTTTAACCAAGTTATGGTTCATCAAGTCACAAAAAAACCTTGAGCTTAAGCACCCCCTAGTTCAAATGTCTAGTTGCGCCAATGGCTAAAGGAGAAGCAGAAGCAATAAAAATAATATCCTTTTACTGCATAAAAAATCTAATACTAGGGGGGTATATAACTGAAGTAACAGAAATTCCTATTACTGGAAAGTTTTTAAATATTAAAATAACTGAATATAAGTTGAAGTATTATTTACTCTGCAATCTATAGATGCCCCCTATAAATCACAACTTTTCTGTACTATTAAAATAGAAATCATGAATTTTTTGCTTAATATGCTTTGTTTAGTTAATTTATTCTAATTTTCTATTCTTCGAAGAATTCTGATTTACAATTTCTAACATTTTGTAAAGTATACGTTTTGTTTGGCAATAAATATATTGTAAAATGTTCTAATCAAGAAGTGGGTGTATCTATCTTGACTAATCCTTTATTAATCAAATTTCTACAAAAAAAATATGCTATTCTCTAATATCAATATTTCTTTCTCTTTAAATTTCATCATAAGGGTTTAAAATCTAGATATAATATAAACACCGTAATTCATGTTATATAAAGCGTCCGATTGTTATGTTTGTAAATTAGATTTGTACAAAGTATTCCCCTAGTATATAATTATTTTACACTAATTTAAACTCGTTCTGTAAAAAAAAAAAAATAATAATATAGTGTAATTGTTTTCTATTTTAGCAAAGAGAACTTGTGACACATCTGGAGTAGGGTAGATATCCTTGTCTGTTAGATATATTGAAGATTGTTGTATTAGAGAAGATTTTTTTATATTTATGACGCATCATGAAAATAATTACCTTTATAATTATGCGTAAAATAAATACTGAAGTATTTCTCTCAAGGTTAACTTTGTGCCTTGATATGTTTTTATTACTATCAGTTAAACAATTTTTTATTTCATTTTATTTAATAATTCATATACATTTCAAATTGTTCATTATTATACTTATACAAAGTATGTTTTAATCATAAAAAATTTTTATTCATTTACGAGTAATATATAATTTCCTTAAACCCCTACTCCCGTTTAAAATATTACTGATTTACATCATTTGCCTTAACTGAAATGTCTACTTAGAAGGTATCGTACGTAATGTTGCACTGCATATGGACTTCCAGCTACCCTCTATTACGGATTATATAGAAAAATCAACAATCAACTTCTTCAACCACTAACATTCTGCCAGCAGTGCAAATACTACAATCTAAGTCCCCCTCTCCTTTTCGTTGTCACTAGCATGGATGCCCACACGACCTACTACTCTAATTGTTATTAGTTTTATTTTTTATTTTTGATTCTCTTTTACTAATTCTTAATTAAATCTTAATTGTACATACCTATTACTATTATTAGTAACAATATAGTTAGAACATAGAAATTGTGAAATACTGTAAACATTTCTTACTGATTTGTAAATATTTTAAGTTAGCCATTTTCTAAGTGTCAAATAATTGTACAGTTAATACAATTAAATAACATATAACTAACAGTTAAATCGATTATTGATAATTTTAAACAGTTACAAAATAAGTATAACAATCTCACTGAAATATAACAAATAAAAAATATTCTATGCTAGTAATTAAATTTTTTCATTTTTCAATTTCTTATAAAATCGAAAGATTGTAAACAAACTACCTACTCATAACATCTATATCTAATTCCATTGCCATCTTAATTCCAGCATTAATGGGGTTTTTTTTTTCCAAATTCTGTTCTACACAGAGGCAGTAGCGTATCCAAGATTCATTTAACGGTGGTGTTTTAAAATTGAATAGACTTATAGTAAGTAGGGGGCTCTACCCCCTCCCGTATTACATCAATAGATACCATATACCTATTTATATAAATGATTATATTAAAACGGTATATGTAAAATCTACAAGTTGTATACGTTTATTCAAATTATACTGTAAGTTAGCAATTTAGTGAAATACGATTAAATACAATTGATGGGAGGTGTTCTAACACCCATATCACCCCCCCCCCCCTAAATACACCCTTGCGCATAGGAATTAAATACATATTAGTTTGTTTTGTTCTTGTACAATGGTTATGATTAAATTTTTGAATATCAAGGAAAAACATATTTGATAATATATGTTGTGGTTATAATTGAGTTTAATTGAATAAATTAAATTAACAATATTACAATATATTGCTCATCCTACAGTGTTTTTTAAAAAATATTTTAATAACAGAATTTATAGTGATTTTTAGTAAATTAAGGTGTATTTATAGGCACCGTCTCAACTCCCAATACCATATGAATACATTGACTGAGCCTTAGTTATGAAAACCATTCTCATCATGGTAAGTGATTTTATTTATTTTAATTAATTTAATTTATGTTGCAATATAACTACTGAAGTGATACAAATAATTTGAATTTTCCAATATTAGTTATAAATTACAATTGAATTTGAAATTACGTAATTACAAATATTTTCAATACTATGGATGATGCAGTCTAGAGAACTTATTTTATTGAATCCAACAATAGCCGTACAAGTCCCTGCAAGTAACTTCCGAAAAAAGGGACTAATCATATTTTCAATAGTTCTGTAAGTCTGTGGAATAGACGTAAATGCGCATATTGCGTTGGTTGTAGGTCGTGTTAATGTATTGTCTCCTGTTCTATAGCACACCATAATATAATCAATAATCATAATTTGTAGTCAAATAATAGTAATTTAATTACAAATTATCTATATAAATAACATTTGAAATAATAACAGTGTACAAATAGTTCAGAAATTATAAACCTCCCCACTGTAATAGATCATACTATATCGCTAACATTAAATATAATCAGTGTTCGATTTTTAGAGAGTCCATTTATTTGTATACGATCGATATCATTCAGTAGTATTTAGATTATTGAACCTCAAACTCCGAACATGGACGAACGAGTAGACTTAAACATACCTCGTTGGAATCAAGCCCACTACTCGGGCCGTGTCAGGTACTTTTTCGCTACTACTAATCCATTGAATATTTTGAAATCAAACTTTGAATTAATGAAATGTAAACAGATCGTTACTGACTATAAGTAAGTAAGCATGTACAAAATAAAATTATAGTATTAAAAAAAAAAAAAAAAATCGGAAGTTTAATTGCTAGTTATTCAGTAATGGTGGAAATATACCAGATGGGTTAACAATAGATGATATCTACAAGGCCAAAATTGTGGTTGATTCAGCATTCCACCCGGATACAGGAGAAAAAATGAATATTTTTGGAAGAATGTCTGCCCAAGTACCAATGAATATGCTGATTACTTATGGTATGGTCTCTTTTTACAAGTGAGTGTATTTTGTTATATATTATTAAATACTTTGTATAGACTGTACAGCAATCACAAGTTATTAATTATTATAACAACACAGAGACGTCTTAACTATTGGTACTTTATTCAAAATAAAAAAAGTTCTATAATTTTTATTTCATTTTACTTTACTTTTAATAATTATAAATGGTATAAATTCTGAAGGTGGTAGATCGGTATGCGCTCTACCGGTTTTGGCGTTTTACACTCGGTCTACGTTCAATACGCGGATTTGCACTGCAATTACTGAACATGTGCCTCGGTTTTATATAACATGTTGGGTATTTCTTTAAACTGTTAATAATGTTGATAATCTCTAATTATCTGCAAATACAGTAGCTCAAACTCGAAACATTGAAAAGTCATTGTTGGACGCGAAAATTAAATTATTGAAGGAAATGAGGGGTATTCCTCTTAATCATTTGCAGTCCCATCTTGATCACTATTGCTGGCGACTTTACCGTCAAGACAGTCCGGATCTTTTTTTCACCAAGTTAGAAGATATTCAGATCGTGAATAGAGATCGTTTTGATATAACTCAGTCAAAATCACATATTCCGACTCGGACACATTTCGGTAGTGCGCAAACCGAATCATAAATAACATTACAAAATATAAAATTACTGACCAGACATTTGTCTGTAAAGAATCATCGATAAAATAATATAAAAAATATAAATATAAAATAAAACCCAGTCAAAACGATCTATGAAGACCGTAGAGCACATACCGAATCTGAAACTTAACGGTAGAGGGCATACCGAATTAGCACAATTCTGAATTAATGGCGAATTAGTCCAATAAACCAAATAAAATATTTATAATTATCGAAAATTGAACCCATTTTAAAGATATTTAGTTTATATATATATATATATATAAACAATTTTCTTAATAATTTTTCTAGGCTCTCATTAATAATGTTAATTTTTGATTTCATAATCAATTACCTGTAATTCTTATATATGTTTAGAGAATTAATGAGAAAGAAAATGTTACTTTTTATATTATATTTGATATTCGTTATAAAAATCACAAAACTTCTTGTGATTTTTTAATGGACTCATAACACAAATAAAATTTATTATGATGCATAATAACTAAATAGTATTTTTGACGTACATATATTTTAGTTCAAGCCCAGAGTCATGTTCTATGTGTCCTAATTATCCCCACACTCTTTTAGCATAATGCTGATTTAATAAATGTTAACAAAAATAGTAATTAATTAAAAGTCTGCTTCCTAAATTAAAAATATCGATTAACAGTTATAATTGTTTTCAATTGAAATTATAGAACAAATAATCTTCTAGGATAAGAATCTTAAATAAATAATAAAAAATGTTAAAAACAAATAATTATTTATAATCTCTCAACCAAGCAAAGCGTATTACCATTGCAGATAATATTTAAAATATAGTGAAAATAAACATTTTTAATACAAACATTATTATGTAGATAGGTCGTATTATATATTAACTATAAAATTATATAGTTAAACTTAAATGTTTCAAAATTGTTTGCAAACAGAAGCACAATTGCTTTAATTTTCTGGCAGTGGTTCAATCAATCGTATAATGCTCTAGTCAACTATACTAATCGAAGTGGAAACATACCCATATCCTTCGAGTATGATATTCTATTTTACTAATTACTTCTAACTATTTTTTATAACTGATAGTGTGCTGATTTAATTATGTATTTTTTTTTTTACAGTCAGATATTGAAATCATATATTTTAACTACTAGTGCTGCTTTAATTACAGCTGTGGGTTTAAATAGATTAATTATGGTAAGAATAATTAAATAATTAAATTATTGCTAAGTAATGAATAATAAAAGTCATAAATAATTACACACATAATAATAAATACAATTTTAGCGCTAAGTTTCATTATATCGATTATTTATGAGCATTTAAAATATTAAAATATCATAGTATTTAATATTAATAAGAAATTAAAACTTTTTTGGAAATAGTGAAAACATAATGTTGATAGAGATATAAGATACCTACCGCTTATTATACAATAATATAACTAAGCGGATATTTCAAATTTAAAATTGATAAGGCTAAGCAGAAACATTAAATTTGAAAATAAATATTTTGGTCATAATTCGGTTGCATTTTCAAATGTTGATACTATTGACTTGTTCGTAGAATAAACGTAAATTGAACAAATTAAACACTAGAATATTTTCAATGCACTTATCAATAACTGTAGTAATACAATTATTCACTTTTATTTAATACATTTTAATTTTTTAGAATTTACCACCTATTTGTGAACGTTTTGTGCCATTTGTAGCTGCTGTTGTAGCGCATTGTATTAACATACCTCTAATGCGAATAAAGTATAAACATAATTTTCGACATAACATGACTTAATAATATTAAAAATAAGTTGAACTTTTAATTTAGAGAACTGCAAAATGGAATCGCCGTGTACGATGAGAATAAAAAATTTCTTGGTAATTCCAAGATTGCGTCTCGTCGAGGTATTTTAGCTGTATTAATCAGTCGTATTACGGTGTCTTCTATGGGAATTTGTAAGCACTTAAATATAATATATTATGTTGAAATTTGTATATTTTTCGTAATTTCATATACTCATGTTTTCTTATGATTAAAATTTATAATTAAGAATAGGGCCCCCACAAGGGGGGCTGATGAACCTTGAGTACAGGGTCCCGACTATTTTAAGGGCTCGTGGGCCCGTTGAAATTTATTTGTAATTTTTGAAATTTTAGTAGAAATACTTATTTTACATTAAATAATATTTTAAAATAATATTATATATATATATATATATATATTTAGTTATTTCGATAGTTCAAAATGCGGATTAACCTATGATTACCTAGAAATGAATGGATTGGCTTCAACAATCAATTTTGACGATATTATTACTGAGTTCGCTGGGCTCAAAGCCCGCAAAATAAAATTTTAACTTAAAAAATATATTAAATATAAATTAAAATATACTTGTTTTTACCTTTTTAATTTAAATAACATTGTAATTAAAAAAATAAAATAGACATTATTAATGTTGAAATGCTTATGAATCTTGAATTTGAATTGGCATAGTAAAAAAACAAATATTATTCCTAAAATTGTTATATATATATATAAATAGTATTTTTGGAAATTTTATAAAGGGCCCGGACAACCACTTAGTGTAGGGGCCCGAAATTGTATGCGGGGGCCCTGATTAAGAACGAATTTATATATTGAGTACTTAAAATTCTATTGATTCTAGTGTTAACGCCAATTTTAATGGAAATAATCGGAAAAAGTGGGATAACAGCAAATATGGAATGGCTACAAGAGCTTATCGAAATGTTATTGTGTGGTATCATTTATGCACTTGCGATTCCAATTAGTTGTGCAATTTATCCACAGATATCACCTATATCAATAGACAAGCTTGAACCTGAATTACAAGTAATGAATCTTTTATTAAATTTTAAATGTATTATTTGTATCTAAAATACATATATTATTTTTACATTTAAATATTAATAATTGCACACTCAAATATACATTTTTAAGCCCTAATAATGTTAGAATCATCACTTGAGTTATTTAGAAATATTGTTCCAAATGTAATAGAGTAGGTAGGTAGTTACATCATCATTCAAATTACAAATAAAACGTAAAACAAATATTTTTAAAATATTTATTTTATATAACAATATAATTTAAAATTGTACAATATAATAATACTCCAACATCTATTTGTTTATTTCTATACATAAACTATTTTTTTATTTATTTTTATATTAAATAAAATATTTTAAAATTAAATAAAATCAAGATTTTATTTTAAACATTAATTTATAAATTTTTATTTAATTATATTTAGTTTTCTAATAATTGAAAAATAAAAAATATGTTTTACCTATTTACATGCAGGCAAGTGTACAAATTATAATATATAACGAAAAATAAAACTGTTCTTTAAAATTGATAAATAAAAGACTAATAAAGCGTTATCAGTTCGATAATTTATAGGTTCGATTTCGGATCTAAAATATTTGCAGAACCGTTATCCCTTATCCCTAATCGTTAAATTTAAAATGTAAAATTAAAAACTATCACTTGTTTCTATTATTATTGTTTATTTAATTTTGAATAATTATTTTTTTTTTTCATATTATTGTTTTAAGACATTTTAAATTTAAATAATTAATTGTAATGTTTGTCATCCTCGTCTGATGATTACAATGACGATATTATTCTCTAAATTTTTATAAATCTTCCAAGAACAAGGCGGCTTAAAGATAAGTCAAATCCGTCAAATAACAATTAACAATTAAATTACCAAGACATGCTTATCTCTTCGAAAAAATAATAATCTTGATAAGAATAATATTTGTGTACTACCAAACAATTGGTTATAACCTGATTATTTGATACAATTTATACTACTTTCATGAAACGCAATCTGTGCTTTAACTTCTACTATTTTACAATCGACATATTAACGACCCAACAGTTTATTGAACTGTTTTCATGCAACCGGGTATTATAGTTATAAGGGTTTATCGCGTATAAGTAAAGTGTATTCGTTGCACAGTAAAAATATTCATAATTGTATTGGAAGAACATCATATTGTTGGTACACATTTATCAAAATAAATTCCTTTTTGTTTAAACCAATTTCAGTAACTGTTAATAATAAAATTAAAAGTTACCTTACAGTACATCAATATACCTATCTATGAAATTATAAATTTCTTATGAATATATTTGATAATTGAAATTTATTTTATTATTCTATTTATAGGATGATTTATATATTTCAGAAAATGGCCGAAAATTTTCATTTGAGTATTGGATATTACAACAAAGGTCTCTAATTACTGTTTCACAGATATACAAATGTATTAAAATAAAATGATTATTATTGTTAAGTTGTACTAAAACATATACCATATTTTGTTCATGTATCTATAACATGTATATTGTTTAATATAAAATTACATAATATATTAATTGTTTTTACATCGGCTTAATGGGGGGAATGCAAATTATTTTAAAATAAAATTAATTTAATATACTTATGTATTAGATAGCATAAATAATGAATAATAAAAGCACAAAATACAGAACCAAAAAGACACTCTTATAATCTATAGTTTTTACTCATAACATAATCTATACCTAGAATAACCAATAATGTTCTCTGATTTACAAATTTAAACAATATTAGAAAAAATTTATATGAATACAATGTCAACATTTTGTTAGTAAGCCTATGACATCATGGGGTTATGGAAGTTTTATTCGAAAGTTACTAACTTTGGGTAAAAAAATTGTTTGTCAGTAGTTTAGCTGGTAAAATGTTGAGGTATTCATGTAGTTTTGGGAGCCGAACATAAAAAGTATTTATGGAAGACAAACACCAAACATCTAGATTTTTCTTAAATATATTTAATTAATTAATATTTAAAATAAATTAACTTTAAGGTTAACATTTTCAAAATTTAAATTTTGATATCTTAAAACCATTATTATTAATATTATTATATAGTATCTATTTCTTTTCTCTCTTGTCTGTCCATATTATTATATATGATGTACAATATTGTTAATAAGCAATTTTCTATATTGTGACCGTTGGTATGGGATATACAGTATGTCCCATAAGTCCAGTGTTGGGACTTATCTAGATAAATTATCTAGATTGTTTGTCATCTTTTTTTTTATCTAGATAAATAATGCCAAGTTATCTAATTACTTATCTAAGATAAAATTTTTGCTTATCTAGATAATTGTTTGTATTATTGCCAAGATTAGAGTTATTTTTATTCTAGTACGTAGACGAATCCAAAAAATCAGAGATCATCAAAATCGGTCCAGCCGTTCTTGAATTATAAATTCTGTAAATAACCTGACTTTCTTTTATACATAAAGATTTTTTATTCATAATCATAATTCGTTTATTATTAAGAAGTAATTATTATTTCTTGGTATGACATTTTATTTGTATTTTCATGTTTGGAAAATATTTTTGCCATTCTTAAACTTAATTTCATATTTTTCCATGGAAGTTCCAAATATAGTAGGTATTTGAATTTAATATAAACATGAAACTCATACGCTAAATAGTCATTACTTAAACTTTACTTCGATAAAATGCAACGTCGACAAACAATGTATTATTATTCTAATGATATTAGATATTAATTTATTCTGTGGTATTAACTATTTTGGAACATTACATTACTGTAAACGTTGAGCAACAGTGCAATACCAATCTCCATTATTATTTATATTATAATAATATAATATTTTTCTTTAACTGTGATCTGTGGATGTGTGTCAATTGTTTTCTATTATTTAATATATTACTAAATTACATATTAAATTATTAAATAAAAATGAAAAGACAGTCAAATGCCTTTATTTCTTTTTTTCAAAAAAAGTTAAAGAAACTGATGAACAGAATAGCTTGTCAAAATGTGATTCAGATCAAGACCAACCTAGTAAAGGAGTAAGAACTTGTGGTAATAAAATTGAACTATTTTTTGAAATAATCTAAATGTTCATACATTTATGTATTTCTAATTTTTATTTAAATTTATAAAACTATTTATATAAATTTAAAAATCAATAACACAACAACCTGTAAGTACTAAGTTAGGAAAAGTTAATGATTAAAACTTAACATTTTTAATTCTTAAGTTTATTTGTATGTTTTGATTTGGACATTGCTTCTATTTAGTTATTTAGTTATATGCAAATATGCAATAATATGCTATTATTTATTAGTAAATATTATGATATGCTTGAAATATACTACATAATATCATATTATAGCTTAATATACTAAAACACATGCTTTATTCTTCTTACATTTTAAGATTCAATGTTTAAGTAGCAATGCACAGTACCATCAAAATGATATAGGTTTATTTGTTCATAAACATGCTTTGGCTGATGAAGATAAATATCTTGTAAGTAACCAATACTATGATACTTGTTAGGTATATACCTACTAAACATTAATTTAAATTTTTCATAATATTTGGCTAATTTAAAAATTTAACTGTTGAAGATATTTTTTTATTTATT
>NW_020271719.1:554961-600385 GCF_003268045.1 Sipha flava | reverse complement strand
TACGACCGTTGATAAATAACGCGACGGAACAGAAAGAGGTTTTTTGTTTATTTTTATAAGAGATACGATGCGTGGTACAAAAGATGAACCAGTCGTGGAACAAACCGTGACTGGTCGTGGTGTAACCGCGGTCAGTAGCACTTGTGAACGAACGTCGGTCGTGTGGGACGAACGTTGCCACACTAGAACAGCTGCAAGCTCTGCAGTGACATTATCACATGTATAATATTTTAGAAAGTTCGTCATCGATTTAATGATAATAATATAATTGTAAATTACCATTATAATTTATCAAATGATAAAACATCTTATTTTTGTATAATAGTTACAATTTTAAAATTAGGGGCACCAGAAATTTTGGTATGGGCAGTCGCCCACCCTGCCCATATGCTAGAACCATCACTGGTATTCGCATTTAGTGAACATGACAGAATAATAGCGGGTATGACGAAACCAAAAAAACGGTCCTCGGGTTGTATTACTTTTGGCAGTCCACCGAGCGAGGGCTGTTGTATTTTTTGACTCGAACCGATCGGCATTGCACGGTTCAAAAATATTGTTGCGGAGATCAATACGCATTTATGATTAAAAAAAAAGTTGTTGCGAAAATTTCAATCGGTAAAGAATGTCGAGAGTAAAACGATTTTATCGTATAGATACCCCCCCCCCCCCTTCTACCGTTTTAATGGATTGCAGTCGGATGTAATATCCATACGTAAAGCGACGCGTCTGAAAAGGCAGCGGTGTCTACGGAAATAAAAAAACATCGAATGAATTCGTACGCTTGTTGCGTACGATCGGTTAACTTTCGAGTGTTTTATTATTTTCGTTTCCGATCGATGTTTCGCTTAACATCCGGACTCTTCGACTTCCGGTGAACGAGGACGGGGATAGGATGGGGCGTTATTATTTTTGAACCCTGTCAACGGGATTGCACGCGTGTCGCGAACGACTACGCCGAAACCGAAGGCGAATCGCGTACTGCACCGGTCAATAACGTTTCGAACGACAATCAACGTGACTGATATTCACGATTGACCGTGTATGTGTATGAAGGATACTGACTGACAATTTTATGATTGATGAAATTCAAACGTGCTACACTTCAACATCATCTAGTATTTGTCAATTATGTACTTATCATCAATATATTATTAGGTAATTGATATAATTTACGAGAACCAAGTTTTATTTCGTTGCTTACAAGATGATCATCATTAGCGCTTTAAAGAATTTTTTAAAATAACGTGAATGACAACGTTTCTCCTACATTGAAATACAAGCGCAATGCGTTTTATAAAACATAAAATCATATGAAAATAAAATAACCCAAATCAAAATGATAATAAATCAAAACATTTTACTTACGATTTTTCTGTACTGTTTTATGATTTAAAATATAAGACTTGTAAATTTAAGAATTGGACACAAATATTCTGGGGTATATCTTTCAAGTCATTTCCCTCTTTATCGAACCCACAGGTAAAAACTGAAAGTTTTAGTATACAAGGATATGAAGTTATAAATTTCAAGTTTTTTACCAAAAAAACGTTTCTAAATCTTTTATATTATCGCAGGTACAAACTTTTAAACATGCGGTACAAATTCGAAAAAAAAAATAAAACCATTATTTTTATTTATTTTATGACCAATAGTAAGATTTATGAACTTATGAAATTTTGGTCTCTATATCTCTATCTATCTATCTATATATTGCAGTATTTACCATTTGATTCGTATCTCGAAAATGTTTTCATAGGTACATGAAAATGGTTGAGATTTTGATTAAAGATAGATTATCAGATTAAGCGTAAAGAGCCGAATTACTTATATGGGGAGGGGCTGAATTCTTGATTTTATTATTCATCTAGTGGTTTCGTCAATATTATAAATATTTTAGCGCCCCGTGCAGTAGTCCTATTTTGCGACGCGCTAACTGCGTGTGTGCATGTGTACGAAATAAAATAACATTCACATGAAACTATATAATATTATATTAACCACGCTTACTCGTGTAATAGATTAAATGATCGGTGTGGGGGCATACGTTCATTACGTTGATTAACAATAGTGTACATAGAAAACGAACCAATTGATAAAATCGAACAACGCGTTTGATTTTCGTCCATCGCAGGATATTATTTTTCGACGGCAATTTGTAAAATTCGGTGAAAAGCATTTGCTTGAAGGCTGAACACCAATTACATTAGATAATAGTTTGTTTTTTTTTAGATTGAACAGAAAACATTATAAGACATGAAGCTCATTAGAGTTAAACCAGTGGCGTAATTATGGGGGGGGGGATATGGGGATATATCCCTCCCAGACCTTTTTTTTTTTTTTACAAGAAAATTGTATAGCTCATAGTTAAAATATAACACTGATAAATCTACAATTTATGACTCTAGATTAGTGTTAAAAGCATGAAATATATCAAAAAAACGTAAAACATTGAAATTTGTCTAATACAAATATTATTACTAGTTATTTATCAATTATTAATTATATAATCTAAAAGTTCTTACAATAATCATTGATATTAATGGAATGAGTACAGTGGTTGATATATTATTACTATATTGATTATTCTTGTTTTCGATTAAGCTAGGTAAAACTTCGATAAAATTTGGGGTATTTCCCAAATCCCAGGAAATTGCTTATCGACAACATGCGACGTCAACACACAATGTATTATTATTCTAATGGTATTATTAGATATTGTTCTATTCTGTGGTATTAACTTTTTTCGAACATTACATTACTGTAAACGTTGAGCAACAGTGCAAGTGGAACACCAATCTCCATTATTATTTATATTATAATAAAATAATATTTTTTCTTTAACTGTGATCTGTGGATGTGTGTCTATTGTTTTCTATTATTTAATATATATTACTAAATTACATATTAAATTATTAAATAAAAATGAAAAGACAGTCGAATGCTTTTATTTCTTTTTTTAAAAAAAAGTTAAAGAAACTGATGAACAGAACAGCTTGTCAAAATGTGATTCAGATCATGACCAACCTAGTAAAGAAGTAAGAACTTGTGGTAATAAAGTTGAACAATTTTTTGAAATAATCTAAATGTTCATACATTTATGTATTTTTAATTTTTATGTAAATTTATAAAATTATTTATATACATTTAAAAATCAATAACACAACATCCTGTAAGTACTAAGTTAGGAAAAGTTTATGATTAAAACTTAACATTTTTAATTCTTAAGTTTATTTGTATGTTTTGATTTGGATATTGCTTCTATTTGGTTATTTAGTTATAAGCAAATATGCAATAATATGCTATTATTTATTAGTACATATTATGATATGCTTGAAATATGCTACATAATATCATATTATAGCTTAATATACTAAAATACATGCTTTATTCTTCTTACATTTTAAGATTCAATGCTTAAGTAGCAATGTACAGTACCATCAAAATGATATAGGTTTATTTGTTCATAAACATGCTTTGGCTGATGAAGATAAATATCTTGTAAGTAACCAATACTTGTTAGGTATATGCCTACTAAACATTAATTTAATTTTTTCATAATACTTGGCTAATTTAAAAAATGTAACTGTTGAAGATATTTTTTTTATTTATTCATATTTCAGAGGTTCTTACAAATGTATGGGTACCACAGCAAAATTATAGTTTTCCGATAACTGATAAAAACAAAAACCGTGGTCTAAGATTTCAATACAAATGGCTGACTGAGTTTGAATGGCTACAAAATCTCGTGGTATAAATAATCAGCCGTTAGGTCAACTTGCTGTTAGGGCCTTAGATGAATGGAAAAATGCCAAGCAGGTTTTTATAATATAGTACTTTTTAATGTTTACAGTATATCTTATTAAATTGTTATGAATGTATTTTAGATTTTTCGTGAACATTCTAAAAAGCTTTATCATGGATATTGTGTCGTGGACTCTAACCATTTTCTTAATGTTTATTCTAAACAAAAATTATCAATCGTTAATCAGTTAGATTTAGAAAGGTTGGTACTGATTTACTAACCATGTTTTTTTTTTGTATAGTATATCACACATGTACCTAATACCACTACTAAGTAGTTAATAATTAAGTACCTAATATGCAATATTATTTTTAAACATAATTACTTACTTTATTTTATATAATTTTAATTAAGAGCTGAACAAATCAAATCAAATAGAAAAAAGCTTATCCCAATTATTAATTGATTGTGTGATCTTGTGTGGTCGTCAAGAAATAGCTTTGCGAGGCCACAGGAATTCTGGAAGTTAGCATTTTATGATGTTTATAAAATTGTATATATATAATATATATTATATATTTTTAATAAATACTAAAATACATCTATTCAATTTTTAAATAGACAGCAACAACCAATCAACCAATGTAGGTAATTTTAGAGCTATACTTAACTATCGGAGTAAAGGTGATGATTATTTAAAACATAATTTAGAAGAACAAGGAAGAAATAAATATATTACACCTCAAGTTCAAAATGAAATAATTTCAGCATGTGGAGAAATAATTTTAAAAGAAATAGTAAATGAAGTAAATAACTCTCGTTGTTTTACCGTGTTGGCTGATGAAACCACTCACGTAGCAGTTATCGAACAGTTAGCATTATGTGTGAGATATGTTTATTCAAAATATAATATTAAAGAAAATTTTCTAAAATTTGTACCTGTAAATAGCCTATTTGGGAAAAATCTAGCAGAGTCTATTTTAAGTGGTATCTAATAAATAAAATATTTTATATTTTAGAATACTTTACTAAAATTTTATAATTTAGGATTAACTGAATGTGGAATAAACTGCAATTTCCTTTATGGCCAAGGATATGATAGTGCTAAAAAACATAACAGGCCAGTTCAATAGTGCTCAAACACACATTAGAACTACTTTTCCTAAAGCGATATATGTACATTGTGCAGCCCACTCATTGAACTTGGCTGTATCAACTGCGTGTAACATACAACCCATTAGAAACTGTTTGGGCATTATAGAGAAATTATATATTTTCTTCAATATACCTAAACCTTATAATGTATTATTATCTTGTATTGAAAATAGATATACTGATATAAAAATAAAAAAGCCTTAAAAGACTATGTACTACAAGATGGGTATAGCATTATAATGCTGTACATGATTTTGTGGAATTATTTGATTTTGTATTAGAAGCCTTAGAATTGATTTCAGATTGGAAAGATTCATCGGGAACTGCTATAGAAGCCAATATGCCTATAAAATCAATTGATTTAGAGTTCATTGTATCAGTTTATGTTGTTAAGGTGAATATTATTATTTTTTATAAATTTAAAATAATTTATTTCCTATTGTAATGTAAATTGTATATTTTGTAATAAGTTATTAGTTGTAATTTAATTTGTAAATTATATGTATTTAGCTACTGTTTTCATATGGTTTGCCTCTATGCAAGCAGTTGTAAAGAGAGCGAATTGATTTAAAAGAAGCAGTCAATCTCACAGAAGATATAGTAATAGAGTTAAAGTTAATAAAAAGTAATTATGATTGTGAATTTAAAAAAATATTTAGTCAAGCAAAGGTATAAAATATATTATAATATAATCACTTATATTAAGCTGAGTATAATTTGTTATAGGACATGTCTGCTAAACTAGACATTGAATTAACACACAAAAGAATCATTAAAAAACAAAAAAAACCGTGCTAATCCTATAACAGATGGAGAGTTAAATGTAGAAACATACTATAGGATAACAGTTTTTCTATCTTATCTTGATTATAACTGAATTACAAGAAAGATTTTTGTCTCATTCAGATATTTTCAAAGGTACAGTGATATACGAGTAACATAATAATTATAAGAATCGCATATTATTATACAAATATTGTTAAAAAATAATTGATTCTTAATTATATTTATGTAGGGTTTGAATGCTTATTTTCAACAAATTCAAATTTAACTGAAGATGAAGAATTATCATTTAAACAATTGGTATAATTTTATAGTCCTGATGTAGAATGTTTTGACAAATCATTTTTTGAATTAAAATTATGGAAGCGTAAATTAAATAAATGTGAAAAACTTCCAAAATCTGGGCTCCAAAAACTTATTATGTGTGATGAACAAATTTATCCCAACATATTTTTGCTCTTAAAAAATATTATGTACATTGCCAGTCTCGACCACTTCACCAGAGCGTATGTTTTCTACTTTAAAAAGAGTAAAAACTTTTCTCAGAAACACAATGGGTCAGGTAATAATCATTATTTTTGTAAATTATATTATAATTTTAAACTTTTACTAACTTATATACCTACTTAATAGGAACGCTTGAATGGACTTATGATGTTATCAGTACATCGGGACATTAAGTTGAACCCCGATGATTTACTGGATATTTGGGTGAAAAAAACAAAAAGAAAACTTGAAATAATATTATAATTTATGAAAAATATATTTAGCTTAATTTAATTGTTTACTTTATTGTCTTTGAAAACCATTATTATAATATTCATACCTTCTTTAATTAATTTTTAATAATGAATTAATATAATATTGTGATCTATGAGATTTAATGGTTAATGGGGGGGGGGTATAGCCCCACTAGAACGATAATATAAACTTATATCCTAATCCCACCCCAGAACCAATTCCAAATTACGCCACTGGTGTCGTCGAAAAAAACAACTAGAAAAATACTATTTTCAATTTACACATTGTCTTTTCCCGTACAGCACAGAACAAATTACAAATTTTACTATATACATTGTTTCGCTTTTGTTTAAAATGGAATATCAATTAATTCCCATAGTAAGCGATAGAGATTGTTTATTTCGTTCCGTGTCATATTTAGGAATGGGCAAAAAACATCGATATTTTTAAAACATCGATGTTGCTTCGATGTTTTTTATCGATGATACATCGAAGAAAACATCCATGTTTTTATCTCGATGTTTTTTTTTTTTTTA
This sequence comes from Sipha flava, assembly GCF_003268045.1. Classification (NCBI taxonomy): domain Eukaryota; kingdom Metazoa; phylum Arthropoda; class Insecta; order Hemiptera; family Aphididae; genus Sipha; species Sipha flava. The sequence goes on along the minus strand of NW_020271719.1, from coordinate 593,425 downwards.
ATTATGTTATTAATTTGTCAGTTCACTGTTTTCAGTTTTTCACGAGATTTTCTGTGTTGAGTGTTCCATCGAACGACTCGACCATCGAGTTTCGCAATGGGCATTAAAATTTAAAATACGTAATACGTGATAAAATATGTGTAAAATATGTTGTAACTCGTAAGTATGACCAACGTCCTTAACAGTGTGTTCATTTTGATTCGTTCAGTCGCAACCACGATTAAAGTCATCTTTAATCGTGGTTCACAGTTTCACGTTGGTTATTATCATATTATAATTAATTATAATTGTTTTAACTGTATTTTAAGATTTAAAACTAAAGTACTTTATGTCATATTAATTTGTGTAAATATTTTATATAACGAAGGTAATGCCCGAGTAAAAAAAAATTCAGTTTCATCAATTTTATAACAGTTTATTATAGTAATATGTATTGAAAAATTAAGTTTTACAATAGTATTTTAACTTTTAAATTCATTATTTAATCTGGAAATTATAAAAAAAACATCGAAAAAACATTAAAGTTTTTTTAAAAATCCGATATATCGACACTATCGATGTTTAAAATATTTTGCCCACCCCTAGTCATATATATATATATATATATATATATATATATATATTAGTCATATATATTCGGCACGCAAGAGAACATCGAAATATTCGATTAAGAGTTGTTAACTTGGTGATACATAATTGGGATATGTATAAAGAATTTGTCATAGGTGATCTTTCGTATAGATTACCTATTTATAATTATAATGATTACGAACATTTGATGAGCATAAATGGCGAGTATGCTGGTCACGTCGAACTTGAATGCATTAGTTGACTTTATCCAAGTCATACATTTCGTGTGTATAGATCTACAGATCTTAGTGCATTTTTAGATTATTGTTCAGGTGCAATAATGTGTAATTTATTTTTTTCTGGCCATGGTGACACAGGACATAGTGCTTTAGTTTTTAGTAATAATATGAATATTCAAAATCTACCGAAAGAAATAAATGCTAACACTAATAGTAAGCGTAAAACTCAATCTTTAATTGGAAGACGTGAAAAAAAAACGTAAAGAAAACCAGAATCAGAGAGTATTATTTTATAAATGCGCTTTATCGCATAATATACTTCAAGTTACTTCTTATAATTTGGGTAATTTAAAATTTAAATGCGAGCATTGTCATTTGTTGCATTTTGTGGTAATGGAAAAATATCTTTACTAGAGTGCCGTTTGCCTAATGGAATATTTGATTTATTTGTTGGTGAAAATAATGAGTCTAAACATTTTAGAGAATATATACGTCAATATAATAGTGCGATGTCATTTGTCTCTTTTGGTTCTCACATAACATTACCATTTTTATTATGAACCTAGAGAAGATATCCGTAGGTACGACCCAACAGTTTCTGAAATCGTAGCAGTATTTGAATCTTCAGATGGCGCATCTATTTCACATAGACATATATCAGTTTATTCAAAAAAAGGAGATGTACAAAGAATTGATTACGATAGTATGCACTGTCAGTGGCGTATTTAGGGGGTGTGTCCTAGGGGTTAAAATCCTCCCCCAATTTTTTTGTAGTTCTATTTATTACTGAAGTATCGCAAAATATTGTTGACGAATGACGAAATATTTTAAAACTGCTTTGAAAATTGAATAATGTATATTTCATCTTATACCAGAAAATAGGTACTATTCATTAGCAAAATATTATTTGAACTTTCGCAGTAAACAATGAACTACGTAATTCTTAGAATTGTATTATCGTTTCGTGATGTCGGGTGAGCCGTATTGGCTATCGCCTTATTATCTTTCTTCGAATACAAGTTATTGTCAACTAATTACTATAGCAAAGGCCAACGATATAAAGTATATACTGTGTACAGTACACTCGAAGTACCTACAACAATTTTATTTTCTGCTGAACTACTGCTGCCGACTGTTGACGTCGTAAATACGTCAAATTTATGTGAGTACAACATAATTATGGTTAATTATTTTTCTAGCTTTTAAGCTTTTAAGGGCTCGTACGAAACTACGAACCATAATATGTAAAAAGAATAGTAAAATTAATTAATTAAATATAAAATTAAAGAGTATTTAATGTTATTGTGATTTTAAAACAATGAAAAAAAGATTTAATCTACTTTTATTAAAATTAATATCATATTTTCATATGATATTATAATATAACATTAAAAGCAGTCAATGATTAATAGGAGCTTAAGTCATTTTTGACTGAAAATATTTATGTTGGTATTAAAAATAAATAAGTATTTTAAACATTCGTAAAATATTGAAGAAATTTCGGTGGTTGGGGGGGGTCTGGACACCCTGGACCCCCCCCCAGATACGGCCTTGCTGTATTATGATAGGAAATTAGTTTTACATCACAAATACACAATATTACATATTATAATGTATATTATACACATAAAAACTGTCATGTTATGTAAAAGTTTTTTCAATATTTAGGCATTTATTCAGTGGTGTTTTGGAGGGTACACGCGGGTACATGATGTATACCCGTGAACCATCATGGTGATATAGCGTATATTTTATAAAAGTAACATCAATATGCACGTATACGCTCGTATAGCTACTTCATAAATAGAAAAAAAATCCATAGGACATACGTTTATTCTTAGACAATTTGTTATTGGTAGGTTAATAATAACATTGATAATTGATTATTTTTTATAGCCATTGATTATCCTCTAACTATATTCATTAGGTATCAAATTATAATATCTACAAGCGGCCGTTGACGTTTTTATACAATAATATACTAGATAGTGTGGCCATTGATTAAATAAATATAGATAGCCCACGCAATGATAAATATTGGAAATGCCTAAAATGTCTCTAATGGAGCCAGAATTGTAGTAGTAATGGATTCCTGATAACTGAATGCGCTGGCGTTCCATATAAACATTTGTAATCTTCAATTTATTGTTATCCGTGATCAATGTTGATACATTGCTGATAAACTATAATCAATTTTAACCGTTGTCATTTATTCTTTTTTATTATGTACAGGTTCTGTTAAAGTTAATTGTATATATTTTATATGTTTTGTAGTTACTTATTTGACTATTACATGATTATGATTTTATTTTACAATAATTGTAAATAAAAATAAATAAATATAATAATATTTTATTATATTTTTTGCCTTTAAAATCGGGCAATTATTGAATTTTCCATAGAAGCTTTAAATACTTAAATAAATTAAGAAATAATATGGGATAAAATTAATACACATTTTTTTTTTTTTTATATTTAAGTTTATACTTGTGAACATGAGATCCAGAAAAGACTTGAATACTCGCGAGCTAAGCGATCGTCTTTTTGAGTGATAAAAAATCTGATAAGTCTTGATCCTAATGAATACATAATAGTCATTGTCATAAATCCTTAAATACGCGTATACCCTCTAGTTTTTTTGCCAAACACCACTACATTTAGTAATCATAATATTGTGTATATATATAAATATATATATGTATGTATGTATGTATGTATGTATGTATGTATGCATATATATATATATATATATATATACAATGTAATACATTTATAAAAACTATAAACTAGCCTTATTATCCATCTTCGTCCATGAGTAAAAATATTTGTTATTGTAAATATACAAGTGTATTGTCAATTTAATGGTAAGTGCTCATGATTCAGCTGGTTATGCAGGTATTCCGAAGATAAATTGAAGAAGAATAAATATTACTATCGTTGTTTGTTGCAACCGTAACACTTATTACTCAATCAACTCTTAGTTCAAGTTTATCTTTAAGTAAATAAAAAATATTAAATTTTCTTATTGTTTTACGCTTATTCAAGAACGATTATGGCCAGCAAGATGAGTATAATAGATTTTATTTACTGTAAAAAAGAAACATTAAAAATTAAAGTATAGTATTCCTTTTTTTCCCTTAACCAAAAAATTAATAAAAAGCAAAGCCGAAGAAATAAAAGTTATGTTTCAAAACTACTAAAAACAAAACACAAATCCAAGAAGTATTTATTAAATACTATTTAATAATGTCGTCAGAAAAATGGGACATCAAAATAAAATGGACGCTACTCCCTCCCCCTCAGACCTTCGGATGATTTTGTTTTTTAATTTAATTCAAGGTTTACATGTATTTGTGTACACAAGAAGAAACGTGTTGAATCTAAATAGTTGTATTTTGGTAAGAAGTTACATCACATATTATATGATAATTTTACGCAAGTAGTATTTCACCTGTTGTCTGTTTCAAACACTCGTTAAATGTCTTGTGCACGTAATAATATGTGAATGTAATTAAAACATTATAGGTTGTTATCAAATTATGATAGTAGTTAAATTAGAAACAATCGCTTTTATTGACCTTTACTAACGTATAATAATATTTAACTAGTTCGAGTTGGTTATCTTCCCCGCCTAATATTATAAAAGTTAAACGTTATCCGTGTTCCATTTTTGAACTGCATGAATTTGATAAACTATAATCGGATTTATTACATCTTGAACACCGAACATGGACGGACGAGTAAATTTAGACGAGCCTCGTTGGGATCAGACTCAATACTGGGGCCGAGTAAAGTACTTTTTAACCACCACTAATCCGTTAAATGTTTTCAAATCAAATTCTGAATTAGAGAGATGCAAGCAAATCGTTACCAGTTATAAGTAAGTAATTTAAGTGTGACTCGTCTCTTTTGTAAAATAGTAAAACTGAAAACAAGAAGTTTAATCAATAGTTATTTAGAAATGGTGAAAATATACCAGATGGATTAACATTAAATGATGTCTACAAGGCAAAAGATGTGGTTGATTCTGCGTACCATCCGGAAACAGGAGAAAAAATGATCATCTTTGGAAGAATGTCAGCTCAAGTGCCAATGAATATGTTGATTACTGGCGGTTTGATCACGTTCTACAAGTGAGTGTATTTTATATTTATTTAATAAAGTATAATTAAATAAAAAATAAAAAGTTCACTATTAATTTTAACAGTAACAAAATATTTCACTAACATACAATCTTGTGAAAGTATTTTTGGTGCTATCAGCTCTTATAATATAAATAAAAATAAGGGTGCCTTAACAGCTATGATAAAAGATAAATAATAAGTAGTGGACTGTATAATAAAAAAATAATAAATAATATGAACAAAGGATGTAGTACAAAAATGCAAGGACGCCCATATGGGGAGCAAAGGAGGAACATGTCCTCCTAGGAAAATGTCAAAAATCTTGGAAAATTGTTTACTATGATTAGAATTTATTTATTTAAATATAATTTAAAAATTTAATTTAATATATGAAAATCTATAATTTGTTTATGAAAAATCTATTTATTTAGTTTGGAAAATCAGATTATCAGCTATAAATAATAAAGCGCTTTTTCGTTTTTATTCTATGGATAATTATCAATTCTTAAAATATTGTGTATTTCCACAAATACGGTATGTACATGTGCGTGTGTACACCACCAATTTTTTATATTATAAAATTTTAAAAAAAATTTTAAATTTTATATTTTATTTATGAACAGATTTATGTATAATTATACATATATAAAAGAAACACGGAAACTGAATGGGAATTTTTATAGATGCACATTGCCCGGTTTTCGGTACTCACTACCTATTACCTATTATCAAACGTGTGACATTATTTAGTGTTATTATAGAATAATATAATGTTAAACTATCTGACAATAAAAATAAATAATGTTAATTAGATATTATTATAAATAAAGGTATTATTTATAACTTAATAAGTATTGTAATTTATAATATTAATTTTATGATAACTAGAGAGTAGAGATTAGAGTTGAAAATAGAAAAGTGAAAACTATTCAAGTGTTGAGTCGTTACTCATTAATTTGTGTTGTACCTATCGAGCTTACTATTACTATCGTAGTGTCGAGTGTAATATTTAATAACAAAATAATGAGTTTTATTAATAAATATATTATTTAATATATAATTAAATAACTAGAGATTGATAAATTAAAATGTTGTCCCCCCCCCCTTGAGAATTTTCCTATGGGTGCCCTTGCAAAAATGTATTAAGTTGCATGGTTGGCACAACAAATATATATCAATAAATCAATGTAATATAATGTATAAATAATATAATAATAATATGGACGTGGCCCACACTGCACACAACTATAGGTATAAAATGTGTAAATAAAAACGGTAACTAATGTAAATGATAAGTAATTTGCCTGTGGCGGCTACAATACAATGATAGACAGATAATCAATAATAATAATATGCTAATATAATATAATAAGTAATAGGTATGCATAATTTGCCTACGAACGGCAAGGCCCGTCGGCTCTTACACGAATGAAACGAAAAACAAGTATGGTCGACCAATACTCACATGCGACTATGTTGAGTGGCTGATTGCATCCACGCGACCGCATCAACCCTGTGACTTAATAATTGCCTACGACGGCAGTTATTACCCGCAGTGTATAAATGAAAATAAGTCACAGAACTTGGTACGTGCGACCACCCAAGCACAGTCACCAACGAAGACGGAGGTTCTACAGCGCAGACGAAGACAATACGAATGAAAACCACAATGGCTGTTGGTAAATGACCACCATGGAACACGGTGACTGAATGAAAGACAATACTATTTACGCAGAACGACATTTATCAAACAGCCGACAAGAAGGATACGAAACACAAAAAAAGTGGGTTTGACGAAAACGGCTGTAAACCGACTAAAACAGTTGATGTGCACACAACGACGAACACGAACAGAAAGAGAGATGATTCCGACGACATTTACCACGAAGGCTACAGTTTCCGGACACCAAATTGACGATAAAGTTCTTCAGTGTCTCCACACTAAACCAAAAATCACGAGAAACTTGCGAAACTCTATGGCACCGAGAACATGACTTCACAATAAACGAAAAACAACCGGAAAGAGTAAGAAAACATGAAATAACGGATACATTTACGTGCGATGATAACAACACGATACGTACCCGGCCGGTCGCACACGGAGGCTTATCGACGATGGTCGCGGATACGCAACGCACCGCTACGCATCGCACGAAAATGATAACATGGACACAATTACAATGTAGATTGCAATATTGACGCGAACAAGTAGTATGATGTGATTTAGCATAAATAAATTTGTTATAGCTTAGGCTCAAAGTAAAACGAAACAGTAAATAATAATCAGTTTTTTATTTTATATACTGAAAAAGAAACTCATATTTATAATTAGTACCTTAACGTCCTGACGTCTAGAATACCAAATAATAACTTAATTTTTAAAAAACTTTCAATATTTTTTAAGTGTACAATAAATAATATATTCTATTTTAATATTAACTACATAATTTTTTGTTATACACACGATATTCTATTATGTTTTACCTACTGGTCTTAAATTAAATTTAAATGTTTGCACTCTTTTATTTTTATTTGGTTAAAAAAAAAAAAAATCAAAATTATAACTTTAAAGTATAGCCTCGTATGTTACTCTATTTTTATTACATAATATATTTTTTTTTACCTTTGCTTCAATACTTTGTCTTCAATATTTTTATGATGTTTTTTATTTCTTCCAAGTTTAGTACCAACAATTCTGGTTACGCCGTATAGTAGATTGGGAGCTCTCTTCGGAGGCATTATACCTCTCCTTTATTACATTCAAAAATACTATAAAGACGTGATTTAAATCTGTCCGCAGTATTTATTTATATTTATTTAATTTGTTAAGAAGTGACCATTATATTCTTTGAAAATCGTAATTTGAGCTTTGAAACCGTTTTTAATTGATTAACATATCCTAAAGAATGTTCTCGGGTTAAATCTATATTTTTCTATACTTCTGATAAATTCTTTTTCGGCTCGTCTTTTCTCTTTACTTATTATCTTATTTTTTCTGTTCCTCTGTAAAATATGTTCTTGATTTTCTGGTGTTTGATTCTGTACTATCTTTTTCCTTGCTTCATCTCGTTTTCGTAAAGCTTCTTTGCATCATCCATTAAACCGCGAGTTATTATTGTTTTGTTAACTTTTTTCGAAAAGTTCTATTGATAACTTTTTATATTTCTTTTCATTCATCTTTTGAGCTTTAGTTTGAATTATTTTAATTATTATCTTAAAGATTAGATATTGTTTTCTGGTATTTTTTTTTAATACTTCTGTATCTTATACTGTGATTACCCTGAGGGCACATAATAACTATTATATAATTAAATGTAACAATATATATTTAAAATCAATTAAGTATATATTAAATCTATAATTTATTATAGTATAAGGTATGTAATTAGTATTATAATTTATAATCAGAACAACACCGGCAGTAATTTTTTGGCAGTGGTGCAATCAATCATTCAACGCTCTGGTCAACTATACAAATCGAAGTGGAAACTCACCGATGCCCCTAGAGTATGAGAATCGATTTTACTAATTATTTTACAGTGCTGATATCAAACTATTACGTTAATTTGATTGTATATTACAATTCATTTACAGTCAAGTTGCTAAATCGTATGTATTAGCTACCAGTGGCGCTCTTATTACAGCATTGGGTTTGAACAGATTAGTTAAAGTAAGTTTCTATAGTTTCTATAGTTATAACTTCAATACCTATCATTTAATATTTTATCAAGTCTTATAATTATCAATTTTTTTAAATAGCTTCATGAAAGTAAAAACTGTTTATTTTTTTTTAATTTATTTAATTTAAATGTTGTATAAAATAAAATACATTCTGATAAATGTTTTGAAAAATGTTACTTATAAAAAAAAATCATATTAATTTACTTGATCAATCAATATTTATAAAAACACAATGTAAAATGTTAAAACGTGAGGCCTATGATTGTTGCCCTTATTTTCTAATGATTTTTTTTTTTTTTTGATAGAAGGATGAGGTTCCGAAGATACTTTAAACCATGTGTGGGCATCTTAAAATTAATTAAATTGTCATCGTTTTATTTTTAATTTATAAAAATTTGAATACAATGATAAATTATTTGAATTCAAAAAACGATTCGAAGTAATGAGTAACTAACCTTAACAACCTTATAAAAAATGATATTGATTCAAATGTATCATGTAATTATATTATAATACAATGCTATAAAGATTACTTCAGATTTCTTTGAATAGTCTTGTTTCACTGATAGTTTTGGAAGTAATAGGACCTCTGGCATCTGTAGAGTGCATAAGTATTTTATAATAGAATTCAAATCAATCTTCTATAAATATTGTTTTTTATAATATGTTATTATGCCATGAGACAGTTAAATTTGATTTTGTATGAATAATAAATACTATGTAAATGTGTAATGAAATTGGAAAAGTTAATCATAAACGAAACAAGAAGGGTTTTAATACGTAGTTAAAGATATCTGTTTTTTTAATCCTCCCATATGTGTTTGTGCAAAATGCTGGACTATCAGGGAAGTGGGCAGCAATCAAAAAATTTTGTGTATATATCTATTGAACGTATTGATTAGCAATAACTAATAATATAATAATATAATTAATGATATTTACTCCATACCAATAAACGTCAGTTTAAATATTTCATATTCTAACCGGATAAATATATAATACACTCATCTAATACTAATTCAAAAATGTCCTAATTATTGTCACCATTGCTCAATTATAGACTACTGCGATTGTTCTTTGGTAATATTACCTTTCCTTTAAAGTTTTGTATCATACCATAGTTCAGAGTTAATCCTAGTCAAATATTTAACTGAATCTCGAAAAAATAGAAATGATTCTTAGTTTTAAATTTAAAAATCTATGTATATGCATCTATCACTAATCATACTATTATTATATTTATATTTCATATATATATTCAAATTGTTATTAAAAAACTACTTTTTTAATATAAATTTAACACATTTTAATATTTTAATAAGAAATATAAATCGCAAATGTAAACTTATGATTGAGAAAAATGTCATTTAAATTAAAATTATTTTAAAAAGAAACTAAGATTCTGTTTACAAAACATCAAGTACAAATTAATAGTATAGAATTAGTTACGATGATTATAAATTATTTTCCAAAAAATTAGGTACCTGAAGTATGTATTATTTTGTATGGACATATTTATAATTTAGTTGTATACATATATATATTTATATACCATTATTATAATAGTAAATATCATGTAAAATATTAATAGAAAAATGTAAAAGTATCTTAATATTTAGTTTTATCATAGTAAATTGAGGCACACAAGTTTTTACAATTTTGTTCGGAAATGTATTATTGTTCTCGAATTAGAAGATACTTGCTGTAATAGTCCATATAACTTTTGTAACTGTTGTAACCTACACTGCATTTTGCCAATCACAAATAACCTGTATCCCATAAACTTTAATTTCCCATTATATAGTCAATAAATATCAATTAATTCGGAATTAAATATTTCTTTAGAATTGACAAATATGAAGTTAAAACAACAAAATATTAATATTTGCCCAATGTACTCGATGAAATCATTATTTATTAACACATTTTCATTATTTTAGAGATTACCTCCTATTGCCGGACGTATTGTGCCATTTGTAGCTGTTGCTGCAGCCAATTGTATTAATATACCCCTCATGCGAAAGAAGTAAAAATGTAATTTATCGATATATATTATAAAAATATTAAAAATATAATACATTTTATTTAGAGAGCTGGATGATGGGATTGAGGTTTTCGATGAAAATAAAAATTTCCTCGGTGAATCCCAGGTGGCTGCTCGTGAAGGAATTTCAGCTGTAGTGTTAAGTCGTATTGTGATGTCTTCTCCGGGAATGAGTAAGGATTGAAAGATATTTCACTCTTATTCATGTTAAATTCTATACGTTAATTGATTTAAATTTATATTTATACACCAGTCATAACGCCAGTAATAATGGAAGCAATTGAAAAAAGAGGATTGTTAAAAAATATGAAATGGGCGCCAGCACCTTTACAAATTGCATTGTGTGGAATGTTTTTAACTTTTGCGACTCCAATGTGTTGTGCATTGTATCCGCAAATATCACCTATATCAATTGATCGACTTGAACCTGAGTTACAGGTAATTAATGTTTTATAAATTATTCCATATAATTTCGTATTTATCAAAATTGATAACTTCTTATGTACATGTAAGAATTAAGATTTTAATATTATTGAAAATAACTTATAAAACCGGATTAATACATATTAAGCATTGGTTATGTTCTTAAATTATCAACATAATTAAAATTTTAAATTTAAAACCAAAAATATATTATTTAATCATATATTTTAAATATAAGCATAGATAGTACAATAGATATCATACCTATATTCATTATTTAAAGTAAAGTTATTCAATTGATTAATAGTTTATTAAGTCAACATAAAACGAAGATCTACAAGCAGGGGTGGTATGATCAGTGAGACAAAGGGATAATCGTCTTTCTGGCCCTCGATAGTGCCATAAAAATTATATATACTCGCGATACAAAATGTGTTATTAAAATATAATAATAAAACATCATTAATTTACTATAAGAATATCTGAATTGAAATTAATTGAGCACTATTTACTAAAAATATTAATTAGTTGATACTTTATAATAACAGGTTCAGTTGATTAACTCCCCGTGCCCCTTAATGTCCAGTTTGCCCCTGACTTCTGCCTATTTAATAATTAATGTAAATTAAATCATTAGTGATTAGTATAGGTTATAATTTTATTAAGTTTATTGTTTATGCAATAAATAAATTTACCTTTGGAATTACCGTTTACCGACTTAATTTCCTGTTTTTCTACACTAATTTCAGTAACTTAACTCTACATACCTATACAAAGTAAATAATTGACCTATGGTCAAACATAGATAAACATTTATACATCGATAAACTACATGTATATGAAGCATATACATGTATCTTATGATTATGATTTATAAATGTTCATTGGTGTTACATCTACGCATTCCGTATGCCTAATTAAATTTCAATGTTACAGAAAACGGCGCAAAAATGTAATTCGAAGATGGGATACTACAACAAAGGACTATAAATATCAACGTTCAATTGAAATACATATTTGTTATTTATAGAAAAGTAAAAATTGCCGTTGTTGCTGGTATTGCGGTGTAGCTATCATCTACAATTTTTGCATTGTTCTATGCTCTGTACTCGATGTATTGTACTTCTTATTGAATTGCGCTATTCCAAGATCTATTAAAAAATTCAAATAAACCATAAACTTGATCTATTATTCAATTGAGCGTATAACTATTTTCATGACCATTTATATGCATATTGAAAATCAAGACTGTTATATAGTTTTATAATTTATAATATTATTTACTCCGTTACGAATAATAATTATATACACTAAGTTATGTTGGGTTAGGTTAGGTTAGGTTAAATTATGTACACTAAGTTATTAATCGGTATAATATACAAGTTTTTCTAATAAATGAAATTCTTTTAAAAAAGGTTTCCATGGCACTCACAACTCACGATAATGTATTCACTCGACAATACGACAACGGTATAAAAGTGCTTCGTTATAAGTTATATTTAATATAATAATTAATTTATGGTATATATATATATATATATATATATATAAGTACCATTGTATTACCATAATCACTTTTGTTATTCACTATTGCCTGTTACACAACAATATATATATTTACTGCCAACAGATAGCCTACATATAGCAACACAATTTAAAAGGCATTTATGCAGGGGCGTCATTTCAACTTTTGAAAGGTGGGACAACTGATTAAATTTGCTGACTTCATAATATTTAAAAAATGATGGTTACCTATATATTTAAATACCATATTTAATATCTATGGACGATAGACTATTAATAAAATATTTTTTTCCAAACAAAACATGTAAGGATTAGTAATGAATAATGTCATGATGATAAACAAAGAACATGAAACGTTTCAATTTACCCAATTAAATAATAACATTAAAGATAGTAAAACATTAATTTATTTACTTATCCAATAGGCTATAAGTTACTTATCAATAGGTTTAATGGAATAATAATATAAATCTAATTAAATAAATACTTATAATTTTATTATTTGTATATTTAATACTTTACAGAACTTACATATCATAACATAAAATTGTATCTCAAATATAATGTACCGTATTTTGGGGTGAATAGGAACGATTTAAATGGTTTTTTATAGATTATGAGCTCAATTTTTTATGGTATCGATATCACGAAAACTGTTTAATAAAGATCACATACATAGAAATATATAATATACCAAAATTAAAATTTTTAAGGTTTGCATAATAATGAGTGTTATAAACTGGGGAGGAGCCAGTGTTTCCCAACTTTTAATAAACCGTGAACGTGTATTTAAAAAAGAATATCTAATTTCTGAGTACAAAATAGTAAATAAAAATTTACTATTTACCGATTTTAGTATTTTATCATCGGACAAAGAATTACCGACTTTTTAAAAAAAGAGAGCGTGGCATTTACCATAGTCTGCTCCCCCCCCACCCTAAATGACTCCCCTGCATTTATGTGTACTGAAATTTCAAATAATGGTCATGCAGTGGTCAATAGTCACATATGCGCAGTAGTACCTATGTACTTCTTGTACTGGTACATGTAGTTTGTAATTTTATGAGAAAAAAAATGATATTATTATTAATGCTTGCTACTATTACGTTTCGATATGAGATAAAATATAAAAATATAATTGTTGTGATTGGTATATATTTTATTGTTACTAAAGATAATCTAATAATGATTTTATTTGATCGTGAGTTACAAGTATTAATACCAGTAGTGGCGTCATTTCATTTTTTTTTTCTAGAGTAGAGCAGTCTTATTAAATATCTAACTTGGCCGCTCATTTTACCAAAATGCCGATTAACGTGATGGGTGGGGGATGCCAAACCAGCCCAAAAGTATAATAATTTGTTCTTTGAAAATATGTACCCCTATAGTACACGTCTCATTTTGATGATGTGTAGACTTAGGAATTGCTAAACTCTAGACTGTGGCGAATGCATGAACTGCCCCTTCTCCTAAATGACGCCACTGGTGATAACCAAGATTAATATACAATTAAACGAATATTTAAACTAATATTTATACATCCAAAAGCGAACGTAGTATCGTTATTTATAAATACAAGTATATATTAATAGTAGTATTTAAATAAATTTCGATGTAGAGTTTTGTATATTCTCAGATGTACATGCTTCATGCTATTTGGTACATATGCCCAATGCCAGGTCTAGGAAATTTGACGCTTGGGGCTAAGAAACATGCAGCGCCCTTACATAGGTGGAAGTACGGGGTTGCTCCTCTCTATATCTAGTACTGTATTAATATTTAAAAGTGTACCAGTGCTACACATATGCTAATACGTCCGTTCGTCTTTTTCAAGTGGGTATCTACAATATACTTATCCGTTTTTCCCGCGAACCCTAGAAATGAATTAAAATATAATAATTATCAAAACTAGGGCTCGAGTTTTAAGAGAACAAAATAGCAAACACTTATTTATTGCTGTATAGTCGTGGAAGTGTGGTATGCGTATTGTACATTGAGTATTTCTTGCATCAATCAACAAGTGATATTTCTATGAAATATTTAAGTAACTAATACCTATCTATAAATGTGAATTATAAATACATTTTTTTAGTGGATTATTTTTCTTTTTAATTAAGAACGAAAATGTATGTTGAAACTTATAAAATGGAAAACTGAACTAATATTTGTAATTTTGATTTGTCGTGGTTGACGTCGGAGTTTTTTATTTAAGTGTTTCGTACTGATTTTTAAATAATTTCAGGGCTTATTTTGTGTATTAGGAAAAGTTAGATGCGCACTTAATAATAAACTATTGCGTACTTGTTTTTAATTCAATGTTGTTTATTGTTATTTTATACGTTACTTAATGATTTATAAACAAAGTAAAAAGAAAATTTATTAAAAAAAAATTAAAAAAAATACTTCGAACACGAATGTAAATTGTTTTATATCTTTTAAATACATTACATTTTAAATTACTTCACATAGACGCTACACATTTTATTATTTTAACTATAATTTGACAGTATATTTTGAGATCATAGTTCTATTTTGTTAGGCTTAATTAAACAAAACGCGTAGTTGATAAAAATCCTTAGAATAATCCCTGAATAATTTATAGTTAATGTTAAAACTATGGGATATGTATTATATATCTAGGAACTTAGGAATGAGGATATATTAGATGATAAAAAAATTATATTAAACTATTTTAAACATTTTAAGTTACGAACATTGGCGGAACTAGGTGAGGAAAACAGATATGGATCTCCGGGCGTACATTTTCAGAGGGTGTAATTTTTGTAGTGTATAATCTATTATTGACTACTAGTTTGATATTTTCAACTTTTTTAATGATAATGTGTGTATAATCTGAATATTCATCTATTATATTTTGGAAACTCAACATAGTGCTCAATCCGTAGCATTGATGTTTGGAGGGATAACGAATCAAATAGCAATGCAGTAGGTTGCAATAGATGCAGTATAATAGACGAGAAAGATGAGATTATTTTATTGCCTCGAATGCGTAATTCAAAGGTTTATTTCTCGCTGGTTAAAATGCGTACAACAAATTCTGGTTTTTTACTTTGTGGCTCTTTACAAAATCTAAACTTTTTCATGTTTGCTCCACCACCTCTCTCTCTGCGGGTAAAGGTGCACTCGTGTTAATATCGAACGAACAATAATATACTGTAACCCCGTAAAACACAATATTGACGTCCCCCTGCGTTACGGTTGTATTGGTCGAGCACGAGGGGTTGGAAGAGCTACGGCGATATAATAAGAGTTCGCGAATACATGAGGAACTATCGTCTCCACGCATTGACACCCTTTACACCCCTTTTAAAATAGTTTCACTCTTTACTATTCCTGTTTTTGATTTATACCCATAGTTTTAATTGATAGTCTTATTTCATACCCATGCCAAATTTAAGGGGAGGCATTAAGAGCACCTACCTCGGTTTCCTAAAAGTTGTAAAAATAAAAAATGTAGTAAATATTAAATAAAAATAATCATGTACATTTTTAAATATCTTACGAAAATAGTTCTAATAAAATAAGTTTTACGATAAATTTAATAAATCAATTCAATTAGATGTATATATATGTTATAAAATAGCTTTAGTGGTAAAATTTTAAAATTTGTTTAAAAAAAAGATAAAAAGAAAGTTAAGGAATGTAAAGCATTGCATTCTTATTTTTTTAAAAGACTATTTATTTTCTACATATGCTTAAAAATCCATTGAATATAATATAAAGTATGGGTCTTCAATTATTATTTGTCCCGGGCCCTCAAAAGTGTAAATCCAACCCGGGTTCATACGTTCGGTAATAGTTTTTTCAATAGAAATAAATGTTATAGTAACCACAGTAAAAATATAAGAATGTATTATTAACAAATGTTTACCAGTAAAATGATACAGCTTTTTTTTGTCGTGCAATTCGTGTATTGTTAAGTATTATTGTTAATTGTAAGATTTTCATAGTGGTTTTAGTTAATAAATTATGATAATTAATTAAAAAATACAACCCAGTAGGTAGATTGAAAAAAAACGAAAGAATTTGGTCAATGTGCATTGTATAAACTTATTTTCAGTGGCGTGGCGAATGTATTATTTTAGAGCAATTGCTCCTTCAAAAGTTTTAGTGGGTGGTTGTTCCCCTTGCCACAAAACACCTAGCCACCTTGGTGACTAGGTTTATGATTGATATATTAATACGTATACGAATATGTGTCTTACTTGTGTAAGATATCCGAGCTAGTGTGCTACACTCCCTTAACAGCATAAAACCTGTAAATATTATAGAAGTAAATCAGTATGCCGAAAATATCGGTCTATCCGGTGCAGACGGTTGTTTTCGGTCAATTGCAAAAACAATGCATTATGATTATTATTAGGAAAACATAGATGAGCTGGTTCGTTTCTAGAAATTTGCTCAACGACCGCAATTGCTTATAGCCGCTAAAGTTTTATTTATTTTGATTTAATCATGTCTGACGTCGAAGCATGTATATGTGGTAAAAAAAAAATTAACAAAAATCCAACGAATTGAAAAAGGCATTTAAGCGCGCGCAAAGCGATTAAAAAAAAAAATTCATCTTCAAAATATCTCAATACATATTTTAAAAGATTTTGGAAGGCTTCTAGTTCTACTGAGTCTGATGCAAAAAAAAAATGAAAAAAAATGGTAAGTATTGTTGTACTTAAATATTATTTTAATATTATTGTGATGTATCATAGATTTAATTTGTAAACTACCTTGCTATTTTTTTTTTATCTAGGTACCTACCTACAAACATTAGATTTTAGTTATTTACAATTAAGTTTTTATAACTATAAATAAATCGGTTATTTATGAAAGCCCTCTACCAAGTCCAAAAAGTGAAACTTTCGGGAAATTAAAAATAACTGTTTTTCTCATACAATTTTGCATTATAAAAAATATTTTAAATGTTCATGTACTATTAACAGCTGTTGTTATCAATACAGTTTGATTATAAAAATGTTTACCTATTTATGAATGGGATCAACTACGGTACTAAGCACTTTTCATATATACACTAAATATTTGAATCCCTATAGTAAAATAAGTATTATCAAAGTTGACGCTTTTCAAAATTAAACTATATGTTTATTTCCTCAGAAACGTTATTATAAAAAGTCATTTTCCAAAACATTGTTACATCTCACCTTTCATAAATAACCAATTCAAATGGTATAGGTTCTATACTTCTATATAGGACCTACCTATTTTGTTATACCTATGTAACTACTGTTTGTTGGATCTGAAAAACGTGTTAGTTTCTAATAGTTTTTTTTACTATATATATTAAATAAAACATTGAATATTCGTATAGAACGACAGTATGGCATACGCAGTTGCAAATAGATTGAACTTAAATGGCTTATGAATAGCAATTTATATTAACAAGTTGACTGCCATGAGTACCATATTTGGTACTCACGTGGTATGCATCCTAGGCTTTAATAGTTTTGACATATTTTTTCTACACGCTTTGAGTACCAATACTGGTGCTCACACTGTTTGACTCTCAGGCTTTGAGGGTTTAGCATGTTTCGACTAGTTCCACACTGGGTAGGCGTACTCTCCAATGGAAAAACATAATGCCAGTCTTGTAGTTCGAATTGTATTTGACGTGGCACCCCACTTGCTGCCTGCTAGTTTTCGTAATAAATTATTCCTTGTTTGTACTTTCATTTTTGTTTTTCTACATTGCTCCTTAAACGTGAGAGTTCTGTCCAGTGTAACCCCTAGGTAGACTGGCTGTTCTGTGTTTTTCAATGTTTTTCCAAGCCACTCAACTTTGAGCTCTCTTTTTGCCTCACGATTTCAGAAGTGGAAGTAGCATATTTGTGTCTTATCCGGGTTTGGTGTTAATTGGTTTCTCGCATAATACGTAGTTAACTCTTGGAGAGTTTTTGTAAGCTTACGTTCGACTTCTTGGAATGTTATATCCTGTACTTCTATGGCCAAGTCGTCTGCGTAGGTATAGAAAGTGCTTTGTTTCTTCTGTGGTTGGTCTTTGGTGTAAGTAATACACTACTCTTACCATTCTAAGGAATGAGCTGTGCATAGGCGCAAATCACCCAAAAACATTAGGGGGGGGGGGGGCTTAAGCACCAACAATGTTTGAGGAAACAGACCAAACTCGTGAGGGGCTTTGCTCCTCACACACTCCAATAGTACTATACCACATATTATATAAATAAAAATATAAAATACAAATCAAACAAATACAACAAAACATTTTATATAAAAGATATATTTTTTTTTTATTATTTATAGACTTAGCCTAATACTGATTGAAGGAACATACCTTGTAAGTTCTTTGTTTGTATATGACGTTTTTTTGTTGAAATATGAAAATAACGTATTCATTTTTTTTTTTTTTAAATGTATATATTTATGTTTATTTAATTTATACAAATGTTGTGTACACTGTACAATAATAATATAATTATAATTTTTATAGCAAAAAAAAAAAATAAAACACTAAACGTGAACGACGAATAATTGAACGATCTCGAACTAATAGCGTAGACTCCGTGGTTGGGTAATGCCATGATTAGAACCGTTCTAGTATTATAATTTATAATACCCAATAGTAAAAACTATTTATAATTTATAATCCATGATATTATGTATTTATATTTGTAATAACTAATAATTGATATTTGATAATATTATATATATATTATATTAAGCCGGGTTCACACTATTGCAATTTCTTGCATTATAGACTTGCTTACAATAAATATCATGCAAGAATACGCATAGTTATACGCAAGTGCATGTTCACATAGATGCTTAAATTTTTAGTCTTGTATGTATTTAAATATAGTTTAGTTTCAAAAGCAGTGGCGCACACAGAATTTTTTTTCGGGGAGGGTCAAGGTAAAAATATAACACATTTTTCAACTAACAAAATTATGTAAATCCTTAATATAAATTGACTTAAATAATAGCATTGATAATAAAATAGACTGTTCTATAATCAATGATACTAGGTATTCAATACTAGCTCTTCATATTTCAAACTTGTAAAATTTGTAAATTTTAACCTAGACATCGGAGAAAATTTCGGAGGGGGGTTACAACCCCTTAATCCTCCCTTGCGTGCGCCACTGTTAAAAAATGATCTGATCGCGAGTAGAAATACTGTTTTTTTTTTTAAAAAATTTTAACGAGAATATTAAATGAATCCAACAAAAAAGGTGTAATTATTGTTTGCGATATGCTTCGTAAAAAAAATCTTAAAAAAGAAGCAAGAAGCTTATAAAATATAATAAAATAATTTATATTAACAATTGTATTAATATTATTATTATTATTATTATTATTAAAAAAATGTTAAAAGTTCATACAACACAATCACATTGATCACGCAGTTAACTATTCGTGTTCGAGAATAAACTGGCATACAAATTCTGTTCGACATGTCGGACTGCATGCAAGTTTGAGCATGCAAGAACTTGTGTGCGTATTATCAGCGTTCACATTTGTTCAATTTAGTTCTTGCACGAGTAAAAATAAGCATGCGGGAAAAAGCATACAAAAAATTGCCATAGTGTGAACCCGGTATTATAGTGACGGTCGGCAGAACGGAATGCAATTAGGCTACAAAATTATTTTAATCCTATTTTATGGAATTACCTAACGCGGGTCTAATTAAATAAAACTATATAGTGTCGTTGCGGTCGATCTGCGTAGATTGTAGATACTCCGAATTTTATTACATATTTACATACCTATATATTTAACAATTTATTATTTTCCGTTAATATCATAATTTCACAACAATTATTATGATATTATATAATATATTTTATATGGCATTGCAGTTTAATATATCCAAACGTAAACTCGACATATTATATTATAAATAATTAAATAGATATAAAACTCTTTTTGAATTTTTAATAAATATAATTTTTATAGAAATATGATGGTAATAGAGCTGCGGTTTATCAAAACTTGAGTACGCAATGATCACAACATGTTCTAACAGGAATGTTAGTCCAAGCTGAATTGTACTCGATAATATCCGCAGTCGTGAAATTCTGGAAACATGGTGCCTATAAAAGAAAAAAAAAATTAAATTAAAAAAAAAATTAAAGCATTTTTTCAAACATTCTTATAGTAGAAAATGAAAGAAATTAATAAATCCAGACACGGAGAAAATTCCGCAAGTTATCGGTAAGTATTTAGCCGTATATACTTTTTGGATAAATTGACATTTAAAGAACAATGCTAATATAATTCGAGTAATATCATATTATTCTACTGTACTGTAGAAATGTTTAGTATAATATTTACCGACAACGGTTGCCACAAAGCGTCTTCTTTTTCTTTGCTGGTCATGGAGATGAACGAGTCAACGTCGGAATCGGGACAAATCTAAGTGAAAATTGAAAAACAAAATGTATTTTTTTTTTTTTTATATACATATATTGTATATTTTTTTTTACATATTTTTCGTCATATTCGTACACTATGAGCGTATAAATTATTTACACAATACATTATCGTATAGAAAAACGTTAGAAATGTGTTGAAAAACTATGAAAATTACAGATGCTCATGTAATAGACCCAAAATCAAATGAAATGAAATCGACTTCGCTTATGGATGTAAGAATAATATTATTATATTAATGCGTACAATGTCCTCAGGTCCGTGTTCCTCGCATTTCTGCAAACTGTTCACCCAATCGCGGCAGTTCCTTTCCTGCGTCGTCACATCGTCGTCGGATAATATCTGTTAAATTACGATTTTAATCAGATGTACAATACATTTTGGAAACGATTTTTATCACTCATATCGAACAGTGAAAAATATGTTACGATTGTTGAATAGAAAACTACATGATTATACGCGTTCGCGTTACTTAGTACACCCGAGTAAACATTTCATTATGAAAATAGAAGTCGCACGGTTTTAATACTTTTGATAATGTTTCAAATGAATATATAGCGTTATAAAAAAAAAAAAAAAAAAAATTGTATGAGTAATAATACCGAAAATATTCTTCCGAACCATATATATATATATATTTATGTATCAGGTATGTAGATCACAGTGGGCGCGCACACACACACACAAAAAAATAAAAATAAAAAATAATATTCTAAAACGAACGTACTCGAGTGGTAGAGGCAATCGATTGTTCTTGCGACTTCGACGGACGAGCGGAAACGTTCCTGCGCCACGCGTTCCGGTTGACGCGTGTCTGGCTACGGACGGGTCCGGTAGCCGTAGGGCGTGAATCGACGGTCGGTTGCTGGTTAACGATGGCCGCAGAATCAGGGTTCGCCTGTCCACGGTCGGATCCGACGGCCACGGGACGCAGATCAACAGGCAGCGGAAGGGGCTCTGCGGCCAGCGCAGCAACCGCGGAGGCATACGTGTCCCTCCACCCTTGCTCGTACATGGCCCACATAACTTCATCAGCCCTAAGACGTTCGATGTCCATACTGGCGACATCGGACACGGTCAACGGTGGCGGCGACGTCGAACGCGAAGGTCCGTCGCTCGCGATCTTCTTCTTTCCTCGGTCATCTTGAATTCTGATGCAATTTGATCGATGAAGTACAATGTTCGTGACGGTGTCAGAAACGGTTGTGAGCTAATTCAAAAGCCTGTCTAAATACTCGGATTCCCGTCGTCAATTGGCAACCAGATAAATATACGTTCCGTTAGAGTAATGATGGCCAGCATCGAGAACGACAATAAAACCAGTACCGTTTGTAATTACAATTTCGATATTAAGTATTAAGCTATTTCGCTGATTTCTCCATCTACTCCATTTATTGTTTAGCGTGGCTGTAATGCATCGATTCCGTAGCATAGAAGTTATTATTTGTACTAGGTGCCAGTCATTTGTATACTTTTATATCTCTTTTAGTATTAGATTGTGATTCACCGTAAGTCTACAAGAACCACCCCTCTAACTTTTTTGTTCCCATAACCATCCTCAATGTGCTGACATAAGTTTATTACCTGTCTTGTGCAGGATTTACCCTGCCTAAAACCGGCTTGTTCGACGATAAGTTTTCTTTCTATTTGTTCTTTTATACGGTTCATAATCATTCGTTCTTACAGTTTAAATTTATGGCAGAGTAGAGATATAGGTCTGTAGCTTTTAGGGTCCTTGTAGTCTTTGCCTGCTTTGGGCAGGGTCACTATCTTTGCCTTTCTCCATGTTTATCAAATTTAAAATTTTTTATTTTCAGTATTAAAAAATTATTTGTGATTTTAGATGAGCAAAATTTAACAGTATGCGAAGATATTCATGTAGTTGATATGGACAATGTAGACAGAGGATATGATTTCGTTAATGCAGATTTAATTAGTGTAATAACTGTTAAAGATATTAATGGTGATTAATGGTGATCAAGATATGACTGGTAAATTAAATTATTTATTTAAAAATGATTAACTAATACAGGAATAGGAAGATCTGATAAATAAAATTAATTTTTTATTACATATTATGTATTGAATCTTTACTCTACTTGTTAAATATAATTATTTTTATTTTTATTTTTTAAGAATGAAAATATTTAAATAATAATTACCTATATTATTTTGTATTTATACATTTTTTTTTTACTTAAAATATGTTTTAGGATTGGATCAACTTTATTTAACAAAGTAATGAGATTTTAAAAAATTAACTATATGACTTAAATAACTGTTCTTACAATCTAGTTTTCTAAAATCCAGATTTACAAATGGGTGTTTTGAATTTTTCAAAAACAAAAATTAAATCAGATTTAAAATTTTTATTTTCAGTATTAAAAAATTATTTATGATTTCAGATGAGAAAAATTTAACAGTATGTGAAGATATTCATTTAAATGATATAGGTAATGAAGATAAAGCATTAGATATTATTATTCTAGATTTAAATACTTCAATGTTAATGGTGATCATGATAATATATCTGGTAAATTATATTATTTATATTTTAAAATTAATTAACTAATTTAGTATATTAGCATAGTCATGTGTAGACATTCTTGGGAAGAGGGGCAGACCTATTATAGTTAAATCATTTTTTTTTAATTAATATTTGTTATTCTGTATAATATGATGATTTTATTAAGGAAAAAACTTGGTTCGCAGGTAGGTTAGCTGCCACTCAGCCTTTTCCATGTGCAAATCTATGTGTATAAATTATAGAATAATTTGTTTTTGTTGTATTTACTATTGATTAAGGGCTGTTCTTCCAATCCCAGTTAAATGTGATAGCGCTAACTAGCAGAATTTCTTTTGTGTTTACCGATAGAATTCTCCCATAAATGACACTAACCTAACCGGAAATGTATGAACGGCTCTAAGTCCCTTAAGGTGACTCATAAGTATTTTAAATTATACTATTAAGATAGTTATATTTTTATATTCTAATAAACAGTGAAATAGTAAAATATAAAAATATTAATTTATTATAACTTAAATTCGCTTAAATATGATTTTACAAAATAGAAACAATTAATTAGTTATGATTTAGTGTAAAAATTTAAAAACAAGATAATTTTTGTAATCATTATCCTACTATCTTAAAATAAATAATTTATTGTTATTAAAATAACAATTTAAATAAAGTAAACTTTAATGTTTTAAATATGTAAAAAAAAAAAAAAACTTAAATAGAAGTATTAAATTATATTTAATACTTTATAAAAATTAATATTAATTAATAATATAATGTATATATTTTAGTATAGTTTGGAATTAATGGGTGTACGTATCTAATTTGTATTGTTTAATTTTATGTCAAGCGTGCAATGGTTGCATTGAAGATAAAACACTGACCCTAGTAGAAGATTTAGATAAAATATCAAACCAATATGAATGATTTCCTCATGATCCAGCTTTACTTTTATGTTCAAATATTTCAATTGAACGTTTTTCACAAATTGTACTTCAAGAAACATGTCAACCACAACCAACCTAGTTAAAAAACGGTATATTTCCTTTAAGAAAACAAGGAAAACATTCGAGGTTGTTCCATGAGCAACATTATTTTAAAAAGATTGCAACTGAAGAGTTTGTTAGACGTAAATGGTTATCTTATTCTCCAACTGAGGATAAAGTTTATGGTATAGTGTGCAAATAATTTGGCACAACAGATGGCAAATCTAACCAACTTGCTAGAAATGGTTCAAACGACTGGAGACATATTTTTTATAAACTTGATAATCATGAAGCATCACCAAACCATTTGCAGTCAAAGGTTAGAAAAGTAATGTATTTGAATAATCAAAGAGTAAATATAAAATCTTTATAAAACTGTAATACCAAAGTTACTGAAAATAGAGAGATTGTAAAAATAATATTAGAAATGTTACTATATCTCACTTGTCAAAATTCATCTTTTAGAGGTCATGATGAATCATGGCTATCTAAAAGTCAGGGAAACTTTCTTGAATTAATTAAGCTTTTTGCTAACCATAATGCATTACTTTCTTCTCATATCGCTACACTTGAATCTGCCGAGAAAAACATCATTGACCTATTTATCTATTAACAGTCAAAACACAATGCTTTTAGTTATGAGTAGGGCTCGGAAGTTGTTGCATTTGCATGTTTTTTTTGCACGATTGGATTTATTGCTAAGTGAGCTAGAAATTCGTTCCAAGACACTACGAAAACCATATCAAAAATTTATAGAGCATATTTTTGCATATTTAGTGATTTTTAGATTTTATAGCATATTTCTTAACTTTACAATTTCTTAGAGCATATTTTATGATTTTTGAAGATTCAGAATGAAAATTCAAAAAAATAAAAAATTAATTCATTCATATTGAGAGAACTTTCTTAATATTCTTGTATTGTATTTTTCAAATTTCCATTTGACATTAAAAACAATGTTTTTCTCCTATTGGTTTATATAATATACATATATTTATAAATTATAATTACTGCTAGCTACATCTAAAATAAAATATTATAAAAATATCAAATAGGAGCAGCTGCTATCGAAATACAATGATTTTCTATAACTATTTTTCTAGAAAATAATGATTATTGAACATTCTACTAGTGCATTTTATTTTATTCAAGAAACATTTTTAATGCTATTTTATTATTATTATTTTTTTTTTTAAATCAAAATTATTTTTATTACTTTGCTTTTTCTATATTTATAATTTTATAAAATATTTGTGCAAATGAAAATTTTGTGTACAAAAATAAAATATAAGTGCATATTTTTAGAGCATATTTGTACTTTTTTAAGCGCATAAGTGCATGCATATATAGTATTTTTTTAAGTGCATTAAGTTCCGAGCCCTAGTTATGAGTGATATAGTTCGTTCTCAAATATTAAAAAAAGTGAAAAAGGCAGGCATCTTTTCAATTATGATTGACACCACTACTGATGTTTCTAATATAGAACAGTTTTCTCTGATTTTGCGATTTATGGATGAATTTGGTGAAATAAAAGAAAGACTTGTAGCTTTAGAATCTACAAATGATCCAACTGCCAAAGGTATGTTTGATTTACTATGCAATATTTGTATTAAATATGATTTAAACTAGATGAATAACTTATGCACACAAGCATATGATGGAGCCACGTCTATGCAGGGGCAGTATTCAGGTCTTTGTTCATATGTACAAGAAAAAAAATCCTTGTGTTTTGTGTGTTTGGTGTTTTTCACATGTTCTGAATTTGGTAGTAGTTGATATGTGTGACAGATGCATTAGTATAAGAAATTTTTTTGGAGATATGCAAGTACTCATTTCTTTTATGAGAGCATGAAAACGAACAGCGATTTTTTTAGAAGAACAAAAGAAATATTATCCACATGATAGAGTTCTCAAAATAACAACTTTTCTTCAACCTGTTGGACATTACACGATAAAGCTATTTCAATTATTCATAAAAAATATAATACTGTAATGAACATTTTAGAAATATTGTCAAAATCTATGGATCGTGATTGTTCATCTACAGCTAAAAACTTGATAGAAATCTTATTATCTTTTAAATTTGTTACAAATCTTCTGTTAATGAAAAATATTTTTGCATTTACCACGTCTTTATCAAAATATCTTTAATCACCATTTATTGACTTTATTCAGGCACTATGTATTGTTGATTAAACTACTAAAAAAATAAAAATATTAGAACAGTTCAGTGTGCACATGATTTATTGATGGAAGCTTAACAATTCGCTAATAAGTAAAGGCCTAACTGAAATAGATTTTCCTCAAGAACGAGTTTGACGCAAAAAAAAAAGGATTCCAGGTGAAAATACATCCGATCATTGTGTTACAAAACCAGATGATAAGTTTAGAACAGAGGTGTATTTTGTCATTGTAGATCAAATTTTATCATCAATCAACAGTAGATTTGAAGGTTCTCGGACAATATTATATAATTTATCTCTTTTATCGTTTGATTGTATATTAAATGTCAATAAAGGATTGATAGTGCCAAATAATTGATTTTCTTCACTATTAAAATTGATACCTAATCTTAAATTTAATAAAATAAAAATTGAGTATTTTTAATTTTCTTTGTGTATTATGAAACTTCAGAAAGGTATGACACTGGAACAATCAAATACTATAAGATTCGAATCTACCCAATCCTGTAATGATTGTGAGAATAGTACTTTATCTGAAGATTTTGAAAATGAAGATAATACAACTGATAAAACCAAACTCAATTCCCTATAAATATTGAAACTTTTAAATCTTAAAACTTGATTTCAGCATTCCCCGATTTATATACAGTTTATAAATATTTTTGTACCATTCCATCCACTTCAGTGTCAAGTGAGTGATCTTTCTCTAAACTAAAATTAATTAAAACCAGATTGAGATCTACCATGCATCAAACCCACTTGGAAAGTTTAATTTTACTGTCATGCGAAAGGGATATTCCAATTGATTTAGAAGAGACATTAGATAAATATGCATCAACATCAACATTATTAAAAAAATCTTTATTATTTAAATAAAAATTTATTTTTGTCATAGTAGTCTTTTTTTAAAAAAAAAAAAATTTATTTTGAAGTATTCACAACAATCTATACAAAATATGAAAATCCCTAAACCTAGTTTTTTGTTATTATAACTTCTTTTTACTTATACAAAATATATAAAACTATAGATATTAATGATACTATAATATAATATTAAATGATTTAATGTGATAGTAAAAATTTGGTGCACTAGCATGCTGTATATGGTCCATTAGACTAGTTACAATTGGTGCTAACTTATATTTATACAGACCAATGTTGACTCAAATCAAGATACAAAATAATTTATGAATGCAACTAATTAAGTAGTTATATCCGATTATATAAATCTACAAACATTATGGATATTTTGTAAAAATTTTATTTTTTTGCTGTGGTGGAATTTTTGTTAAGGGGGGGGGGGGTATTTTGACAACATGTTTGCTCCTCATCAAAAATGAGTTCAACACGCCACTGCTTATTTTTATTTAAAAACGGATAGCAAGAACTATCCTTGCATACACATTAACCAATTTTGACACTTAAATGTAGGCTACTTAAACGGATCACTCTATATAGTTAAACTAGATGAAGTTTTAAAAAATGTCTAGTAACCTAACCTATACATAGATATGAATTATTAATTATTTTATTTTATTTCCAATTTTAATATTTGATTGTTGTTTTTGCAGTTCACTAACTGCAGGGGCTTAACATTACTGAATCATAAAACCGCGTCATTATAATTATTACGAATTACTAATCATTGCAGTACAATTAATTTTACTTATTAGTTTTTTGAGCTCTTTCACGTTTTTAGATCATGTTTTCTGGGTGACCTGCCCCAGTCGCACCAATAATAATTTTAAAAATTTATAATACTACATTAGCTACGTTAAGTATCAAAAAATATAATATAACTCTCTAATTTAATATAAATAACTCAGTATGGATTATACGCACGTAGCACATTTAATATACAAAATATTATTTCTCGAAAATCACGAACGAAAATTACGAAAATGGTTCGGAATTAGGAAAGGGTTTGAATATATTATATTTAGTACTAATATATTATAGTACAAAAAATGTCTTAAAAATAAACATAAGTATACATAGTTACATAAAAATATATATTATAATGACTGCAGGTTGATTTATTCATGTATATCATGTCATAATATTTATAATACTATAATAGAGTACTTTAAACTGTTATTAGTTTCTATAATCAAAATACATTTTGATTGATTGACGTTGTCAATAATGTTAGTAAAATATAAACAAGATTTAATGTGTATCGGATGATGAAAATAGTTTTTAAAAAACCGTAATTTACGTATAAAATAATAATAATTATTATTATATTATAATAATTAATAATAATTATGGAATATCCCTAAACAGCACTAAAAACTGCTTATTGTGAGAAAAATAACTTTTAATAGCCTTAAAACCAATATACTCATAACTTTATTAAGCATTTTTTTAAGAGTCATAAATCATAAATAACGTAATATATGTAAATTTTAGGGAAGGGATCTAAAAATTTGGACAGTACATTTTACGTAGAAATATATCAACAAAGCATATATTGAACATGATTATAATATACTTGAAACATTTTTTTGAGAGGGTTCGGATAACATTTATAAGCCTAAACCGTTAATAATGTCCGCATAAATTTCATTTCGATCTCTACCGAAACTTACACTAGAACCACGAGTACCATACAATATTATATACATTCTGTTGCTATCACAATAGAATTTTTTGTATTAGTATATTACATATGATGAATTTCAAATGTTTTGATTAACTACTTAAGTTAAATTAACTATTAAGTTAAATTAATTTTCTGTAATTGTCTGTAATACGATTAAAAGTAAATAAGTCATGAGTATTTAATGTATCTGTGTCATTCTCTAAGATCTTTATGAATAATTTTTTTAGGTAACTCAATTGGATCATCTAATGCTTCGGGATTTAGTCTATTGCTAATTTTCTGTATATTTATTAAAGATTCACTCTATTGTTCAAGATTATAACTTATAGATTTCTCAACTATTGTATTAAATTAATTTAATAAATGTTTATGAAAACTAATTTATATCCATCGATTAAAAATATACTTACTTCTTTAATTTAGTATTACTTAATTTGTGATGCTCGGTGTACCTTGTAAGCTAGAGTGCAGGGCTTATTCTAAAGCGCAGTTGGCCTTATTTTGCGTATTTGTAAAGCTATATGCGCACTTCATAATAAACTTTTACGTAATTGATTTTTAAGATTTATTGTTGTAGGTAATAATAAGATAAGACAGCAAATAATAGTTACTATGTTGTATATTTTTACAGTATGAAAATTAATTTTTTATACTATTTTATATAGTGAATATACATCCTAGTATTACTAGTAAATTGTACATAGTATTACTTAATTTAAAAACATCATGTATACTTAATATTAGAAGTTGTAAGTAAGAGCCAACTTTCTAGAGCAGTGGTTCTCAAACTGTGCTACGCGTACCCTTTAGGGGTACTCGAGATTTTTTAAGGGGTACGAGTCTGGCCAACAAACTTTTAAATTTAAATTATTTTATATGGAAAAGATTATTCAATTTTAACTTATGTTAAAATTAAATATAGAAACAAATTAAATGTTGAAGATGATTCAAGATTGTATTTAACTAAATTAAAACCCAATATTGATCAACTGTGCCAACAAAAACAAGCTCATCCTTCTCACTAATTTATTTGGAAGTAAGCTCTTTTTGTATTTAACAATTTTTGTGTATTAGTTTTTAATGAAATAAAAATGTAAAGAAGTTTTTAAATTTATTTTATTTTACTAACTAAAAAGGGGTACCAAAAAAAGTTCATTGATAAAAAAAGGGTACAGTGTTTATAAAAATTTGAGAATCCCTGCTCTAGAATTAGGGTTTTCTAAGAATACGTAATATCGTATATCGATGAGGAAAAACACTAATCAACCGGTCACTGCCTCATATCTATATTATATATATATATAAATAATTACTGTAGATTGGCATATTTAAATAAAATGCGTAGTTGATAAATATTCTTATAATAAGCTCTGCTAGAGTGTATATGTAATAAAAAAAAACTGCCTAAACAATATGTTACTATGTTATCTGACGAGAGTGGTTATAAAACTGATACGAAAGATATCACGTCTCCATACCTATACGTATATTAAACCGCATTTGGACAGCGGTTTTTGACTTGTGTGACAATAACTTATATTTTAAAGACGCGCGGCATAATTTCCGCTGTGTCTGGTCTCTGGGCGGTTGATTTAATATTTCACTTAAAATAATTCTGAACTCAATTCGTACACTATTAGTTTCCTAACCCTGAACTCAATTAGTATACAACGACTTTCATTGCCTAATTTCTAATTTTTAATGCGAATTTAGATTTTAAATCAATCATGAATCTTTCATACAGATGAATTGGCTTTTCGAACTTTTAATAGTTTTAACTTGCCAAAAAATCATACTATACCATGTTGAGTTTAAGGTTATCCACTGCATAACAATGTTATATTAATATTTATCGTTATGAGGGTTACATAACTTTAAATATCCATATAGGTATTCATAAAATATTGATTTCGATACTAAAAAAATTCAAATACTCGATACTAGCCTTTTAGAGTATCAAACCTAATTTAACAATTTAAGTTAACTAGAACATAAAGTGGGAAAAATACTATTAGTATTTGTGAAACTGTTTTCTTTATCTTTACTTTCCAGTTCCTTAAACGTTTAAAACGTTTGAACAAAAACACATTACACGTATGTATATCGGTAGATTGGATTATGTTCGAATTTTTCTTATTTTATTTTTAAGGCGTATCGCTTTTGTATAGAGAAATGTTTAGTTCATTTTTTCTGACTCTAGTATATACCGCCTATTCAGTTTTTTGTTTCTTGGGTGTAAAACTAACATAATATTTAAAACCAGTTGGTTTTAATGAGTGCTGTTGTACAACGTTTCGTACATCCCACTCGAATAAAATACACGCTCACAGTTCTAACACATGGAATTACAAACGTTTATATGCATCGATTCATGTGGCATACATACATAGATATATATAGAATTACGGACTGTTATATTATATAAATGGACAGTAAACAGTGTTGTATTCCCGCCAAAATGTACAGCCCTTATGTTTGCAGATGTTTCGTTTTCCAAAGAGACCGGACAGCAAGGCGTCGTAAAATGGTTAACAGTTACATTGTACACATTATACGTGTACACAATTGACAATAATATGGTAGAATGGCGTGTCGAGATTGAATGCGACGGTAAAATATATAATAGGTATAAACGTAAAAATTAAAATTACTGTTCGTCCTACTCCAATTTATAAATCAAATTCCAGTCGCTCATATTTTGAATATAAAGGCTATGCCAAAATTCAAGTGTGATATTATGTATTATTATTGTTTATTAAAATCATAAATACTATTAAATTAATATTTTTGGGTGTGAATCAAATGCAAAAAAAAAGTGCGAATCCTGCATACAAGAATGTATGTTCGTTATAGACTAACAAAGTAATAAATTACGAGCTCATAATAATAATAAATAATTTTTGGTAACATTATTGTTATTAATGAGCTAAATTCACAATTCTATTATACATGTCTATTGTGCTTGATAGGTGCCAGAAAACTTGTAATAAATAATGTATGCATAACATGAATACAGACCAAATAAATAATTCCAAGTTGATCTTAATAAAAATACAACCCAGCTAAAGAAAATATTGTTTATACTACGAAATAACATCAAAGATCTATTTATGAAAATAAAAATGTAAAGTTTTAACAAATTATATGCACCTACAATAACTGAAATACACAAAATATTATTTAAACAAAATTGCAAGTAATAATTACTAAGACTTGAATCAGATTTGTACCTCCCTGTTTTTGGTTTCTGGGATCGTAAACCATCAATAAACAAAACCATTTAGTTCACAGCCCTTATTGACTTGATCAAATTTATAATTATATATATTTTATATAAGTGTTGTGTAAGATTATAGATTCGATTTTTTTTTTATGTTTAATTGTTTATTTACAAGTGACACTGGTGTTTTTCCTCGTACAATAATTGTATACTTCGTGTACAATTTAATATTTAATTCTTACGCTGTATTTTTGAGTTCACTAATTAAAAATGTATACGACTGGGTACTCCGATAAACACCGACTAATTATTATGTTCAATGACTCAATAGTTTTATTAACACGTATACACAGACGACATATAAAGCGCATTCCTGTATACATTTTGTTTGCAGTGGGTTTACACAAACATGGTTTTAACTGTCATAATTAGAGCTCGGATTTATATGCATTTCCATGTTTGTACTAAGTGTATGCACGTCTATGAAGGTTTGATATGTCCACGATTCATATCACACCGAATTTAAACATCAAATTTTATAAAGCATATTTGTTCATAAATGCATACCTATAACATGCATATTTAATGGATTCTTTAATAAATGAACTATTTTAATTTACAGTAAATTTTGTATTCGCTTCGAATAGAGCAAGAATAGACATGATAGGTATTAAGTTTCAAAAATGTTATTTTAAAAAATTTGTATTTTTTTTAAGTTTTCTATTAGTTTTTTTGATTGTAGGTAACCTCAAATTATCTAAAATATTTTTTTTTTTTAATTTTTTTAATTGTATTCTTGTTTTTATATTTCAAAAACTTTTAGATCGATTTAAATGACTTGAAATACAAAGCAGTGGATATCATCATTTTTTTTTTTTGTTTTTGATAAAATATTTTAAATTTTATTTGGTATAAAAGTGTGGTTTTCTAAAAATAAAAAAAAACACATTTTATAAAGTGTAACATACCTAATGCATATAATTGCATATCTAGCCACTTTTTCTTTGCATATTTGCATCATATTTGACACTTTTTAAATGCATATAAATCCGGGCTCTAGTCATAATAAATGCGTAAATATATTTACGATTTATTGGATAAGCGTTGGAAATGGCGTAACACTGTATCCTTCGTTTAATGTTGTTAACTGTGAAGTTCCGAGTTCAAAGTCCTGCGGACGATCATATTATAACGTTACGACCACCGTTGTACCTGACGGTGTACGATTTAATAACGTGTACAACCGACAATTTTATTTCCATCATACGGCAGCGAACGCGTACCGAACAAACGCAACGGCATAGAAGGAAACGAGTACATAGTAAACATAAAATATACTCCTATGTTTCGTACCAAACAAAATCAACGCATACTTAACATATTAATAACCGATAACCTTTGTGTAACGTACGTTTGTTCGTGACTCACTACCGAGTGCACGAACGAACGTTTATCATCATCATGCGCATAAAAATACACGTAGTATACAGAATACGCATATCTGTTTACAATTATACGAGTGTAAAGATGCTCGTGCGACCGTGAGCGGAATATCGAAGGAATCATTTATTTTTGCAGTCGCGTTAAACACGCTATGAAATCGAACAGGGATGTGTTGCGAACAGTGGCGTACATACAGAGGGGGGGGGTTCCGAGTTCAACCCCCCCCCGGGGGCCAAAAAAAAAGAAAAGAAAATTGTTTTATTATTGATGACGTGTAATATATTCGTAGTTTCATTATTACGCTTTGAACTTAAAATATACAACTGTACAAATATTATGATAGTTAAATAATTATATTGATAGGTGTTTGAAAAGTTACGTTAACTATGCTGTTTTTATATTCCAATAGCTATTAATTTACTGTAATGTAAAAGTGAACTGTATATTGGTAAAAAAGTTGTATAAAATAATATCTATTTATAGCGGTTATTTATCTCATTTATCTGTGCAACGAAACAAAAAGATAACGATTACTTTTGTTAATCCCCCCCCCCCCCCCGAGCAAGATTGAATGTACGCCGCTGGTTGCGAATACTGCTGCGACGTAACAATGCCCATAAACGCCATAAACGAAATCGACCAATGTTGATTGACGAGTGCGGAGCGTAATATTAATATTACGCGGACGGTGAGCAGCGGCAATAATGTTTTACACGATATAATAATATCATATAACTAATTAGAACGAATTTATATCTCGCACGCCATAACAGACGGCTAGTACGGTTTGCGGTTTTTTTTTTTAGTATGCGTTGGCGCGCACCTCGGTAAACAGTTATTAAAACTACCAACATTCGCACGTAGCTATACGTGATTCGTTCAAGGGCAGTCGATGTTGCACAGAAGCGTATTGTTTATTTCGAATATTCAGCGCGCATGTACGGGACAACGTGTTTCGTCATCACGATCCGTTCGTCGACGGATTTATACGTGGATTCGTTATCGATGCAAAGAAGTCGCAGTGAAATTAATTCTTCGTACACTGCGCGTACACGGTCACGTGAAAACAAATTGTACGGCATCACAATCGGTGCACGTTGTATTGTTCACCGTCCGGAGCCGCGTGCGTACGTTGTATAATCAAAACTGTGTTCGGACGACGTTCCGTATTGCGACGGAAAGAATACACACGTTCGACGGTCGTACTGTTATTATGTACGGCGAAACCAAAACGAAATTTTTTTAAATTATTTCTTTGCACCGTACACGCGCGACCAACGATTTAGATTTACATGTGAAATATGTTATTCACAAAAAATAAACGGTTTTCTTTTGAATCCTTGAGAATTTCAAAAGTGTACATTGTGCACGTACCGTGCATAATTCTAAGCGCGCAACGTCTTCCATAGAAAGTCGCCATCGTTTTAATGAGTTTACTTTTGTGTCAACTATGTACCTACATTGTAGTCGAGAGAATAGACGCTGTTATCGATTCGTACTAGGTCAAAGTGTTTATAAATATTATTTTTTCACGCGTTTTACATTGGTAGTTGGCTACAATTTTCAAGTTTATAGGTCGTGCTGTAACGCGCAAACGTTTCGAGCGTTCGTATCACAGAACCGGGATATCTTAAATCTAGCACGACCGAAGAGTGTGATACGTCCAATTTGTTTTCCGAAAACAGTTGTTGTACTGTTATTGTTAACTCTCGAGTGCGCGCCAACGTACCATCGTAATCAACGATCGGGACTTGGGTTCAATTCGAGTTGGCCGTGCATTTTAAAATGCTATTGCATAATTATTACAATTATTGGTGCGTTATCGTTGCCATCGTGTTGGATACGTGTTCCGATGACGTCAATATCGTTACGGCGGTGGGATTTATTCGGGTTCCGTGCACGCGCGTTTCGTTGCGGCAATCGAAAAACAAAGCCGAAACAATTCTTTTGTTTTCTTAACGATTTCTACACTATTGTCGTCATTGTTGTTATTATTATATTCATGATTTGACGCGGAGCGTCTTGACAAAATAATAGTGTAATGAACGTGACGTGCACACAAGTCCGTCGTGCAAAACAGTCTTAACGTACACCTACTCGACTGAGGATCGTAATTGATCTCCGTGTCGAGCCGGCGAAACTTGCGCGCGCGTATCGCCGGGCCAGAATTTGTGTCGGTCGCGACTGCGTCGATACGAAAACGATAATAATAAGGATAATAACAACGTTAATTTTGGCGGCGGAAATGATGGCCGGGGAGTACACCGTGCACGGCCAACGTCCGTTCGCGGTCGAACGAATCGATTTACCACGCGTAAACAACGTTTTCCCGGTCGAAAACGCGCGCGGCATCGGTGTATCTGACACGGGGGGGGGGGGGGGAACTTTCGCGCGCGAGAAAGGAGCCCGTCCGCCGCGGTACGGATCGTTTTTTCCAAGCCCGAAACACGGATTTCCCGGAAACGGTAACGAGCGCGCGTAGCGATAACTGCCGACGAACGATTGTCGTTTGTCGTGATGGCGGTGCGACGACGATTTCTCCTCGGGCGCGAGCGGTGTTTCGACGGACAACGTACGCGGCGACGAGTGGGCGGCGTTGCGCGGTCGTACAGTAGAACCGCGAGGGGGGAAGGGGGTCGTCGCGTTGTTATATATAAATACGACCGTGCGGGTACCGCGAAACAAAAGGAACAAAAACATTTTTACGACGCACCGACGACGGATAACGGTTCGCGGATTGGATTTGCCCTTCGGACGGCACGGGAAAATCTTCCGACGTCGTTCGGCCTTACGCGATCGCTTTTCCAACCGACGAAACGAAATCGACCGAACAAAACGCGTTTCTCCGCGTCCGCCCGGGTGACATTTCAACCATGGGCCTCGTAAAACGAGACGTGTACGCGCGCACGTCGCCACGCAGCGGTTTTTTAACAATTCGACTGGATCGTCCGTCATTTTCTTTCGGCCAAAACGATTACGTTGGGTTGTTTATACAAACGGAACACGCCCCTGCTCTGGCGAGACGAATATCTATGAACGGCGACAGCGGAAACGCGTTAAAAAAACCGTGCGCTCACGACGGACACATGGCGGCGGATCGGTCGTGTACAACATTTGTAATATGTTATTATCGTCTCGTCCGTCCGGTGTTACAACGCCATTGACCAGCCGATCTCGGGCTGTTTGGAGTGTTACTCTCGAACCGTTTCTCTTCCTCTCTCACTCTCTCTTACTCGCCGTCTCACGTTTTTTGTTGTATCCGAACACGTCGAATTCGGTATTACAGCTACAGCACTACCGCACAGTGATCGCCACCGAATCGGTTTACCTGCTGGAATGTCGTCCTCGAGACCGAAATCGTTAGGGTTCGCGACGTGTCGCACAAGAAAACATTGTACTCGTAATTATAGACTGAAAAGTCAGTCACGCGTGTGCGCCCGTAAACACGCACATTACAATGCGACGACATCGTAAACGGAATAATATCGAACGATCGATTTGTTTACTCTTGTCCGCTCGTTATGCGGCGATCGTGTGTTCAGTGCACTAGTGGCGTGACCGTCGACGCCATTTTAGCCGTACAACGAAAAGACGACGACGATGTGGTCCGAGTGCCGTCTGTCAAGTAGTACTTCGACACCCGTTACTACAATACGTGTACGAAAATAACACAAATGTATTGTATTGCACAAGTGGAGGTGGTGCTACTGCGATCACTGCGACGTAAATTCGTACGAAAGTGTAGAGTATAAAAAAAATTTAAAAAAAACGGACGACGACGATTTATGCGACACCGTACAGCTCCGTAAACACGTGAAATGATCGAAATTCAGAATGTTATTTCGTGAATCGTAATGAGTGTACCGGAATGGAAGTGTAGGAAAAAAATGTAAAAAAATAACGTTGACGTCGACACGACGACGACCGGCACGGCAGACGAACAACGACAACCCGAGCGTCCTCGACGTGGACAAAATCCGTAAGACGGCGCGCGCGGGCCGGCGAACCTTGCGCCGCTAGGAGTTCGCTCCGGTTGTAAAAGTACGTCGTCGTGTGGCTGCGAGTGCGTTGCTCGCTCGGCTCTCCCGACGACGACGGCTGCGGCGGCGAACGACAAGTGCGAGCGTCCATCGTGCTCAAGTGCAAACTACTAACCGACCGCAGCAACCGCGGCGACTACGGCGGCGGCGCGCGCGCGGTCCCCGCCGCTCGTTGACCGCGTCCTTTTTAGGCGCGACGAGTGGAGAGACCCGAACGGCGACGCGCGTAACGATCGGCGAGGTGGCGGCGGGGGTGGGAAGACCGGCGGCTTTATTATTATGTGCGTGCGCGACGAGCGAAAAGACGGAAAGAGACGTGCGGCCGCGCGATCGGTGCGAGAGAGACGGCCGCGACACCAGTAACCGGAGACGGCCGGGCGAGCGACGGAGACGCGACGAGAAGGAAAAACCTACGCGGTGGCCTAGTAGACGGTTGAGTC
>NW_020271719.1:519418-550010 GCF_003268045.1 Sipha flava | reverse complement strand
ACGGCTGTGGCGGTGGCGGCCGATCGCGCCACCGCCGGATCGCGGTGGGGCGCACGGCGGCCACGGCGTTCGCGCCGACGATGTCGGTGGTGGGGCTGTGTATTGGGCGCACGGGAAGGGGACTCGTCAACAAACCGTGGCAGCTACGTTTCGAGCCGCATTCGCCGATGAGAAACACACGATCGCGCGCGTGTCGAGTTAATTTTTATTGTCAGTCGGCCGTTCATCGATATAGATTTATATATATATATAAATTAATAATACGCATAGATATACGTATATATTTTTTGGTGCAGTTTAATTAGATTTTGTTTTGCCCGCGATTATTTATTTCTCGTTCCACGCTGTTGTCCGTGTTCGTTTTCGTCGCGATTGTGCGTGTTTATTTTCGTTTTAAATTCAATCCGTTTTGCCGCCCGAGACGTACGTGCCGATTATGTGAGATATATCTTGGTGAAGTTTTGTTTGGTTTGGTTCGCCGTTTTTTTTTTCTCCGTCCATCCGTCGTTTTCGTTCTCGCGCGTGTAACGTATGTGCGGCGTGCGAAATCCGTATACACGTCACCGCTGCCGTCGTGCGTCAATTGTTTTTCCCTCGTCAGTGCTTGTGTTCCTACCGTAATGTTCGCGTAAACTACTTGGTTTTCTCCTTTTCCGCCGCCGTCGCCACCTGTCCAGGTGTGTGTGTGTGTGATTGTGAGTGATTGTGTGTGCGTGCGCCTACCGATATCGAATCCGTTGAACCGCGGTGGACTCGTTGTGCGCGACCTGTGTGTTTGGGCGTGTTCCCGAATGATGAAGAGTTGGCGACATAATGGTTAGGGAGACTCGCCATCTTTGGGTCGGAAACCTGCCGGACAATATACGCGAAGAGAAGATACGCGAACATTTCAAGAGGTTAGTGTTGAGCCTCGAGCACATCGGGCTATCTTACCGTATTGTAATGATATGTACTTATAACGTACTGCGGTACACATAATATTTTAGTTACTTAGTAGTAGTTATGGTCAGTTAAGTCGGCGATGACGTAGTTATTTATGGTGAAGCACAAACGCGCCCAAACGTTGCTGCGGTAATGGTTTTACAGCCGGCTGTGACCGCAGTGGCACGCGGAAACCGCCGCGCCAACCCCCTCCCAACGGTCCGTGACCGGCGGCGTTTCCTCGTCATCGCCGCCGCCGTCCAATTATCATAACGCGCGAACTTCAGACGACTTGGCCTGGCAGATCCAGCTTGTATAGTACGACCGTTTGGCATATGCGAGGGCCGTGACGTGACTTCTCTTGACCTCGTCGGCGCACCCGACTTGGTTGTGTGTCCCTTCACGGCTTTGTGGCGCCTGCAATAGAAGATTCGATCTAACCACTCGTCATTACAAATTGTATATCGTCGTCGTATTTCGGAATTATATGTCTCTCGGAACTGAAAAAATCCTTTGGGTCTGCTATCCGTCGAGATACCTGCTCGAGAAGATTTTTATCGCACGTCTTTTCTACCATTATACTACCTGTACGTGATTCTAACGCATCGCAGTAGTTATCGGCGAACAAGAATAAGTAGTACGAGACCGACGAAATCTGTTGTGTTTTCCTTTTGTTCTGGTTCAGGTATACGCTACGCGTCCGTCTACAATGGTGCGTATTCATATTCGTTATATAGCATTATATTCGTTATATAGTAGGTATATAATAGCTACGGCAATCGTATCGGACCCCACATCTGCAGTTGGTAGTCAGCGTGAAAATGAGTGGCCTGATTGTATTTGATTTTTAATAACTCTAACGTCCGTTTCAAGGTTGACCAATGTTGCCCAAGAATAAATTTACATTTAAAAAGTCGTTCGTTCTAGCACATTTCCTATCTTCTTTTTTTTTGCCTATGTTCTTTCGTTCACGGTAGAAGCGCATTTGCCATAAGGTGTTTCTCATCGTACTCTCCTGACACGCGTGTTCGTCATCAGCAATCTCGCCTAGACGCGACTGTGTCGAGAATTCGTCGCGTCGGCCAACTATATGTTTTTATTTTCATGCTCTCTCGCGCACGAACGGAGTTTAAGGCGGCGGCGTTATTATTTAAGTAATAGTAAATTCAGATTCTCGGCGGGCGGAACAAATCGTCGAAGCCGTCACCTTGTGCTGAGGGAAATATTTGGGGAAAAAAATAATACTCATTCGGTTCCAAGTGTCAAGGTCACAGCTATTTTC
The DNA here is from genome assembly GCF_003268045.1 of Sipha flava. Taxonomy (NCBI): domain Eukaryota; kingdom Metazoa; phylum Arthropoda; class Insecta; order Hemiptera; family Aphididae; genus Sipha; species Sipha flava. Next base: position 547,807 of record NW_020271719.1, on the reverse strand, counting down.
CACGTTAAATACCACAATATTGCATGTGTATTTGCGCGCACGTCATTTCCCTCTGCCACTCGAACTCTACGATACCGGTGGAATACATAAGCGGTAAAATGAGATAAGAAAAAAGTATCGTAAATAAGCGTCATGATGAGGCGATACGTCGACGTCCCGGCGTGTTTGTTTTCTTTTTCGAATCTAAAAATAAACAAAACGATATCGGCCGCCGCCCATTCATCAATCGTTCATCCAGTCGTTTTCCGTACGCGCGGGACCCGCTCCCGTTCACCGAACAAATACGAAAAATCGTAAACATTAATTCCCTCTCTCTACACAATAGCACCTATAGTCGTCCAGGAAATGATGTGCACGCGCGTGTGTGTGTGTGGCTCTCTATTGTGTTTCAACTCGTTTCGTTTCTCGCTTTTTCACTCCACCCTGACACGAATGAGCTTCGCGTGTTTTGTGGGGAAGGGGGTGCGAGCCCTTCGCCCAAAATAATACACACACGCACGATACCGGGATACGACAACCGCCACCACCCTTCTGCCCGCGTAGAGGGTTTATTTCCACACGTTTTCGGAATAGTGAAGCGCTCGTTCGACAACTGCGTGTTTATTTACTGTAGTCCGAATGCTGAGAACGCGTACGCTAGCCCCGCCGCGAGGTTAACTTGTTTCGCGGGTGAGTGACGGCGGCGGCGCTGAACTCACGATATGACTCCTTTATTATCGCGTTATTATTAGCCTGAAAATTGTAGTATATATACGTATATCGAACGGTCCAATATCCTACGAATGCGAATGAGTCTGAAATACGTACGTCTATCATTATTTGTTATACGACTGTTTTCTCGAGATCATAGTGCCGAAGAACGAGTACGCTCGCGGAAACATCGCGATAATAAATAGTATGTGTTTATTGTTTTTTTTTTTCACCTGTGATTTATCAATGAAATCGTAAATAAATACGGTTTCGAAAAGAAAGCGCTCGCGCGCGTACAGAAGAAAAAAACGACCGATATGTGTGTGCGTGTGTTCACGTCAACGACGACAATTTTGCGCGTACAACCGCGGCGGACGCGACCTGTTTACTCGGCTCGAAATCGTAGCGAAAATCGATTATGTACAGAATAGAAACGCTCGCCAGAAGAAACCGCTCTCTTCGAACCCGGTTGTGTCCCGGGAGAGGCGCTATTGTTGAAATAATAATTGTTGTAAATAAAATAACGCGCTCTTGGAAAATCGTTATTCGTACGGTCTGACTCCTCCGCCGCGCTATTATCATAATAACCGGTTGGCTGACTGACCGGCGGCGTTGATTGAGTTCTTCAAACACGGTGATACAGCACCGCCGCGTACGGTTTTATCGTAGTAAGTAGTGGGAGTAGTTATCTCGTAGTAAACGCGTAATGGGAACGGATAATAATACATTTTTCTCGGTCGCCAATACAGTTATCGTGAATTGAAAATATATTTTCACCGGCAGTACGTCTCTCGAAACCCAAATGGAACGCTATCGCCGGAACAACAACAATAAACACTAATAATAACAGTACGTATTTTTCTCTCGGTTCGCGAAACACGTCGCCCGACGAATGTTCACAAATAACCATCATCTCGTCCGTTCGTCGTTTTTTCTTTTAAAAATAATAATCGAATTTACGTCATGTACGACTGTGGTTGTTGTTTGTATTATTCGTCCGCTGTCGTCGTACACACTACACTTGGCGCGACGTGCAATTAATGCTAAAACGCTAAACCGTGGGACGCTCGAAACGACTAAATAAGTGGAGAGCGAGCCTGTAAGAATTTTAAAATTCAATATCCGTCCAAGTCGAGAATTTGTTTTCACGAAAAAAAAAAAAAAAAAAAAATTGAAACAATATTGTCATCGTCACATGTCAATTTTTTCATTCGTGTTTTTTTCTCGATATGGCTCTTGATATTAGCTACGCTCTGTACTCGATGAAAATAGAAACTGCGAGAAGTCGCGCGTTATAATAATATTATATTTTAACGGTTATTGTTCTCGTTCTCCTGTGCTACGGCTGACACGCTATGGTAGGCGTTTGACTAACGAGTAGTTTTATATTTTTCTCCTGGCATATGTCCTCCCCGATGATATAATCGATGCCAAAAGTGTAGGTAAAAATACAAGTTACGCACTGTTAGCTATGCGTTCACGAAGAGTAAAAAATGGTTAATTTTTCTCATCTGAATGTTATTAAGACGTAGTTGGTTCGCGTAGAACAAAAACACAGTATTTTTGTATTTCCTACTAGGAAATTAAAGACTTTTATTATTATACACTTTGGTTACCCGTGGTCATGACGATAAAAACGAAGGTTATAATGATATATCTACGTAGCTCTATTTGTATGTCTTAGGTATTATGTCAACGAAAAATACCAGTTTTACCCAAGAGGTCACGAGAGAAGTATGGGTTCCTATATTAGCGTAACGCATGTACTAAAACAAATCAGCAGTAGTTCCTAATCATATTAAATCGTATGGCTTGGTTTATGATAATCAAACTCTGGCGTAAGAACTCGCTGTTATTTAGTATATGCCGTTTTTTGTTAAGGAACCGAGAAGGCGATTTTTTTTTTGTACATAATGGACTAGTAATTGTTCAAGATACTCTAAAGTATTTTTAAATTTCACGTATAGAATACCATAGGCTGGCAGGTGATGTGCGTCGTCTTTGTGTATCATCGTCTGCCGTTTTTTTCCATCGTCGGTTTCCGGTTTTCGAATCATCGTTTTGTCTTATAATACCTACACTCTGCACACCGGTCTTCTTACTGATACATCCAACTCGTCGTTAAAATTAATAACAGTAATTTTAAAACAGCACGCCCGGGTACGGCGTTTTTTCACCATGCGACGCAGAACGTGTGACGACATTGGTATAGTTATTTTTTTTTATCTTCTATTATCTTCTTCTGTTTTTTTTTTTTTTTACGACCGTTTTATTTTGTATTATCATTGTTGTGTACGTACGTAGGTATATACCTGGTAAGTGAAAAGCGTGTTCGGAGAGAAGTATTAGCGGTGGAGGTTACAGAGAGAAAAAAGAAACGATAGGAGGACCGCCGCGACGGTGGCTGTCGTGTACGTCTTGTCTGCAACGGCACGGAATTTACAGGTCGAAACCGGGCTCGACAGTGGTGACTGTGAGCTCCTCTCCCGCGTGTGATAACGTCTATTGATTTCTCGGCCTGTAAGACCGAGAGGGTGAGGTTGGGCGAGTTTGAACGAATGGCGGAGAGGTGAGTGGGGACGGGAGCGAGAGGAAGGCTGCTGCGTAAAAGGGCGCGCTTTTGTCGAGTTTTTGTCGAGTGTGTGCGTGGCGCGGTGCTGCTGTGAGTGTGCGTGCGTGCGTAATGTGGTGTATTGCACGTCCTCCGCCACTGCCGGCGGCGGAGTAAGAGTAGCGTTAGGGGGACACAACCCCCATGTATTGTGTATTATTATGTGCACTCGTATAAAAGAATAATACGTATTCCCCTCTCAACGATTCTCCAGTATATTGCGTCAGCACGGAGATACCGGCCCTGGGATCTTGTGAATGTGTGTGTGTGTGTGTGTGTGGTATTTACTCGAGCAGTGTATGCGATCCCTTTCATTTGCTCCAATGCCTCGCGACCCGGACACCACGCACGCGCAAGGCCAACATATTATTATTAACTTATTCGAACAAAAATTCAATAACGATTAATTATCGGATCGAATTCGTTTGTTGTGTTGATGGTGATATTCTGTCGTCTTGATTTCTTCCCTTCCCGCAGTGTCTGTACACCCAAGCTTTATTTTTCTCGGAGACACAATATCTTGTTTTATTACAAAGTCTCTCAAAAACAACATCCGTATCGGACGACGTCCAATATATTATTTAATACAGATTATAACCATGTATATAAAATAATCTCATGGTTATGTTATAATAATGTATTTATTTACTCCGTCTTCCTCTGGAGTATTGCTACGTATAAAAACTAAAAAAAAAAATAATGATTTAACAGTGCTCTCAGTTAAATTGTTGGTAATGATACGTTTTTTTTTTGTCTGTACACCGATACATTTCTCGAGGGAATCATCTAGTTACGTCCATTTTTGCGGTCTGATCACCATAATTTTTATTTTAATTACGTTGAGCGAACTATACGATCTTATGTTTCCTCTAAATTACTTCGTCGTAACCTTCAACCCGCGTTTTGCGAACAAATTTCACGAATTTACTTCAACCCCGTTTAGTTTTGTTTGTCGAGTCTACTTGTTTTTATTTTTGTTGCCTATGTTGTTCAGTCGATTGTATTCTGATTTAAATACTATACCACTCGTCGTATGGTGAGAAAAACTGTCGTTGTATTTATACTATTTACACGCACGTTCAGTAGTGATGACCTTGTAAAATAACATAATATGTATGTATATATTTACACACTCTCACACACACATATAGAACCATTATTGGAGTGTCAATCCAACCCCTGAGGCGTGTGTTACACCTTTTATCTGAATTGTCCGATTGCGGCCCGAATTCAGCCAGTCGTATTTCATGCCAAAAATAAGTATCCCGATTGCGTCCTAACACACATTGGTTCACAAAATAGCTTATAATTAATAAAATAAAGTATTTGGAAAATATTTTTCATACTGTATTGGACAATTTTATTTTGTATTTTATTCACATAGTCAAATAATAAATTGTTAACAATAAAAAGTTATAATAATTCATTATTTGACTTATATTATTATTGTTATTATTGATATATATTATTTGTATTTTATATAATTTTTTATTGTTATAAAATACAAATAATATATATCAATAATAACAATAATAATAATAAAAATAATATGTCAATAAATAGTCAACTAAATTATATTAAATTGTAAATTTTTAAAACTCATTGTTTTTGTAAAATTAAAATTAGATATTTGATGATTTTATAATATTGTAATTTAGGTTCGCATAATTTTTTTTTTTTTTTTTGTTAATTTGTTTAGTTGTTTCCCGAGGAGTACAAACTATAGATTGAATTTTTATTTTAACATCTGTTTGGCATTGTTTCAAAATTTCCAAAAATTGAAATATACTTAGATGTGACGTATAAAATAGTGAATTAAATTTTGAATAGAAGCTTTTACGTGCATTCGTTGACAAACACATACTAGAACTAAAAGTAGCCCATATTTCACGTGGAAAATTAGAATCATCATCAATATAAGTGTCAGCTAAATAATCACAAAATGTTATATAAAATTCGAAATTACCCGGCCGAATGAAAGTTATATTTATGTTAAAATGCGTATCGGACGCAATTGGGATATTTATTAAGATTTGATAACCACTTAAATAGTATTTCCTACCTACTATGTACGGACCGCAATCGAGATAGGTGAAAAGGTAAAAAGGTTATTTTTGGCCGCAATCAAGCAATGCCCCCTTTTATCGTTACAGTCTTATTTACTCTGTCGTCCCCCTTTGTGAAATCGCACAACATTCCAATGCACATAAATTTAAAGCAACCATTAATTTTTTTTACTGCTACAATTGCAGTTTAGAATATTTTCTAATGGAATATACATTAATTTTACAACATTAGTTAGTTTTACTGTAATATTAAAAAATGTTTTGTGAGAATAAAAAATTTAAACGGATGAGTATACAGGAAGGGCGAACAGTATAGCCGTATAAACGTTTAGACTCTTAAACTTTTAAACTAAAAATCAATATAAAATTTCAAGTGTTTATAAAAAGATAATATTTTAATACTTGGTCAACGTTTCGAGTCACTAAAATAATTATTTAATAAAATTAATTATTAATATTTACTTATAGAATCAAAATCAAATATCTCTCATTGTAAATGGAATAGCAATTTATTGAAATATCTGATTGCGTCAATATGTAACGCTTTTAAAATGTTTCGACTTTAATTTTTGTTCGGCTAAGATATAGTTTGAAAATTCTTGTATCCAATTAACAAGCCTTAAGTATTCAAATTGGAAGTTGTATGAATTTTCAATACAAAAATGTTGGAAATCTTCCATAAGTACTGTTAAAATTGATTATTAAAATATAATGATTAAAAAAATTTTTTTTGAAGTTATGTTTATGTTTTTTTTTTTTTTTTTTTATTAATTTATAAGAAACTTTATTACAAATTTAAGACCTTTGTCAAATCAAAATAATTTTTTCAATATTTTATTTAAGTAAGCAAACATGAAAATTTAATATGTATATATAGCTAAAATAAAAAACGAAATATTTTGAAAATCCTACCATTTAAAACGAAATTATTTTATGTGGTAAATATTCGGGAATGTGGAAATAAATTAAAATGCAACTAATATTAGATCGGCAATTTAATTTGTATAAATGTGTTTATTGTGTCAGTATATATTATTAGTATAGCTTTTTAATGTGTGGTTAATCATTTTTTTTTTTTTTTGACAGAATTCAATAATTAGAGTATCGCTAAATTACCTACATGTTTTTTTTTTTTAGTAACTAGCAATTCACGAGTAATTTTTATAGTTAAACAAATTATTTGTGCATATTTGTTTAATATTAAATGGCTGTTAAATGCAAACTGATACACTGAATTAAAGGAATTCAATCCAGCCAAAAATGAATTTATACTTTCTATAATAATATTTAATATTTTTTAATTTTAATAAATGTATGTTTTGAAGGTTCATAATAAATAATTTAAAATATTTCAAAATATAAGACGGATTATTAAAGTCCAGATCTTAATTGAATCTATAATTATTTCAACAACTTTTATTACGTACCTAACGTTATTATTATTGAATGCAAAATTAATTCCGTTCATACATAACCGAAAAATTTGTAATTTTTAAAATGGTAAAAAATAATATCTGTTCCTTGTTGATCCGCGAAAATCCTATTTTGTTTATATTTTGAGTGCACCAATAACAATTGACTAATTCTGAGTATTTACTAATCATTGTTAAGGTAGACACGTGTCAATGATGTGTGAATTTATATATATTTCTAGAATGTAGAACTTATGCTGTTATTATTCATAATGTCCTTGCTATTTTATTTTATCGTTTTTATAGATTATTATGCGCTTACTTCTTAGTTACACGTTAAACCTGAGACGTTAATAAAACTCTTAAGGTTTTTTTTATCTTGATGTACCTGTATTTAAACTAAACCATGTAGGTATCTGATTCATAAATGTTGGGTATTTATATTTGTATTTTGATGTTTTATTACATATTATTTTATTTTAAAAATACTCGAAAAATGTTATAGTTTCATTTTTCTATATATATATTAGTTGTTTGTACACGTAATTTCTAAATAAATCTAAATGATTATGGCGTATTAAAATGTATTTACCTGGTGTTGGTTATAACAGAGTTTTCAATTAAAACTGTTATCATGTAGAAAATAGTATAATTTTTGATGAAATGTAATTAGTTTATTGGATAATTTATCATAAAATCTAAGATAAAAAAATAAACAGTTCAATTCTAACAATGTTGAATCAACAAGAATATTTTAAATAAACAATGAAATCATTAAACATTCATGATTGATAATATATCTTCTTATCTATAATCTAAATTGATCGCTTCCATGTAGATATCGATGCTTGTTTATTGAAAACTATTAAATATTAAGCTCATCATAATTATTTTATAATTATAAAAAATACTATATTATATTATTTATTATTTTAAGTTTACAAATTTGCACACGAAATAAATCGAATCTTCGAATATTTTAATTATACTTTTTTATACGTCAAATTATACTTTTATAAGTAACAAAGATAACTTTTATGCACAACTTAATTTTTAATAGGCTTAAGTTATCTTTATAATTTATAGTCTTTGATAATCAATGATCTCGTATTTTCATTTCGTATATTCGCCATCGAATGCTTTTGGAAAATTTGATTTCAAAATTAAAAAATTATAATGTATAAATAAGAATTTATAGTTACTTTTCGAAAATTTTGTGTACAAACTGATTGTTGAAATGGTTCTAAAATCCAATCCGTCAGAAAATTACATTTATTCATACATAGGTACAAATTTATTATATTCTCGAACAGAAAGGAATAGGTGGTCAATCGGTGAATGAATCATTCACAATTTGAAAGGCAAAAGTTATTTTTTAGAATATGTATAGAATATATTTATATTTTTATTTTTATTTTAAGATGTGCTAAATATTAGGTTTATTTATGTTAGGTTTAGGCAAATTGTATTTTATAAATATTGTAAAGTTATAAGTTATAAGTTAGCACGTGTTACTTATTATATTTTAATTTTTACAAACTGACTAACTCTTTATATTTCATTATTCGGATCGACAAATTTACTATGAATATAATTTCTTTGTTTACTAAATATTCTAATGGTAATTTTGAAAATATTGTGTGTTATTTACTTTATTAATCTTTTAATTCTATTGACTTAACTATAAAAAAATAGTTTAATTTTGTATTCTACAAATGTCATACATTGCTATTAAATTATAATTTTGATAGCTACCAATTAGTTATTAATGATATTAAAAGTGTTGATGCCAAAAACTATAATTTTTATTTTTTACATAAAAGTCATTTTCATCGCAGAATTAAAGTTACTACTTTTTAAATGTATATTGGGATTAATATTTAAAATTGTTACCCGTTTTGTTTTATGTTATTGTAATACTTCTTTAGATATAGTTTAACCCTTAACTACACGCGCTGGTGTACTTTGTACACCAATATTTTTGTTTATCTTGATCTGTTTTGGTTTTTATTTGTTTTAAGTTATTCTCCTCATCTAACCATTTCTTATCTAATATATAATAGTTATTAATCCATTTCAGTCGTCATTTGATGTTTGTAGTCGCACAAATAAGCTCCGTCTTAAAATATTTTTGTATCGGTGAACGAAATACACCGCGCGTGTAATGTAATAATGTAAGTAATTTTTACGTCTTATATTAACTGATAATTCCGTTTATTTTCCTAATATTTAATAATTATATAATAAATATATTATTTAATCATATTATAATTATTATTATAGGTCAAAGCTTACACCAAATGATGTGAATGACATATTAGATATGGAAACGTAAAAATTATTTGACAATAAGATATTTTTAATTTTATCAATTATAATATAGTAATAACATTTTTTTTAAAAAAATTTTTTATAATTAAATTTAAAGCAATATTAAATAGTACTTTGTTCTTTTATTAGTAAATAAAGTCAAATATATATGCAATACGACATTGATTTCTGTGTAAAACAAATTGGTGTATAAAATACACCGCACGTGTAATTATTGAAAAAAAAATGGCGCGTGTAGCTAAAAGTTAATTTTTTTTATAGTAAAGTGAATTCCGGCAGTTCTTATATTAAGTTGGTAAAAAAAAAAAAATAGATATTTTTGATTTTCAGTACTAACAGGTGTTCAAGAAGTTCAATGTAGATATTAAGCTGCAACCATAATTGTGAGTTGCATGACAAGTGGTAGATTCATAAACTGGTTCAAAAATAAATTAAACCGGTTCAGGTATACATGTACTTTTTTATGGCAACGTGTTCGATTTTCTTGAATCGTTGGTAGTACGCCTTGAAATCTTCTATAGACTATTATTTTTTTTATTTACAAAACGGTGCATTAGTGTAAAACATAAATCTTTTATATAAGTGGTTTACTGGTTATTTCTGTGTGGGTGACATATATTTATGTTTATTTAATGGATTTATGTAAATAACATCTATGAAAACTTATTGTGTATGCCTTTAAATTAGATGATCATATTCGAATGTCATATTGTCATATAATTTAATATTATAATCAAATTAAAATATATCAACCACTTATCTAAAATAAGCGTTACAGATACCTATTTTATCATTTATATAATTGATTTTGTTTTCATTTATAGTAAAAATTGAATAGTCTTTAATGATAACACATGGGCTCTAGAAAGTTATGTTGGTTAAACCTTCATTGTTGGTCTATAGCGTGACAGGGCAACGAACTTTATTAGATGTATAGTCTACCATAGAGGAGTATGGTAGTGTTGCTCGTTACTTGAATATTATTCTTAAAAATCTGTCGGCGCCGTCTTGTACGGTTTATAAATGTAAATTATATGTGATCCCGAGACAATGAGTATATGACGAACACGATTTCAATGAAATTCTGCTGTTGTCGAGTGTATAGAGTAGGTCACCAACATCATGGCCGTTGGACGACAATAAATTGACGTTCGGCTTTCTCATCATTCTCTTGATGAATATTCGGGCAATGTATTCCGTAAATGTTTTTCAAATTTAAGCGTTTTTGTTTTTTGGTTTGAATTTGGGGAGGATAATCTCTAAGTATCGCATCTTATGATTCTTTAGTGTTCGCGAACAGTTTTTCATTTTAGTTGATTTACTTAGTTTAGTCTAATTCTAAAGACGATGTATTGTACTCGTGTTTGTGCAAAAAAAAATAGTACCTATTGATAACGAATGTGAAGTTTTTTTTTGTTTAAATTGTTTAAATATTGATTATTCCTATTTCCAAGATAATATCGTGCGCCCGCTCATAATTTTACTGGGAATATAAAAATAATAAACACCAGCAATGTAAGTTATTATTAGAAATAAAATAAGTCAACTGATAAACTTGTAATAATTAGTAAGTCGATAAAATTATTATACTTCACGTCCCCGTTCACACACATTATTTACATACGAGTTATTACGTTTCTATGAAATTTTTGTCGGCGTGTGTATATATTCCGTCATTGACGCTACTTATAAAGTCTTAGTTTTGTTTGTTTACTATTATTTCTTAGTTCTATATAAAAAAAAAAACCTTCTATCTAACGCTCTTTTTTTATTATTTATATTATAAATATAATATAATATTCTCAACCATGAAAAAATAATGATGCTGTACAGTATTGATAAACAGTGAAAATTGCAGTCTTATTTCATGGCGATTGCACGACAAAACATGAGAGGAGTAGCAAACGCAAAGCACGTATTTAACTTGATCACTAATAATATGATATATAGTGAATATTCAATAAAATAATAGTGGTAATAATTTTTTTTTAATTTACAAATTTAACCGTTGTTTTTACAGTTTCACTTCGGGGATTTAACATTTCTTGATCATATACAATCGCATCATTATAATTATTAAGAATAACGTATCATCGCGGTATACCTATTTGTACCTTGTTTTGGCAAATATCTAGTGTAACCTACAACTGATACCGTCGTGTTTACATACATCACTCATTAATGATGGCTCTTGAATGTTATAATAATCTTATTATATATTCGTGTCGCGTCTTTGCTTCTTTAAATGTATTAATTTTTAACTTTTTATCAAATCAAGGTCTATAGATTTAATTGCACGTCATAGATTTTAAAATAAAATGAGTGTTGAATTGTCAATTATTTTACATTGTTGATAGGTTTACAGTTGTAGTGGGTTGTATGAGGTTGGTAGACGGTGTTATATTAAATACGTAAAAATCGACCATGGTTCAACAGAGAAATAATTGGTGTTATCTCGCCATCAAAATTAAAAGTTTATTGTTTCCCCGTGCGGCGAAGGTTTTGTATGTGCGTGTGTGTGTGATAAGTTTCATATTTGTGAAGTTTTCTCGTATCATTTTTGTGTAATCAACATTAACCGTTGAACTCCAAATCAAACATTCATTTTCATTTACATTATTGCCAACACTGCCGTGTGTTCGCTACGCGATGGAAAAAAATTAATTTTTCGAAAACAACGAGTCAATGACGAGTTATTTTTTCTTAGTTGACGAGAATGATATGGGACCAAGGGAATTGGAATTCGACCAGATGACTGTGTTAAAAATTAGTCGTACTTAGTTTAAATTCGTACTTAAAGTTTACATTTAGTCGTACTTAGTTTATCGCACGCGCGACAGAATACCAAAGAAAAAAAAAAAAGATATTATAAATCTATCAACGGATATTACATTTTGGCTTCGGGATCTTAAGAACCATCGATGGCGAAGGAGATAATGTAATCATAATGAATTGACCATCGTCGTCAGAAAGGGGACGAGCGCGCGCGCGGGGCGAATTGTCGTAATAGCAGCAGCAGGTGTGGTCTCAATCAGTCATCATCGAAAATCCTACCGGACGCCGTCGTCTGTCTTCGTCGGAATTAAGTGTACCTAATGTATACGACGCATCGAATAATACAATCTGAAAGCGGTATATTATTGTACGAACGATACGCGCACGCGCGCGCGCGTGTGTGTACTCAACAAATAATAATATATATTCTGCTCACCGTTATGTAACAATATCAGGATGTGATGATTGCGCTCGCGCGCTCGTAGGTACGTTAAAATTGCGTGCAGTGGTATAAGAGACGAGTCCGTCGGTCGTGCACACAACGTCGCACAAATCCGCTTTATCTATAATAATAATAATAATATATTCCTAGGTAACGTGTACTTTCTCTTCGGTTGCCGCACATACGTTTACACGCGTACGTACATACATGTACACGCAACTCGCAACGTGTACTTATTTTACTTGACAGCGAAAACAACGCGCTACGACATTTTTGCAACTTGACCGTGCGTGCGGTGCCTTTTTTTTTTTTTAACACGTGTACTCCCTACACACCATGCGCGCGCGTAATCGATACACAGTAACGCGTACATAGCTTTACCGGCGGGTAAAGCTTCACCTACGCGTGACCTGTGTCCGGGGACCCATATCGTGTGCTTGTTTCGCCTCGATCCACGCGGAACACGATGTCGATAATATCCCGAAAAAAAAAACATCCCTATGAGCGTATATGTATCGATCACATCGTCTCGGGCACGGTATAGCAATGACAATATACGGTAGTTATGACTGTCGCGCGTAGTTTCATCGCGCTCGATAGTTTATCAACCGATAACGGTGCGTCACTGGTTTTTGGCGTGTGCGCGCGATTTACGTTATTAAAAATATCGCGGCGAATTGGCACGGACAACGCGAGCGTGCCCGGGACACACCTGGTGATGTTGAACTATACACATTTACGCGTACGCGTTTATTTAACGTTATTAGACGCGTTTCGTGTGTTTATCATAATTTAATACGTATATTTTGAGAATTGCGGTAAAATCGTTGGTACAATGTGGGTCATTGTATGTAACAGTAAAAAACCGAAAACGGTTACGCGCGCGCACGAGAATCGAGAGCAGCACATCAACGTGGCGGCGGCTGGCTAACGGAATGAGAAAATGCCGCTCGGATAAACGCTGCCACCGCCAATGAATCGGGCACAGCAGCAGCACCATCACTTTTATTATTATTATTGTTCAAAGTTTCTATCGGCGGCGCACGATGCGGTCGTGTGGGCGGTGGTTGATATTGCAGCGGGTCTTATACTTTCTTCTTAGTCGTGTCGTCTCGTTCCTCTGCTTCGTGGGTCCGTGCCCCGTGGTAGCTGAAATTTCATCGCGCGTGTCTAATCGAAAATAGACCCGAATTTTTGGTAAAAAAAAAAATAAAAAAAATAAAAACCATCACCGCTTTAATGTCACCGTGGCTTTTAATGGTAAAATGTCTACGAGCAAAACAAATATAAAAAAAAGCAATCGACCTAACAGCAGGCGCTCGTTTATTGCAATAATTTTTTTTATCGTTTCGCCGCCGGTTGTTGAGCATCGTGAATTTTTATGTTTATATATTACAAGCCGTCGTACTCGTTCTAAATTAATAATTGTTGTGGGTGAATAACCCAGCAAGAACGTTGTCGAAGGTGTCGGCAGTAGCCAGTAGCAGCAGCGCAGCAGCAGCGTTCATAATATAGCAGCAGCGGTGCGTGTGGGGTTTAGCGTAGTAGTAGTATAGGATCGACCGTCACGGATCAAAATACCGAAATGGCAACGCCGCACTACTGCCGCCGCCGTCGGTTCTCTTTTTTCCCTCCTCGTCCGCACCGCTGGAGCGTGCACACCACACCGTAACATCGCTCCGTGTGTACACACAATACTACATGCCGTCGGCGAGCAGCAGCAGTAGTAGTAGTAGAAGTAGTAGTAGTAGTAGTAGTAGTAGCAGTAACAGTTCGTCTCGTCTCTTTTGCTCCTTATACGTTTCTTTTTCTTAGCAGTCATCTCTTTTTTTCGCTTCTTCTTATTATTTCACCCCGAACATTCTTACGCTCTGTACCCCTTACTATGAACACGTCGGGCGCGTTTATTGAAATGACACGAAACTTAGCGCGCACATACACAATTCACATAGCATTTTATTTTTCTCCATTACAAAATAAGATAAAATATTTTCCTGCCCGAGTTCGGCGTCGTGTACCGAATGCGTACGCTCGTCGGTGGCCGAGAAAACTTGAGAGCCAGGCTCGGAAAATAGAAATAAGAAATAAATACAAATATGTGTCACACACGTATAAATATGTGATTACGGTGTGCTCGGTAGAAATTTCGCAACATCTCTTCCCCAAGCCTCAGCATATGCGTGCACTAGCATGAACAAAATATTGAAACGGCGTGTTCGATTCGTCGACATTGGCAAGAGAGTCGACGCGATAAAAATAACATGTGCGTGAGACGATGTCGTGATAAATATTGTGTATATATAAAACTATATTTATTTTAAATAGGAGGACCGCACAAGAGCACATTTTTTCGAAAGGAATTACAGAAAGGCGTGGTCTTCTTTATTAGCTAATGATGTGCGTGTTGCTGCTGCTAAGGGATAATATTATGTCCGTGGTGAGACGACGCGGGGTCCATCGGGCGTACAAAAAAAAAAGATCCTACGAATCCCGTCAAACCGGTTGTGTTCCGTGTGCTCGTCGTTTTCAAAAATTGAATTTATCGTGTTCAGATGTACGCGTTATAAAAACCCAACAAGAAATTCGTTTTGAAAAATAATGCGTTCTAGTCCACCACGTTTTTTTTTTTTTTTTTGGCTTAGCTATGACATCGTAGAAAATGCTTCGTAGTCATTGAAACGGATTTTTTTTTTTTATTTTCTTTGTAAACAAAACTCGAATACATATTATTATTATTGTTATGAATGAGAAATAACACCGCGCGTACTATGCGTGTGTGTCTAAGTAAATATAATGTTGTCGGTTCAATAGTAAATTTAGAATCGGTAGGTTATGCGTTGTTGTGAAACCCGTGGAAGTATTAACGTGAAAAAATATTACCGACCAAAAGTAATAAAAAAAAAATTAGTATTAAACTTCTGGGCCGAGCATGCTATGTGTTGACGACTTCCAAGGGTAGTGGCGGTGGCGTCGTCGTTGTTAGTGTTGTTGGTCCGTCCGCCTGGGGCACGGCGACGTTGTGCGTGAGTGTGTATCGATGTGAAAGCCGCCAGGCCGAGCACATAGTTGTATATTATGTGCATGGTGTGTGTGTGTGTGTGTGTGTGCGCGCGCACCGTTAGGCAACGTGGCGTGCGGGGCCAGCCTGGACACACACATACACGCACGCACGTACGCACGCACACACAGACGTGCTTGAATCGTTAGGTCGGTGGGCGAACTCCGTTGCCGGGCCGCCACAGCAGTTGAGTTGACGGTGCGCAGGGAGAGGGGACCCGGCTGCCTGCGATGCTCGGGAATCGAACCGCCGACCGAGCCGAACGACCGCGTCGAGTTTTATTTTTCCCAATGGGTTTAGTTTTGTTTTCAGTTTTTTTTCCATATTTTACTATTTTTTTTTTTTTTTTTGTTTTTTTGTCATGACGTTGTGATCTTCGTCGTAGTTTTAATTGCACTTTATACCGAACTCCCTTGTCGCTCTACCGAAATTGCCCGAAACGCCACTCATGTACGTCGGTACCACTCATTTACTGTTTATTATTACATATTTACTACAATCGCTGAGAAATCCTACTCCGCGTGATAATATATAACATTATATTTTAAAATTACGCACAAACACCAAAATAACCCAAAAATCGTTTTAAAATATCTCATAGTTTTCCGAACAAGGTTTTTGTTCGACGATTTACGATTTATATAATACATGTCCAATAATATAATAATATATTAAAAATGTTATTTTAACTCTTTTTTTTTTTTTCTGTGTTACACCGTTTTCGTAGATCTCCATCGTATTTCCTTTATTTTTTCCAATATTAATTTCTACAGTAGTTAAGTTTTTCTTTACACGTGTCATTTGATTATACGTGCAAACGCTTAGTTACATTTTTACTTGCAATTGGAAGTATCGATAGGCATATAAATGATTAAGCGTATATAGATACATAGACTGTATATATTCTTTATATATGTGATCTTACAATTTTTTTTTTTTTTTGACATTGGGTCAATATAATAATAATATAATACCTAGAGATTGTAATTTGCTGTTATTATAGAGTGTAACTCAACAACATTGTGACGCTAACGGATAACATCGTAAAACTGGATTCACCTATTCCTTTATAACGTTAATAATTATTGTTATTATGTTAATTCATTTAGGCGTGACTCGATGGTAGATTGTCTTTACACGACAGCTAATGTCATGGGTCCAGACAGTATCGTATTTCCTTCCCCTGAATATCCTTTGGGGAAATAATTCCAATTTTTTTTTTTATTAATTTATGTGCAATACCTGAATACACGGATTACTCTTATATTGGAAAACATGAATTATCACTGTATCGATTTTTTATACATAAAGCATTAGTGAAATTGCATTAAATTGATAGCTTATAAACTATATTTTAATAATTAATTAATATTTTTTATATCGAACTTTTTCCTTTACGAATTCGAATTTTATTTATAATATCTACAACAATAATAATATTAAATTATTTCCAATAATTATACTATTGGTTTTCTTAGTTACAGTTTGAAACTTTACCAATAATGTACGTGTTGCAAATTGAATTGTATGAATTGTTGGTCGTTTGGTATGTTTAACATATTGTTTTGGGTTACTAATGGAATATAACTTATAATTATATACGTTTTAATACCAATGAGTTTAATTTATATAATTATTTTTATTATAAATATCGTATACTAAACCTTTATCATATTTAGAAAGTAATTAAACTAAATGATTTATAATATTTTTAAACCATTCTTTTAGTTTTAACTAATTATATTAAGTTGTAAATTTAATTTTAAAATAATAGAATAAAATGTTTTTAATGGAAAATTAAAACTTGGTTTTCTTATAACTTTCAATAAAATTATTATAAATATCTAATAAATAAATAAAAAATAATTTGATTATCAACAAGAAATTAACAATAATATACTTATAAGTAGGGAACGGATTTATATGTTATAAAAATACAGAAATATGTACATATATATGTAAGTATAATTTATAAAATATGTGCTAAAAACATCCAAATATGTGGGAAAAAAAAATTTAAAAAAAAAAGTGATTATTATTATTAAATTATCAAAAAGATTTGTTGCATTGAATTATTACAATATTTTGTAAATTATCAAATGTTAAATGTCGCCTATTAGGTATCAAAATATTTTTAAAACGGCTAAATTATTGTTTCACATCAACCGATGTATTAAAAGCATATTTCAAGTGCATACTATCAGAAGGAGATAATTCCAAATTTTTAAAAGTTTGTCTGCCATTCATTATGTCATTGATTGTTTTAAAATCAATATTGCCTGGAATTTTTTTCTGTAACAGCATGAATTTTCTTTTTTACGACATCTATTGGTACGCTTACGAGTTTTAATCACTGATTTAACAATTTGCATACTATCATTTGGCGACACATATTTTATTAATAATTTTGTTAAATTATTTTTAATTAAAATTAAATTATTTTCAATGTTTCATTTTGCTTAATATTTTGAGCTTTTCCAATAGCGATAAAAGTTTCTGGAACTAATTTTGAAATAATTTCTTGTATTTTCGTACAAAGAAGACGTATGAATGATGAAATGATAAAAATATGTTTAAAAATATTTAAAAATTAGTGAAATATGTAAAAATATATAAAATAAAAGTATCATAATTTTAATAGGAATTATTTAAATCATAAACATTTCTTATCGAATCTTAAATATCTCGTTTTAATAAAAATATGCATTTAAATATAAATCCGTTCCCTACTTATAAGATAGATTTAATATTATAAATTATTTGTATTATTATTGATGGAGAATTTTAAATTTTGGGCTTGTGGTACTATTATGTATTAAATAATCAGGCCCGAAATGGTCCTCAAGTCACTCAAAGCCACTGCACTTAATGAGTTTTCGTTTTTGAGGAATTTTGTTAAAGGTAGCTAAAATGTTTGTGAGCTATAAAGTTATGTTTTTTTTTGTGCAACCAAGCTGTGAAAAAGGTAAGCAAACAAGTTGTAGCCAATATTAAAAGGTACATGTTTTATTAACTGCAAATTTTTTGCACGAATTCATTATAAATTATATATTTTATAGCGTTTATTAAATATTAATAAAAACGTAAAGCCATTAATTTATTTTATAATAATTGATGACTGAGCAAATGATTAACCTAAAACAGTTCCATATTGAACATAAAATTTCGATGATTCAAATATTTTTGTTGCTAAGTTAATGATTCTAAAAATATAACTGTAATTGATGCTATTAATTAAATGTTTTTATATAATAACTAGATTTTATCAATTTGTGAAAAAGTATTTAATAAAACGCATTTTTTCGAATAAAAATATATTTTAGAATGTTTATAAAAAAAAAAAAATACAAATAACTTATTTAGATTATACTTTGGAATGTGTTTGAATGTGTTTATATGTGTTAATATGTTTCTTACATTTGCATATTTAATTCTGTACTTATAACTAGCAAAAATATTTTGTTTTTATTAAGACATATGATATTATAATTTAGTTATAATAAAATGTAGAAAATAATATGCCAAAAAAAGTATTTGTTAGATACAATAAATGAGTGTGTAAGAACTTCACTCAATAAGCAATGGCTAGTATTTTTTTTTACAAATTTGAATAGATTGAGCCATTTGAATCGTTGAATTCGTTTGACTGCATCTCAATTTTTTTTATAAGAGTACATTTTTATTTTTCTAAATTATTATAATCATACATTTTTTTTTTGTGTGAGTAAATATTGACTTTTAAATATGAAATTGTATATAAGAAAACATTAATTAATTTTATTATTTATTATAAAATGTATATCTTATTATATTTATATATTAATGTATCATAGCTTATTAATTCTAAGAATACTGTCGGTAATAATTTCCGTTGTTAATTTATGGAAATGAAAATTTAAATACATGTTTAATTTGTGAGATTAATCATAATAAGTAGTCAGTCATATGTTACGAATAATAATTGATATATTTTCTTGGAATTCAAACATAAATCCGCTTATAAGTCAAAGCTAATAGTTATTTATAATACATTTTCTTGTACAATTACCTACAACACCTTACGAGAAAGTGGTTGAGAATTAAATTCAAACATGTCTCTGTAGTTTTTCTAATTTAATTCAAAAATCGTTTTTCTCTCCGCTCCAATTTATTTTATATTTATTTTTTGTGACCTAAAAATAGGTCTTTGTTTTTATAATATATTTCTACCTATTTAATGTTATCAAATGAATTTTTATAAATATTTTATTCTAAACAAATTATCAATGTATTATAAAATGTATATTTTGTAAATTTGTTAATAGTTATGAAGTACGATCATTACCAGGACTTGTAAGTTCATGCATTTGCATATCAATCTTGCAAAGTTGTATTTAATGCTAGATGACATAGAAATACATTTCATTGTACCACGGTTAAATATGTGAAACCTTATTTTGTATGTTTTTGCATATTTGGCATATTTTTGTATATTTGGCATATTTATGCATATTTCTATTTTATCGGGCATATTATACAACAATCTATCAAAAATCTAAATGGAATATATATATAAAATTAAAAATATAAATTTTGTTATCTTTTCTTTTTTATATTCTTGATACTCGTATATTTAATGAATAAATTTCTTTCAAAAATTTCAGACTTAAAATATATTACTGACAGAGATAAACATTATATGCAATTCATGAAAGTTCAAGATTAGTGTTAAATAGTATTTGAAATCTATATTTTTTTTTAATT
This sequence comes from Sipha flava, assembly GCF_003268045.1. Taxonomy (NCBI): domain Eukaryota; kingdom Metazoa; phylum Arthropoda; class Insecta; order Hemiptera; family Aphididae; genus Sipha; species Sipha flava. The sequence continues at coordinate 527,679 of NW_020271719.1, read as the reverse complement.
GTGACAAAAGAATTAAATATAGCTATAAAAAAAAAGAATAGATAATTCATGTTATTTCAAAAATTATAAATAATGATTTTTTTTAAGTATGTATTTTTTAAGTGCATAATTTTAGATATCTAGTGCATGTAAATCCATATTTTTTAATTTTTTTAGGCATATTTCAAAGCATATTTTGCCAATTTTAAGTGTATAAATGCATGCTTATTTAGGCTTTTTTAGAGCATGAACTTACAAACCCTGGTTATTACACTTGGAACATTTTCATGGTTCCTTTACCTCAAAATATTAGTCTAAATTGACTTTATATTACATTTTTAGATTTCAAGAGATTTTAAATTTTATATAATGAAAATCAGAAAACAACTTGATTTTAATTTTCTAATTATTAAAACTTATTAAAAAATATGTTAAATTGTGTAAGTAAAATAAAATATTAACTCAATTTCTAAAATCCAGAATCATTAAATTAAAATTTGTTGAGTTGAATTTAATTGTTTTCAATGTATATTGATTTTTAATTTTTACTAAGTAAAAATAAGTAGAGTAAGTCTTAATCTATTTTACTTATTGAAAAAGTGAAAAATTCTTTAACCAACTTAGTATAATGTACTCATAAAGCTTTTTGTTAAACTTATATATTAGCTGGTTGTGAATGAATAAGCTAAAGTGGCGGAGTTTATTTTATTATTATATAGTTATCCCTTGCTTTTTTAAAAAATAATATACATTTAAACCGAATTGTTGAATTGTTAAGTTGTAAGATTATCTTTCAAATATTTTTAAAAATAGAATAAAAGGTGAATTCAGAGGTTATATCATAAGTTCAAAGCTGTATAGAGGCCAAATACCGTCTGTAATAATAACAGTTATTGTACTATTTATAATTTAACGTATTATAATTTAAGCAAGAAGGGTTTGATAAATAGCTTCTCACTGTTACATTTAACCTCGTGTCCAGCGTTATTTCAAGATAGCAACAACCAATTTTTATTTTTATTTACTTTATAGTTGCTCTTATCGCTGTAGTAGTATTTTTATCTGTAGGTCAATAATTAAGTTGACATATATATTTGGTTGAATGAATTACCAACGACAAATATTTGTATCTCACTCACTATTTATTTATTTTAAGAGTTTTTTTTTAATTTAATTTTTTTTAATTAAAGTAGTTTATTCAAAAACGTATTATTACAGCACAAAGATTAATTTGTAAAGATTAATAACAAAATTTATTTTGGTTTATAATGTTATAATATTTTATTTGTTATTTGTATTGAATAATATTTTCGAATAGTAATAGGTCAACAATTAATGCGTATAAATATAAAATAAAGGATGATGATTAAACTTTTAAATTTGTTATTTTGAGAACTTTTATGTTTTGTGTAATAAAATATTTATATCTTAAACGATAAAATAACAATGTATCTTTCTCATTGGTTTCATTTATAAAATAGTAAACGAGAATATTATGTAAAATATGTGTAAAACCCAATTTTTGTCGTTACTGGAAATATTTTTCTTTAGCGTTATCGGGTCGCTTAAAAACATCACACCGATCTATAATAAAAGTAGTTCTGACATGGAGCTATTTACTAATCCTTAATGTGCAGTAGATGTGTACAAAATTTCAACGAAATTGCCCAGGTGTATTATAAAAATAACTATTTATAACTTGAGTTGGATAAGTTTGTCGATCATGTTTTATTTTAATAGCTGATAAAAATATTTTTCTTAAAAACAGATGAAAATGGATAAGTTTGGATGAGTATGTTTTTACTACTTCGTAAAAGGTCTAAGCGATCTTGTTAAAATATTGTAATTATATTTATATGATATGGATTATGATATGGATTATGATATGTGATATGTATATACGACTTATAAAATTAGTTATAAATTGAATTGTGTAAAACTACAATGATAGCTTATTCCGATGTTTAATACATTTAAGAAATGTTAAACACGAACTCGGAAACAAACAATTTCATTTCGCCAATTTATAAATATTAAAATGTTGTTTTACAAGGTTTTGTTGTAAATTGTATTAGTAGTATTAAAACACAATAGTTCGTTTACGTTACGGTATGTGTAGCGATACTGTAGCCACTATACTCTCAATGTTTTTTTTTTTCATTTTTCTTTGAAAATGAATTCAAATTTACGCGTAATTATCCGAGGACCAAGGTTTTTCGCATATTAATTACTATATTTTCACTATGCAAACGCAATCAAATCGTGATCATGGAAAAACCCTAATTATTATAATAATATTTCATGTACTGCGAAAGCGCACTTGTCGAGTACTAAACTGTAAGCTCGGCCGCAAGAAAACGTTGCGTATGCGTCATTATAATAAAATAAATGTATAGTTTTTGGCGTTTTGTGGAGAACGTTTAGTACAACAATTTGTATTCTTATCTTTTTGTTTAATCTTAAAAGGGGAATTTCGAATACTTAGTGTTTAATGAGAACTCAATGATTACTGCACTGCTTGCTATCGGTTTTTTACTCAAGCTGTGTCGTATACGATTTGGAAGACGCAGTGTTATTGCAATAGGCACACCGAGCGAAGACGACCAACGTTTGCGGTACATTTGCTTGAGCAAAAAAAAAAAAAAAAATTAATCGAAGTTGTACAGTGCAAATTTACTGTCAACGACATGCAACATAGTACGTAAAAAAAAGTGCTGAGCGCACTGTGCTTTTTTGCACGTTCATCACCGGTGCGTTTGAAGTGAATACGAAATTTACCATCGCGTTGATCGATGACTGACACTACTCGAGCGACGGAAACGTGGTTTCGTCGAGCGCATTAAAATTATGTGTTTGTAACCGTTGTTTTTTTACTCGAGTGTGCTCTGGGGCATCGGTCAACCGATGGTCCGTACACGATCTGCAAAATCTATCATCTTTTCTCTTTCACGCGTTTGCAGCTCGTCGGTAGACTAGTGCTGTACCACCATATAGCATTATTAAATTGATTGTATAGTTCATTGTCTCACCGCCATGCGTTTCTAAATCGTAATTACTTAATATATATTTTAAGAGTTACCCCTCACAAAAGAAATGAACGAGTTCCATTTTGTTGTACCGCAGTTTTTTTCTTATCTAGTTATGTTTTTTGGTAGATGGATTTTATTTGTATGCGAGAATAGTTTAACATCTAGAACAAGATCGGAGAAATTGTTGTTGAATCCCGGCCGGGGCTTCTGTAGTTCTCTACATTATGAGGTTTTTCTTTTTACATCCCAATATAACTATTTATTTATTTTATTAATAATAAGTAATTATTATTGCACTCGCATTGTTTTCGTGTATTAATTTTTTGGATACCACGTGTATCTCTAATCTTAACTGGGCATTTGTCGTTCATCCTTCCGCTTCATCTTCGTTGTCATTATCGTTGTCATCGTAGTTTTTTTTTTAATAATGACTAAATTCAACGTGTATGTTTACCGCAGGTATGGACGCGTGCAGAGCGTTAAAATATTGGCGAGATCGAAAGAAGAGGTGGCGCTGGGTGGCACTGGCGTGTGCGCCACCGTTTCGTTCATGGACATCAAGTCCGCCTCGAAAGCGCACAACGTGGACCAAAAGATGGATGATCAGTCCCTCAGCACCGAGTACCACGAGCCCGCGGCCATACCGTCGGCAAGTCCAACCCTACCGCCGCACCTGTATCCGGCCACCGCCAGGCCGTACATCCACGGGTGAGTACGAATTGAGCAGCGCATAATCGCGCAAGTGTTTTTATAATTTAGAGAATATAAATAACACCCCCTCGACAGTTGTGATTGTTTCTATTCGTCCCAAACACCTAACCCGCACTACTGCCACCATCGCCGTTCACTTCAACGAAAAATTGAATCTCGTATGAATATTATACATATTATTAAGGGGATTGCAAACGGTCGGTTATTTTAACTAAAACATACCAATCTTTTGTCAACTGTGACAATCGACCTAGTCATGCGATTAAAATTTTGAAAACTGATTTGAATTTGGCTTTATGTCTTCTTCAGATCGATCAGTTCACATTTCCCAATTTCACTTCCTATCTATCGTCGTGTGTAAAAAATAATGTACTATTGAGTTTAAAATGTATTAATAATAAATAGTCTGTAGACTTACCCGATGTGACACGTATCGCGTCGTTAACATTTATTCTAATGTTGGTGTAGTTTTTACGATTTTATATTTTTTCTAATTATTTCATTCCCGCCTCCGCGTTTTCCGTGTGTTTTCTATGAAGTTAACCTCACTCTCAGTAATGGCGTGTTATTAATTATATCACTTTAAGGTGTATTTACAATTTACTGTTGTCGCTGTCATATTTATTTTTAATCCGAGTTATTATAATTTATTATTAACTAGAGGTAGTAATTTTTATGATTTTACATATTTGTTTCTACTCTATGAAGTAAAACGGGAGTGAGATATCTTTACGATTCACGAAACAGAATTCACAGAAAAAATATTATTTTGCATAAAAAATATTTTATAGAGGTTAGGGAATATTCAATATGTTTGAGAATATTTTATATACATTTTTGTTTTTGAAGATTTTATTTTTGGAAATATTTTTTTCGAGGATAATAATTTATATTACCTATTATTTGTTTGCAAATACATGCACGTATTACGTACATCGGCCTTTTGATAATATTGATTAACGAATACAATATTCACAATGTGAGTTATTTTTATATTCTTCTAAGTTGTTATACAAATTAATCATTAGATATCAGGGGTGATCCACGTAAGGTTAAAATTTGCATTAATACCGTATAAAAATGTATTGTAAATCAAATCAATAGTAAATTATTACATTTAGTAATTGAGAAATTTAAACCAAGTACTTAATATATATATATATTTTTTTTTAAAAAAAATTTGTATAGAGTATCTCAAAAAGGAACGTAGGATTTAAATTTGCTATAAATTAAATGTATTTCTTTTGAAAAAAACAACAATTATATCATTCTCTCCATGAGAAGTTAAGGGTTAACAGTGAAAAACAATATCGGGCATATGATCTTCCCTACTAGCCCTACAGACGATTATTATTTCCATAAAATTTACCATCATCCGATCACACGTTGCCTCATCAAGTTCGTTGAGGACACGACGAATTTCTTGCTTAAGTTCCAAGACATTTCGAATTTTGATCTGGTAAACTCATAACTTAGTGTATCCCCCCTAAAAAAAATCACAGCGTCAAGTCGCAAGATCGAAGTGAGTAGTCTCCACGCAACGAGATTAGTCTGTCCAGGAACTTCTCACACAACAGAGTGATTGTTCCTCTTAAAGTGTGACAAGTTAAAACCAAACATTTTTTATGTTCATTTAGTCCAATTAAGGCCAAAAAATTACTGAGCTCAGTAGGTATTTTTGTATGGTTACATCAAGACGGCAAAACTTGTTACACTTCAAGAGAAATATAGAAATAATAGATTTAAATCCTGTGTTATTTTTGAGACGCCCTATATTTTTAAAGTCATAAAGCATCATAAATTTTGTATTTTTAAAGAATATTTAGAGAATATATTATCTTTTTTAAACGACATAAAAACATCATATTTTAAGGATTTTAAGTGAATATTAATCCGACCTCTAATTATAACCAATTCGTCGTTGTTGAACGCATGTTATGTTGCCTCTGTTATCGTATATTTATCTACAGAATAGCGTGAGTTGAGGAGTAAAGTAACGTATAAGATTTAAATACATTGAGATAATAAAGTACGTCAACATGTGAAAAGTAAAAATACAATAACGGACATGATAGTTCATTTAAGATACTATTTAAAAAAGTTACTAATTCAGAGACAAAAGTTGTTTAGCGTAAGATAACTAATATTGGTTGCAGAAAGAAAAAATTGAAAATAATCATTACTAGAAAATCATTTGCTACTGATCATAATTAGTATAATCTTTATTAAATGTTCAATAAAGTTCTACAAATGTTCGATTTGTTTATACGAACTAAATACTAAACTTTGTACAGAATAAATTAAAAATATTTAATATTATCAATGCTTCTTATTAAATTATATTCCTATTTATTCTACAACTGATTTGTCAATTTTCTTGTATTTAATTTTTATTTGGTTAGATAAAACTTAAAAAAATAATCGATTTACTTTAAAACTAAAGTACTGTAGTTTATTATAAATAAAACTCTAAATACAAAAAGAAAACTCTGAACGTATTGAATTATTTATTATTTATTAGTATTAAAATTTTTTTTTAAACTTTTGTCAACTTTTTCATGACATTTTTGTTGCTAAATATATATACCATTTGCTGAATTAATATTTCCATAAAATGTGACGAAAATAATATTACATTTTCTAATTGATTTTCATAGCATTACATTCAACTTGTTTTTCCGTTCTCTTCTCCTTTTGTTAAAAGATAATTGATAAGCCCATAACGAAATTAAATTCAGTAAGTATTATATTAAAGTATACACTACTAAAAAAAATGTCATATTCATTTGGTTTACATTACAAACAGCTGTGGAATATAAGATATATAATACCAATAATTAACAATCGCATGTAGGTATTCAACTAAAATAGCAGTCTATCATGATAGATAAACTATATTATATTCTTAAAAGTGGCTATATAGAATGATTCAGAAATTGCGATGATTGAGGACAAATACAATAACTTAAAAATATATAGTGAGAGATTTCATTTCTACATTTTATTTTACCAATGAATAAATAAATAAATAATAATTTATTCTATTTTTAAATAGTTTTAGATTTGATTTTACCATAATTTTTTACAATAAAAAATAGTCTAAATAATTATATTTTGTATATAGTATAATATTAATTGATATGAACCGATTTGTATGTGCCAAGGTCAGAAATCAGTGCTAAATATTTAACCATTTACAGTTTGTACCCACAGCGTTACTATATTTTCCTTCATTAATTTCGACTTATGTTTTTATGCCAGAAAACATAAGGCAGATTTTTGAATAAATTAAATTTGCAATAATTTAATTATAATAAATAATATTCTAGTAAGTATTAACGATTGATTCTATTGTTTTATTTTGTCGACACTGTGGATGTTGTTAGGATCTAACTTCATACCTTCTTGTTGTCGCAGCTACGAGCTTTGGTACACTTTAAATCCATTTAAAATATTTCTGAAACATTGTGTTTCTGTTTATGTATATCTGTTAATATCATATCATATATATATATAATTCTTTAACATTTATTTGTATACTGTCTATTTAACTAATTTATCGTAGTAATGGTTTTATAGTCCATGATTGCATGCCACGTAGACATACAAATAACTACTGCTGTGGAATCGCGAACATAAAATAATAAACGCATCGAAATCATAACACTATTAATACTTTAAATTACTACTTTCGAAAAAAAATCAAATATTGAGCATTGGAATTTCATTAGTTTTAAAAATATGAAAAATGTTTCATACCAATTTATAGTTTATTGTTAAATTGAGTATGTAGACAGGTCGTTAAAATTTTAAAAATCGATATTTTTCATTGTATTCCATTCTAGTTTATGACGTGTGTATACATAACTATTATTTTTTATATTATTAAATATTTTAACTTGATTCGGTTTTAACATATTTTATAGCAATTAACATTTTAATAAAATGCATTACAATATTTATGGCGTGCAAGTTGAGACGCTATTTGAAAGAAGTATCGAGTAATTGATTAATACAATTAAAAACAATAGTTTATTTGTTGTCTTGAACTCGAAAATGGTGTCAACATAGTTTAACTGTAAAAACATACCGTTAATTTCTCGTTTTTAATCAAATACAACCTTCAACGTTCATAATTTAACACTTAATGTAAAATATTTTTCTTATTTTTCGTTACCTAATAAAAATGTTTGGTTATTTTATCATAGGTCTAAGAAAACATACGAATATATCTTAATTAATTATATCAAACAATGGGATAATATTGTTGTTAATAGGATAATGTATATATTTTATCTCATTGATAACTAAATAAAATCAGCTTTTTTAGGTTATGTAAAAAATAATAATACTCCATCGGCGGCTATAAATGGTTGAGAATTATTTAATTAGATATTCACATGCTTAGACCAGTGATTAATACTGTAATAAAGAATATTTTAGTAATAGAGAATCAACTGTTAAAATAAAATTATGAGATAAATTTACTATTAATACTACTACTACTACTACTACTACTACTACTACTACTACTACTACTAC
>NW_020271719.1:498523-519408 GCF_003268045.1 Sipha flava | reverse complement strand
ACTACTACTACTACTACTACTACTACTACTACTACTACTACTACTACGTGTTAAGTTTCTACGTAAATATATTTTTACATTATTTTTCCTTGTATAATTGCGAGTAAACTTAAATTTTAGATTTTACTGCACTAACATATTATTTAATTTATCGTTAATATTGATAACATAAATAATTCAATTATTAAAGTACGATCGAAGAAAAACTGTAAAATTAAAATGTTGACTGTTATGGAAAATTATAATTTAAAATATAAGTGTAATTATAAAACATTCATATTTATACGTAGGACGTCCTTGTTATTTTTGCATCAGCCTCCAGTTATAAACTGATTGAACGTCATTCGTGTGCAATACTTTTCTATACTACTTCTATTAGTGTACGACTGCAGTTATGTTATGTAGTCTGCATCATTTAATATTAAATATTTTCAAATATTTTCAAGTTATGGCTTAATATAAAATATTTTTCTAATAACATAGTGTAAAACAAATGTGTATGTATGTATGTATAATGCATACATATTATAATAAATTATAAAGCGTATTTAACTAGGTATTTTATTATAATACATAAATTAAAATTATTTTTCGTCTTCTATTAGTTTTAAACGAATTACTGAAGTGAGTGCCGCTGCCTTACGAATAAATTATTATTCTAGACGTAATGGTGCACTGCATCTCGATTGTTCTACAAAAATGATTTAATTCACAAATATATAAAAATTATTAACCAATTATAATTAATGATCACCAAGCAATAGCGTGATGACTGGCTCACAACAGTGGTCATTATTTTCTATATATTTAGGTTAGCTGAAGATAAGTTCAAAGTTTTTAAACAAAATATTAAAGTTCATGTATAATATGTATTATTTTTGTAAATCAGGTATTCAAATATCATATTTACAAATCACATGTTCCATGATAAAATACAAATACCCTACATGTATTATAATATTGTAAACAACTGTTTTCACTTAATATTATATATTTATTATAGCATGGCTTTTATGCAAACTGTTTCATCCAACGATACGTAAAAAGTGTACAAGAAGGGATATTTTCTAGGAACAATGGATCTCGTGTGAAAATATTTTTTTTTAATCCTTTATATAGTATATATTCAGAACAACAATACCTAATAAAGACTTAAAAACGAAAAAAATCATTATTTTACTCATAATCTTTATGTACGACATAAATAGTCCCTATTCGTGTCAACACGGGACGAATTTTTAACGTTTTATTTTTTTTAAGGCATTCCTTCGAAAACCCTCTCACCGTCGAATCGACTTGAACATTTTTTTTTTTTTGACTGGTATTAACGCGTCTTTGCTTATCTTTTGCGATGTAATTCCACGTTCCTTTCCAAATTTCACGTGATTCGATCGCATGACCAACGAGGTCAAAATTGTCTCATTATTTTCACAGTTTAATAAAAATATGATGTATGCGGTCGAAACCATCGTGGTTAGATCACGGCGAATCTGTCTTGCACGCTCACATGCGTGTTGTGTGCGCGCACACACACCGCACGCTCTAAAGTCCAGTGAACTCGAGAGAGGAGATTTCCCTATTGCAAAACACACACACACACGACCGTCGTCGCGCTTTCACCTAGCTCTTGTTCCTCGAGACGGTTCGCGCGGCCCGCTGACGTGATCCAATAATATCCATAAAAATATCGAAAACATTCGACGGACGGCGTCGTGATGAAACGGAAAAATCGTTGAAAATACGTGTCGAGATAAACGTCAACGTTGTTTTTGCGTCGTGAATCATCGGCTCGCCCGAGTTGTGTCATTCGTCGTCATGTTTCCGCCACTGCGGCGGCGCACGTTACGCCGGCCCGGCGGTTGTTCCGCGACTGCTGCCGTGAAGCCGCGCTGTCGCACCGAACTAACCGGTAACTGGCGGCGGCGGCGGCGGCGGTGGTCGTCTCGCTGCAGAGACGTTGCCAAACTCATTCGCTTCTCCGTCGGAGGGGGGGAGGCAAGTGATCGGGCGGGGCGCACGGGTTCCGTACACGCCGCCGCGGCTCGCCGAGTTACCCACGTCCATGTCGGCAATGGTGGTGGCGGTGGCGGTGGTGGTGGCGGCGGTTCGTGTGCGCGTATAAGTTTTTATTATTTTTATTATTATTATTTTTTTACGTTTCCCGCGAAACCGCCGGAATCCGCTGCCGTCGCCTACTCCGTTTTGCCTCTCCCCCACGGAAACCCGTCGTCGTGTCCCCCCTCCACCTCCTCCCCGACTCCCACTCCGTTTGACCGATTTATACGAAAACAATGCGTGTTCGCGGCTGCGGCGTCCACCGAACGTCTTCGTATTTATATTTTCTATGTGTGCGCGCGCGTGCGTACGTGTAAGAGTGAAGACCCTCTCCCTCTCTTTTTCTCCCGCCAATCTTGGCGACTAGTTTTTGTTATTCCGCCGTACACAGCCGAGTGGCTTTTGTCCGTGCGTACGACGACGACGACGACGACGACGAGTTCTGTGGTCCCCGAAGAGAGACGATTTTTATTTCATTCATTTTAATTTTTTCTCTTTGTCCCCGCTGCGCTCCGCCGCTGTATCAGTTTCGAGTAACGAGGACGGCCTAATTATCGTTTTATGGTTCGCCGAGTTATAAAAAAAATAATAAATAAATTAAACTTCAATCGCCATGTATTTATATTATTATTATAATTACGTTATATTGTACGTACATCCACCTGCTGCTGCACCGTGTTTTTGTAGTCGTTCTCTGGCGTATTATTTCCCTTGCCATTCCCGTGGAGATTGTGTAGCTAACAACAATAATATTATCGTCTTTACTGTGCGTATATAAATAAATAAATCGATAAAAGTAATTGAGGATGTACATTGTATAACCATCAAGAATTTCCATCGTATACACCCCAGTATATCGTCTTTTAAATCGTAAACTGTGGTTTTCTTTCCTTTTTTTTGGGCCAAGTCCCTTTTTTCCCCTTGCACGTAATTATTTATTTTTACTTTTATATTATATATTACATTGCAATAATAAATTAAAATATTTGATAATCAAACATCTCAAATAACCCTAATGAATCGTTTAATTAAGATCATGTAAAATCGTGGTCAATGATAATAATGCAATACTTAAAAGTTGAAATATTTTTATTATTAGATTTGTTATTTCTAATCGTCTTATTTTTCATTTATAACCTTCGTACTATTAATTATTTTTGGCACTAATCTACGAATTAAAATTAGGGCATACAGTTTTCTTTTTAACAATTAAAAATTAGTTATTTCACAATACCTTGTGATGATTTGACTTTTCATCTCTTAAAGATGTTGTCAAAACTATTTCTCGTAGTAACCCTTGATGCTAGTGCTTGTTACTTGTGTTAATTAGCAAAGTACTATGAAAATTATTATTCTAATATAATAAATAATAAATTATTGCATAAGAATTGAAATACCATATTTATTCAATACTAAAAACCAAATTAATATTTATTATATAATATTATAATTTCTTGTAAATGTCATTTAAATATGACTAATTGGTATAACTATTGATTATAAATATTAAATAATATAGATCGCCCTCTACAGTACAGATAGTCTGCGAAAAGTGTTTATTTATAATTAATAGTATTATGCAATCATTATTTCTCCCTGACGTTCAATATCCGTTGATTTTTTTCTAGAAACGGTAAAATTAAGTGTATCCTATTTTTAGTTGCTCAAATAAGTTTACCATCTAATTAATGTTTTTATTCTTCGACATTCAACTACAAATATGATCTTGATATTTTAAAAAAAAATATGTATAAATCGTCACTTTTTCTTACTAAAGGTTATCATACATAATTTTTAAATGATTATGTGTACAATATATTATATTTATATAAATTGTACGATTAAACTGTTTGAATAATTCAATTTATTACAATTATTGTAATAAAAGTAATGAGAATGTAACCTTCTGCCTTGGTTTTCACATCAGATAATAATATATAAATGCAGTACAGATACAATATATATATATATTATTAATTACCTATTTTTTTTTTTAGTATAAAAGAGTTAGGATAAATAAAAAATTAATTTATTTCTATACGCTTTAGGTTAAGAGGACATATATTATAGTTTACTTATCAATTAATAAATATATTGTCGTAAGTATTAAATACAATTTTATGGTTTTATATAGAATATAAAAATTAAAATGCAGTTTTAATTCGAATTTAGAAAACATATCAACTGGGCTATTTTTTTATGTAACTTAAATGAACATTTTAAAAATAAATAATAAGCAAATACATTTTTATTTATAATAAAATTGATATAAACAATGATTTTTCATAATCCAGATTTTGTAAACCATTTATTTTTAAATCAATTTTTCGCTTTAATTATTTTCGATAAGATTTCTAATAAAAATGATTAAGGTATATTATAATTCAGTTATAAATACATAATGGTTTTTAGTACTTTTCTTTTTTTATCATATTACTATTAAAAAATAATATTTTAATGCAAATAGAAAAATTTTAATTTTGTTATATTTTTAATTAATAGGTAAATGAAGCAAAATGCTCGTATTTATTAGTATATCAACGTTGTAAATTACATACTAAATTAAAATGTTTTGAGCGAACAAACGCCGAAACGCGTGGTCAAATATTTTAATGTTTAAGAATTTATAGGTAAATTCTAAAAATGCTCTAAAAACAGGAAAATATACCCTAAAAATTCATATAAAATTAAATTTGTCATAAAATGCAAAATAAAAACTACATTAAATTAATTAGTATCACTTGAAACACATTTTCTGCTTACGGACCTAAGTGTTTAGACATGAGGAAAAAAGATATATTTCCATCAAAATCTTACCCCTAATAATGTTCATACTTATGAAAACATTATTCTTAAAATATTCAACATTTATACTAATCTCCTAAAATACAGTTGAGTCGTTTTTGTTTTTAATCTATACAGAAATTTAAAAAATGCATTGTAGCTAAACAAAAATTACAAATCGATAAATTATATATTTTTTATGACATTAACGCGTTATTATGTTGAACTGAAATAAGAGTAAATGTATGCATAAGAAAATTAAAATGTATTCTACCAATATATTTTCTACTATATACAGAGTTACACTAATCTACATTTAAGGACATTCAATAATTTATGTTAGACCTTGAATGAATTTATAACAAAAATAATAAATTATAATGATGTGCAACAATTATTAATAATTAAACATAATTTAATGTTATCTATGTAGGTGTTTGTTTTGGTTTTGGTTTTAATTTGTTTATTACGTCACGAGTTTTTTTAATCCTTCATGTTTTGTATAATTTTTTTTTTTTATGTACAATTTGAATAGAACATAGGTGGATTTTTTATTTCAACTGTTCAAAACATTGTTGCATTACAATATTGCTTCATGAGGGTTGTTCTCCATTGTAATTTATCGTATTATGTAATATATAAAATAATTTTAACTAACCTTCGTTGCATAATCAATAGGGATCGTCTGTTATTTGTGTGAATACAATTTGTTCTAAGACTATATGTTATCACAGTGGTCTGTTTCCATCGATATCTTCAAACGTAAAGAATTATTGTTGTATAACTGAACTCTTTATTTTTCTGCAATTATATTGTCTGCCTCCTCGTATATATTTAAACAAAATTGCTTCTTGGCGTTTAATATATTTTACAAACATAAAATAATTTACAAATATTCATTATATTATTATTCATATGTATCTAATTAAATCGTAAATACTATCTACAATATTAAACATTATTATGATTTATTTTAAACAATCATCATAATTGATAAATATTGAATATTTTATTGTAACTTACACACATCATAGTTGTTAGGTTATGTAAGATTAAGTTTTAAGTATAATATAGTTATAATTTATAAACAAAAAACTATTTTGCATAGTATACATTAATTATTTATTCAAAATATGATATTAATTTAGACAACATAGCTGTGTTGTACATGTTTTTAAAAGAACTGTTCAATTAATCTAGTTATTTAGTTTAATTTATAAACTTATTATAATACCAATCATATACATACATTTTGTATGAATGAGATTATTTTTTTTGCGTACCCATTTTTGATATTAATTTTATTAACCTACTGACTTTTGTTTAAAAATAACATAAGATATTACTTGTGGTGGAATCCTTAGTATTTTATTTTTTTTAAATGTACATATGTGTAACCTTTGGTATTTTTTCTTAGGTCTCCTTTAGAGGAACTCAGCAGCTTTGAACGCTCTAGTCATTTTTACGATCGTGAACGAGAGACTAGCTACCGCGGCCGACCGCCTGCTGCCGGCTATCACGTTGTATCGCCGATTCAAGGATCGCCTGACCCTCTCCGAACCCGACCTCGTGACAGGGCTGTCTTCAGGGCATACCCGGCGCTTGAAAGGTAATTATCATCATAGTTTTGGGCTTGAGAAATGGAAGTAGCTAAGAGGTAATAATTTTAGATTCAGAACGCACAATGAAAGTAGATGATATTTGGATTATTAAACGCTTTCTGGTGGTAAAATCATATTTTTTACTTGAAGTACTTGGGAAGTATTTAAAAGTTTTGATACATGACGTTTTTCACTTTTAATATTCACATTCAGAAGTTATGAATTATGATAACATTTTAATAATAATTCCGATAAAATAAAAGGTCACTCCAACAATTGAGTATTATTTTTGTCTCTAGCAAACCAAATAATAATTCTAAAATAGTCGGCTATAATTTCTGTTGCTATTACACAATTTTTTTAAAATAATTTAACTAAGATTAAATACTGCAAATAAAATACACATTTTTTACTGATAAATGTTTAATATTCAAATCATAATAAAAAATCTTATTAGTATATTACTATTTCCTTGTATCAAACCGTTTTAAATCATTCGTTATGCTAATCATCCATTAATTTAAATATATTATACTAACCGAAATACTTTATAAATGTGTAAGTATAAATAATGTAACTACATAAATTGATCATTGTTCTATTTAAATTGGACTTATGATTATTAAAATGCCTTGTAATATCTAGTGTTAAATTTTAGCCTTGTATTAGCTTTTTTAGGAAGTTCAGATATAGTTATTTTTTAGTTTAGATATATTTGTATACTTATTTGATTATGTTTATAATCATTTTAATAGTTTTTAAATAATTATTGAAAACTAATGATTTAAATATTAGTGTAATTTTAGTGTGTAATAATTATGGGGGATATCCAATTTTTCCCAGCGTTTATGGACGACCGACTGTCACTGTGGCATAGCAGTATTGATTTGTTAGTGTTTACGACGCGAGCGATAGCAGAATGGGCGTGAGGGTGGAAGGGAGCAAAGTCCTGGCTCTTGCAACCCCATTAGTATTCCAACAGTTCCCTGGGGTTCTTTGGACGCTATTGCCGTGCGTGCGCTTGCCAACATGGTCATTTTTCGATATTTTCTTTTTTAAGTTATTTTAAATATTTATTAATATTTTAGTTATTTCGTAAACTAAAAATATATTCACAATTAGTACTTTGTTAATATCCAAGTTTATTATGTCGTTAATAATTTATTAACTTTTGTGATGTGAACATGTTACATAATACATATTTTTCACCATGCATGTTTCGTGGGTAGATTTTTAACAGTGAAATAGCAACAGGTTTATATTGTTGTCGTCAAACATAATATATTTATGTTTGTTTTATAGCGTTGTCACTACTTCCAGAGGTCACCATCACCGTGTTGGCAGCTGGGCTTATGAAGCCAATAATTCTAGGTTCGCTCACCACATAAGTAGTTGTAGTTCACCAGATTTATCATATTCGGAGGATAGGCGGGTGGAACCACCTTTAATTATTGTCCGAAATAAACCACATATAAAACCCCCAAGGTATGTTAACTAATTATATTATTGTTTTATTCTCATTTAAATGCAATTTGTATTAAATGCGTTTCCTTTATATAGTGAACCCAGGAGTGAGGAGGATCGTTCTGGATCACCTTCAAGCTCTAGTTCGACTGTAAGTCAATCAGGGGCAAGTAGTTCATGTAGTTCGTCCTCATCACCTAGCCCTATACCACAGCTGCCACGAAGCCCTAGTCCAGGTCCCGCATTATCTGATAAGTCTTCTTCAAGCCATAGGTAATTATTATTATTATTATTATTATTAACTATGCAACTTTTTTCATTTCTTCGGTTTTTTTAGCCTTCATGGTAGCTCGAAGAGCAGCACTGTTCCGTCCCACGCCAATTGTGCGCAGTTACCGAACTCAGATAGCCAAACATCGCTCTCAGCGTTTGAACAACAAAGGCATAACGCTATTTGTATAAAAAATCTACCTTCAAGATCTAGTGGTAAGTTCGCTGTTATTTTTTATTTATTTCATTCAATAATTTATTAATTAATTATTTATTAATTTTTTAGATACTAGTCTTAAAGACGGTTTATATCACGAGTACAAACGACACGGCAAAGTGACGTGCGTAAAAGTGGTGGGCCAAGGGAGCGATAGGTACGCCTTGGTATTCTTTAAAAAGACTGAAGATGTGGATAAAGCGTTGCAAGTGTCTCATGACAAATCATTTTTTGGTACTAAAATCGAAGTTTCTGCATACCAGGGGCACAAGGATGTGGACGACAATGAAAGCAGGTAATGTATCTTAATTATTTATTTATTTACTTATAGAGGTTATTATTTTTCTACTTGTACCATTAATTTTTAATATAGACTATTTTATTTTGTAAAATTTAATTTCAAATTATTATATAATCGTTAAATTAAAATTTATTTTTCTTAATAGAAATTATTTAAGTTAAGAAGATCAAATAATTAATGTTATATATATTTTTATACATATGTACATTATTGTACATTCATTTTTTTTTTAAAAAAATAATTAATTTAAATTAAAATATATTTAACTTTAGGCCGATTGAAACAGACGTGGATGAGTTCCATTCCAAGGCAACAAGAACTCTCTTCATCGGTAACCTAAATAGTAATACAGTTGCTGCTGAAGTTAGGAAAAATTTTGAAACATTTGGTGAAATCATTGTGAGTGATTTTTTAAATTAAGGTTTGAATTATATTTTATATTATGTATTCTTTCATAGGAAATTGATATAAAAAAAGGAAATAACATCAATGGCAGTACAACTGGAACATATGCATTTGTCCAGTACATTGATATATCTAGTGTAGTAAAAGCTATGCGAACTATGGATGGTGAGTTTTTGCAAGGAAGTCGTATAAATCTAGGGTTTGGAAAATCCCTGGCAACTACATGTGTTTGGATTGATGGTGTTGCTGAATCTGTCAGTGAAAAATATCTGGCATCTCATTTCAATCAATTTGGCAGTGTAACTCACTGTGTAATTGACCGATCGCGAGAACATGCTTTGGTGTTTTTTCAACAGGTACAGCATTATATTAATTTTATAGATAACATCCTTAGATATCTATTGTTTTATAAAAAATGTATTTATAAATAAATATTAGGGAAAAATAGTTATTAAACAAATAAAATATCTCTATTTAGCCTTACAGTTACTGTTTGTTTTATTTATCTATCCTTTATACTATAAATATACACTTTTTCAGACTTTTTTTTCTATACACAAACATTTATTTTATAAAACAAAAATACTGTAATTTATACATCATCAAGACTTCTTCTCTATTTTACTTTAAATTTTTTGAAGTTATTTTAATTTAGGATGTCTATTAAAAAATGAACAAGCATACTTTTTTAAAATGTCTATCATTTATCATTGAATCGAAATAATAAAATTTTTAAACATAAAATATACCAGCTAAGACGAATAAAATAGTTTTATAAATGTGATGCTATTGTTTTATTTATATTACTTATTTTATATTTTTCTTTTAATGGATTTCTACTATATATGTATTGTTGAATGAAATTCATGGTCTTAAATAATAATAAAAAAAAACCAATTTATGTTTTTAATTTTAATTTTTAATTTAATTTTTAGATAACACATGCACAGTTAGCTGTTACTCAAATGCGTGGTTCCATTATGAAAGGTCGGAGACTTCAAGTTGATTTTGCATCTAGAGAATGTCAACAAGGATTCTACGAACACTTAGATAAGACATCTAGTGAATCTAGTCCTAGATTCACTAGTCAGCAACACGATAACACTGCTCAACTATCTCCTGGTAGTACAAATGGTGTTGCTATTCGTGGTTTTGAAACTCCATCATCGTCTTGCAGCAGTGCAGCTGGTGACAAAAGTTATCCTAGGAATCCTGATGAACCCCGTAATAGTACAGTTTCTGTTCCTAACCCTCAAGACATGCATAACTTGCAAAAAGAACGGGTTTCCCTACTGGAACAACTCGAAGATTGCAACAGCTCTGGTGATGAAATTCTGAATGATTCATCAAAAGCACAGCAAGTTAAAAGCCGCTCGAGCACACCTATAAGTGACGAACGCCCACCGGAGAGTCTCACGCCTCCGACACAAGTTCCTAGATCTCATGTACCGATCTCGTTGCCGTTGCCCAGATTTGCTGTGCACGTCTCTAATCCTCTGCTCAGCCCACCATTAAGCTCTCCTAGGAGACCGCAGTCATCCAATTCTGATGATTCTCAAGCCTCTGATCCTGGTGCACCAGGTCTTGAAGAAAGGTTAAGAAGTCTCGATGAAAAATATGAACAGTGGAGTGGTTCTAGAACAAGTGTTCTAAAACTTGATACATCTGTTCGACTTCGATCTAGATACAAATTGTTAGACACTGTTGATAAACTAGAACCATCAGATATTGTCAAGTCTGTACTTGCAAAACCAAGTGTTTTTGATGAAGATACTAAAAGACTTGAAAATTTTTCTGACAAATATATACCTAAAGAATTTGTTCCATCTAGAACAAGTCCTAACTTACAGAACTTTCGACAACAACAAATTGGCTCATTTTCGCCATTAACGCCATCAAGTAGTGGATCATCAAAATCTCCACCAGCTTCATCCCCTGCTGCTGTTAAAACTCAATATTCATTTCCAAGTCATCCTCAACCTTTACCAGTTACACAAAATTGTAGGACTTCTCCAACAGAAATTCGATTGACAACAGCTGATCCTAGGCTAATTGACCCTAGGTTAGCTGATCCTAGACTATCAGCTGATTCAAGAGGATCCTTTTTAACTAAACAAAATATTTGCACTATAAATGATAACAGATATATACCTGATATATTAAATACAAAGGATCCTAGGCATCCTATACATAAAGATGCAGAGATAAAAGATGGTCCAGAAGCATTTTATAGAAGTAAAATCCGTGATGAATACACTAAAAACTGGTTACACACATTTGAACGTAAAGATAACGAACCAACCTATAGGTTAGTTGATACATTTGACCGTCGGAGGTTTAGTGACTACAGAAAAGAAGAAGATGAAAAATTAAAAATTGATCAAATAAATAAACAGAAACTTTTGGATGGTTTTATTATAAAAAGAAAAACTTCAATGGAAACAATAGTTCATCCTAGTCCGTTCTTTGTTGGTGTTCAAGAAAAACCAAAAAATATTGATGACACTAAAAAACTATCTGATCTTAAAAAAATTGAAGAAATCCCTAAACGAGAAGAACGTATAGAGATGAAAAGAGCAGCTGAGGAAATTAAACCTCCAGAACCACCTCCAACAGTAAATAGTGTTGAAGAAGAAAAAATAGATTTCATTACTAATGAGAATACTATTGCAAATATTTTATTATCTTCTATTGAAAATTTACATAGGAAGACTGAAACTGAAGAAACTAGAAGTAAAGTTGACAGAGCTAATTCCAACGAATCAGTTAGTAAACATCTAGATACTGAGAAAAAGAAAGAAATAGTTAGTGAATCGACAAAGAAAAAAGAACATGAAAGAAAAAAATCTATTGATTTTGAACATCCCAAAAACAAAGAAAAGAAAGACCATGAATCCAAGAAGATTTTGAACTCTACTAAATTAAAGGAATGCGAAAACGGCAAAAGTAAGGAACTTGAGTTTAACATGTTTGAAATAAATCGAATCAACAACAAAAAAAAAGAAGAGCTTTCAATAAATGGTAAAACAAAAGATAATGAAAAAAAGAAAGATTTACTGAAATCAGATAAAAAACCTGAATCTAAAAAAGAAGATAAGAAAAAAGATGTTATTAAAGAGACCGACAAAAAAGATGATGTTGACAAAGTGAAAGATAAAAAGAAAGACAAACGTGATAAAGATTTTCCTAAGCACAAAGAAAGAAAAAAGAGTTTGGATGAAAATAATAAACACAAACATGAAAACAGTAAAAGATCAAAAGAACATTATAAAAGCAAAGAAGAAGAAAAGGTTCATCAAACTGTCACATCTGATTTGGATGTAAAGTTTAATGATGACAAAGAGTCCAAAAAAGACAAACGAATTGATAGAAATAGTATCAGTAGTAATAGCTCAACTGGACGTTCAACTAAAAGAAGAATGAGTGATAGCTCAGAAAACCTTGATGATTCTAAAAGATCAAAAATGGATATTAAGAATATTAAAGATAAAAATCATAAAAAATCTAATGAAAAACATATTTCCTTTATTTCTAAAATTTTGGATGGTAAAAATAAAGAACAGAAAAAAGATCATCACGATAAAAAGATTGAAAAGAAAAAGGAAGAAAGGAAAGTTATCAAAACTCCAAATCAAACAGAAACTGAAGATGATGATGAAGATGAAGAAGCTAGAGAAAGAAGAAAAAATCATTCTATATTTGAAGTTGTATTAGATGAACCTTATGTTTCAATGTATGATAAAGTTAAAGCTAGATCAACCAAAAATATGCAAAAACAAGAGGAGGAGAAACGTCAAGAAAAACTTAAAGAGAAATTTAGCCAGTTGAAGCAAAGTAGAGCAAAAAGAGAAGAAAAGAAGCGATCTACATCTTATGATGGAGATTCTGATTCAGATTGTGGTGTAAGACGTTCTTCTAAATTGCTCATCACTAGCTCAGATGATGATGACGACTATTTTCATCGTAAAAATCAAAGACCTGTTTCTGATTCATCTGAAAATGAGAGACCAAAAATTCAAAGAACAGTATCTGATCTTTATGAAAGTAATAAGATAAAAAATCAAAGAAGGTCTGTTTCATATGAAAATGAAAGATTAAAAACTCAAAGAGTTGTATCAGATTCTTCTGAAAATGAAAAGTTTAAACAAATACCTAAATTTAAATCTAGAATACAATCTGAGTGTAGTGATAGTGATGATCATTTTGTTCGTAAAAGTGAATTCACTTTTGACCGAATACAAAATGATGCTGGTGTTCAAGGATTTAATGGACACCAAAAAAAGAAAAAACAAAAGAAACAGAAGAATGAATATTCAAGAAAATCAATTGATATTAATGGATCTGATAGTAATCACCGACCAATCAAAGAGAAAAAGAAAAAACATTCTATTAGTCATAAATCTAATATTAATGAAAGAATGCAAGATATATTTGGATCCTTATCTGATGAAGATAATGAAAAAACAATTGTTAACAAATGGAGTGTATCTGATGTTTTTGGAACTGATTCTGATACTGAACACGAACGAAAAGAAAATAAACCAAAAATGGATGTTAAAAAGTTTAATGACTTTGGTAAGGATGTGTTAAAGTCACTTTCACATAATGTTGATGAAGTAGCTCGAAAGAAAAAGAAAAGAAAGAAAGATAAAGAAAGAAACAAAGAGGACCGAAAAGAAGAAAGAAGAGAAGAACGAAGAGATGAACATAAGGAAGAAAGAAAAAGTGATCGTCGAGAAGATCGAAAAGAGATACATCTAGATCGTAAAGAAGAACGAAAAGAAGACAGAAAAGACGAATCAAGAAGAGAAGAAAGAAAAGATGAACAACGGAGAGAAGAACGTAAAGAAGAACAGCGTAGAGAAGAATTGCGTAGAGAAGAATTGCGTAAAGAAGAACAGCGTAAAGAAGAACTGCGTAAAGAAGAACAACGTAAAGAAGAACAACGTAAAGAAGAACTACGTAAAGAAGAATCACGTAAAGAAGAATTGCGTAAAGAAGAACTGCGTAAAGAAGAACTGCGTAAAGAAGAACTGCGTAAAGAAGAACTACGTAAAGAAGAACTACGTAAAGAAGAATTGTGTAAAATAGAGCATCGAAAAGATGAAAGAAAAGTAGAAGCTAGAGAAGAAATTAAGAATGATAGAAAAGAATTAAAAAGTGAAAGATTAGTAAGTGTTGCCAATGAAGAAAAAAAAGGGATTAAAGAAATAAATAGTGAAAGATTAATAAATATAGCGCATAATGAAAGAAAGGTATCAAAAGAAATAAAAAATGAACGATTAGTAAATACAACACATGAAGAAAAAAAAGTGTCTAGAGAATCGAAGAATTATGGAGAAATAAAAGTAATGGATAATCTTCAAGGAATTATTGAGTCAAAGAAAAAGTCTAAAGAATTTGTTGCCAATAATGTTAATGCAATCACTCCAAACAGAGATGTATTTTCTACATTTTTCGATTTTGATGACTCTAAAGGTGCAGAAGATGAGACAATTACTATATTTAAAGGTGATGATGACACTGTTAAAACTGAAGTATTGTTTCGAAAAGTTGATGAGAAAGAAGAACTATTATTTCGACCTATTAATAAATTTGAACCAATTAAAAGAGAAATTATTGGTTTTGGATCTCATATGGATGATGAAACTGCTGTAAAAAGTATTTCTGAAACACTTGAACCTTCAATAGAAGAAGCTGATCCTGTTGAAATTACTTCTCCTGAAGAAAAGTCAACACCAGTAATTTCTCAAGAGGAAACTGAAGGAGCTGTTGCAGCATTATTGGAAGCTTCATTTGGTCAAGATTTCTGTGATTCTTCGTATTCTGATAGATCAGCAAAACCTGATACTCCTGTTTCAGACAGTGAACTTAGAATCGACACTGATGATGAAGATAGCGCAGATTCAATAATTGATGAATGTAAGAATGATATTACTGATTCTTCAGATATTTCAATCAACATTAGTAAAATTGATGAAGATTTTGAAAAAATAGATAAAAAAGAAATAGTTGTCTGTACTGAAAAAATAATAGTAGAACCTGAAAAAGAAAACGAGACTAAATCTATTAAAAAACCACAGTTGCCTGAACTTCAACAGGAATTGCCAATGCCTGAACCTGACACAAAACCACAATCACCTTTAAGTCATAATTTTAGATTACCACAAATGGTCATTCAACCATTGAATATTAGTTATACTAAACCGTTAACAGAAATAAAACCACCTTTATTATCATCTCAAGAAATCCCTGAGGTAGTTGTTGAAAATATTTCAAAACCTGAGCCTAAGACTGATGATCATGTTTCTGTTGTAAAATATTCAACTACTCATATGCCAACTGTAATATGCCAAGAACAATCTGTTATATCATGTGCACCAATTACATTACCTAAACAAGAATTTAGTCAACCGTCCGTTTTACAACACACTAAAGATACTCAAATTATACAAAGCTGTATTGTTTCACCCCCAATTATTTTACCTGAAGTTGATAAGCCAAGTTTTGATACTAAAGAAGAAACAATTGTGGAACAACAGGTGGTTGTTGATGAACCAAAAGTCGCCGAAGAATCGTCATCTAATCAGGCGTCCACAATAACATTTGCTAAAAAGTCAATAGTTTATGAAGATAAATCAGAACCTGAAGAAATCTTATCTCTAGCTACAAAACATGAAAAACAACCTGTATATGCTACAACACTTATGGTACCTGCTGAAAATGAAGATAAGTCAATGCCTAAACATCCTAAAGCAAAAGGTCTTGAACGTATTGTTGAACAGATAAATGAAAAAATGAGAGCTAAAGCGAATGAATCTGCATTAAATTTAACAAAAGAACCTAGAATGATGCCATTAAAAAAAGCTATAGTTGCAAAAGATAAAGATGAAAATAGAACTGATAGTAAAGTTGATATTTTGGAAGTTAAGTCTAAGATGGTTGAAATGGAATCTCCTGAAGATTTAGTTGTAGCTCCATTGACACCAAAAGTTGAAGACAAAAATGAAGTTTTTGCTAGTCCTGGTGAAAGTAGTTGCGAACCAAAAGAATTGGATACTGCAAGAATAAAAAAGGATGATGAGTTTACAAAAGATATGTCAAAAATTATTGATAAAGGTAAAATTAAAAAATTTTTAATACAATTATTTTGATGTAATTTATTATTATTTGTGTAGATTTTATTATTTCTATTTCTTTTTTTTAGATTCATCTGTTAGAGGAAGACGGAGATGTGGTAGAGGGCGTGGAACTCGTGGAGCCCCAACTATAGTGACTCCAAGAAGAACTCGACAAAATATCATAACTCCAAATATGCCTCAACATAGCACTTTAACGGATGTATATGAATTCACAGATGAAGATGAAAAAGTCAGCCAAAAGTATAGTAAATCTCCAGAACCCCCTGTAACTAGTGTTATGCCAACTGTTGTTTCATTATCTCCACCAGCTGGTGCTTTAGTAGTGAGCACTTCTCCACTGACAAGAAAATCTAGAAGGCTACAGGTAAATTAGTTAAATTTAGTTAGTTGATACTCATTTATTTTTACACGTGTATGTATTTTTATTTAGGAAAAAGATGGAAGTAAGAGTACTTTAGAAGAAACAATTGATGAAGTTGCTCGTGGCCCTTGTACTCGACGCACCACACGTTCTAAACCCTTAGCAATACCTTTACTAAGCTTAGAAACATCTCCAAGAAAAAATAAACAAATTAATGGAAAAAAATTGAAAGCTGAGTCCCCTCAACCAACATCTAAAACAGAAATTATTGATACGACTTCATCTAATGAACTAAATGATGATAAAAATTTGCTGTCAACATCGTCTTCATCATCGACTACCTCTGAAACAACGACGTTAATTGATCCAGTTAGTGGTCTTCTTATTCCTATGCAAGAATCTGAAGAAGGTCAATATGTTCCAATTGATGACCGTGATGATAATAGGTAAACATTTTTATACGTTAAATGAAATGAATAATTTATTTATTTAGTATGTAAATGTATCAAAAATAACATATCCAACAAATATCTATAATTCCTACTTATTTTTTAAATTTCTATTTTTAAATTATTATTTTTTTTTTTAAACATTTTTAGAAAAACTATATAAAATTTAAAAAAATATCGCACATTTCTTACTTTTGAAATCCTAATTCAAATATTATTCAAGAGGAATAATTTTGTTCCTACTGTTGTGTGCATAAAATCTCATTCTATATACAATATTAACATTTTAAAACATATACCTCTTAATATAGATTTATTAGATTCAAATAAGTAATTCACTAAATTCACTAAATTATTTAGTACTATAACTGATTAAATTTTATTTTATTGGAAATAATTTTTAGAATGTGATGGTTCGTTATATAATATTTATTTTATTTTTTACAGAAATCGAAGATCTTCATCTGATGAACCACCTGAGAAGAGAGCTCGCCTTGAAAAACTCCCTGTTCCATCAATATCAGTGTCTAAAAATAGTACTACTATTCCAGCTTTGGCAGTTACACCAAATAATATCCTTCCAGCCACGACTACAACATACGCAGTCACTCCTGGAATGTCAAATGTTGCTAAGACACCTTGTGTAATGACAACTGCTAATACTGCACCTGTTGGACTTGTTAAACCTAATATTACAGCTTCTGTGATTGCTCCTACAAATGTTCTAAAATCAACTGCTGTTATGGCTCCTTCACCACCACCACTTAAAACCCAATCAACAACTCTCAATAAAGTAACTCAACCTATAATTAGTCAGCAACCAATTTGCAAGCCTTCAACTCCAATTTCTTCAATGCAACCACCAGTCAAATCTCATTTAAATGCTATAAGTCGTACACCACCATTGCCAAAATTGTTATCTCCTAAAGGACACATTGTACAAGCATATACATCACAATCAATGGAAGCGATTAATCAGAATTCAGTATTACGTCCTCCGACACCTCAACCATCACTACCATTACAACCATTATTAGTACATACACCTGGTATAATGAGCCCTCCTTCAAGAGTTGCCTTGCACTCTCCATCATCGAGGGGTGTATTAAGTCCACCTAGAGGATTATTAAGTCCGCCATCTAGAGCTGTACCACCATCACCACAGCCAACTCCAATTGCACACAACTCATCAACTGTACCTGATGTAAATATTAAAATTATTAATATGTTTAATCATATTATTTATATTGATAAATAATATTTTTTTATTTTAGATTATTTGTCCAAAAGGATTTGATCCTTCTAAAATGGAAAATTCAAGATGCATTGTTATGAGAAGTCCACCACCTCTTGTGTTATCAGGTCAATCAATGGCATTTGAGGCAGGCATTGATTCTGTACCGATAAATATGGTTCCTGCTCATCATTATATTCATCCACAACTTATTTATCATCCACAATATGTCAGAGATCCTATGGGAGCCTTTATTCCACCGAGTAAGATAATTATTGGCTCTTAATATGTTAAAGATTTTAATTATTTTACTAAATTTCATCTTATAGGGAACTTGAAAGTGGTACCAGAAGTTGAAGAAAATATTCCACCATTAGAATTACACAATAGGCTTCCTGATGAATGTATCACTGATAGATTACAACATCTTAGTGAAGCGCAACAATATATAAATGCCCAACAAGTGGCTCATCCAATTGGTAGTCTTCCATATGGGCAAGTAGCGCCAATTAACTATGGTTATCGACCCATAAATTCCATATTAAAGGTAAATAACAATTATTATATATTTATATACATAGATCAGTGATTATTTCCTAAGTTATCTGATGTATTAAAAATAAAATCAATGAACATTGTAATCAAATTAAATTTAAATAATATTATATTACAGAACTATCCTATTTACTGGCAAGGAACATTGGCATTAAAGAATGACAAAGCACTTGTAGAAATGCATTATTTATTTGGAAATGCAGCTGTTGCTGAACATTCATTGCAGCGTAATATTGATGGGGAATTGAAGTTATCACAACGTATGAGATTAGAACAAACACAATTAGATGGTGTTTCACGCAAAATGCAGGTAAGAGGCATAAACAAATTTAAAGAAAATGTTCAATACATACTTATATTTTTTAAAAATTGGATTAAATAATTGTTTAAATTTATATCAGATTGAAGACGAATGTTGTGTGTTGATTGCTGTGCCAATTGGTATGAGTGAAGAAGAATGGAGTCAACAAAGCTGTACATTGCATAATGGTTTCATTACTTATTTACAACAAAAACAAGCTGCAGGAATTATTAATATCACAGCACCTGGAAGCACACAGGTATTTAAATTAATACTAAGGAATTATTAAAAAAAATTTTAGTATTTTAATAATTATAAATTATGTTTAGTCAAATGAATCATTGTGTATTTTTAATATAACAATATTACTTATTTAAAATTAAAATATTATGACCTCTAATATTTAGGATTAGATTATGGATGTAAGTTTTATATGCTACACATATTATTTAATATTTAAAAATGAACAATCTCATTTTTCCTATGTCCCATTATTTAAAATCATTTAAGTTCCAAATTGGGTTTCCAAATGTCCAAACTCAAAATGGAAAATGTTTAATTTTTAACAGGCAGGACCTGAGCTGCCACAAGCAATTCTCTCCATCTTTCCCTGTCCAATGCCAGGTCAACTGTCACATTTCTTCCCAAAATCTTGATATCTTTCTCTACCTCATCTTTCCACCTCGTTCGTGGTCTGCCTATCGGTCTTTTTTTATGTATGATCTCCGTTAGTACTTTTCTTATGATGTCATTATTAGCTCTCCATACATGTCCAAACCATTCCACTCTCTTAAATTTGTATACGATGAAATATTGGGTTTTTAATATAGTCTGTATAGGTCGTCATTCTTTCTTCTCTCGAAAAATCCTAACTCTATATTATATATTAGGCCAAAAATGTTTCTAAGTACCTTTTGTTCGAATATTGCCAATCTGTTGTCATCACCTCTCATTGAGGACCATGTCTCACATGCATATGTGATTACTGGTCTTAGATAGCTTGTGTAGAGCAGAGTTTTTGATTTTCTTGACAGTAATTTGGACTTAAGTAGCTTACTTATACTATGATAGCACCGGTTCCCACTAGCTATTCTTTCACTTATTTCTCGGTGCTTGTAATTTTTACTATTTATATTCACTCCTAGGTACTTAAAATTTTCATGTTTTAACATATTTATGTTGCATAAATATTTATTCATCAAAATCCGAGTTATTTTAATGGTTTACAAGTATATTTTTGAAATTATTTTAATACTATAGCCTTTGACTCACAACCTTAAAGGTATAACTTATACTCCTTAAGTCATATCACTGTTATATTATGTGTTTACTTATAGATAATCATATATTATGAAAATATTTACATTTTAAAAATGTATATTTGACTAAATTATTTATAAAATTTGTTTCAGAATGCTTATATAGTGCACATGTTTCCGCCATGCGACTACATTAATAGCGTCCTAGCTACAGTTCATCCTACAATGGTGAAACAGATAGCATCCATGGCTCATTTGATAATTGTCATAGCCACCGTGTAAATATTCTATAATGAGTACAAATTTCATATTTCTTCTAGCACATTAGGTGCACAAAGTATATATCTATATATATTATATTAAAAAAAATAAAAATAAAAAAAATCATTAAAGAATGATAATTGTTAACAATTTTTATTATTATTATTATAATTATTATAATTATTATTATTATTATTATTATTATTATTATTATTATTATTATTAT
>NW_020271719.1:430966-498513 GCF_003268045.1 Sipha flava | reverse complement strand
ATTATTATTATTATTATTATTATTATTATTATTATTATTATTATTATTATTAATTATTATTAATTTTTTTACGCATTAACAATTTGTTATTGGAATATAATGCTAATGATTTCAAATTGGTTACCATAATTTAAGGAGTTTTCATATATAATTTAAGGAAATGTAAAAAATAAAATTCACTGTACAAAATATAGGAATAAAAAAAAATTGTTTTTTATTTAAAAATTTTTGTTATTTATTTTTCAAAAATTCTAACTTTTTTTTATCTCGATTTTTTTATCATTATTATTATTATTATTATTTATTTATTTATTTATTTATAGTAAATAAGCTGTAGACTTTAAAATTTACTTAAATATAGGCATGTTGTTGATATAATTTATACAGCCAAATGTTAAATTAAGTGGAATGAAATTAATACATGTTTATTGTGATTAAACAAGTAATTTTAAATTTGACAGTATTATTTGGTAAAATGTTTTATGTACTTATATAGGAAATTGTTTCATATAAGTTTTGGTTTTTAACATATTAAATATTTAATAATATGTAAAATGCTTGTAAAAATAAAAATAAAAAAATAATAATAATAATAAATAAAAACATATATATTATAAATATATGTCTATGTATACATACATATATATATATATAATTCATATAAGAAATCGAAATATTAATCCCAAACACTAGTGTACATAAAGTATTCTACTGTTAAATGTGTTTTGCTCAACTAATTTCTAACAACAGTCAATATTGATATATATTTATATGTGTATACATATATAAATATATACATATACACATACATATGTACTTATATGTGTATATATGACATATATATTTATATATACATGTATATATGTATATTATTTATATATATATATACAACCTAAATATTAGGAGTATTTTAAGATTTTTTTTTTTTTTTGATTTTTTGTGTGAATATTATTTTAAGTTTTTAGACTCACTAAACTCTCATTGTATATGAATCCCCTCCCTGTAATATTAAAGTATACATACAAGTAAGAAAGAAAAGAAGAAAAATAATTTGTTCTTTGGCTGTGATCTCTGCATTAAGGTTCACTGTTATAATTTGATTGTATTATAGTTTTTTTTTTTTTTTTTTTAATGTAACCAAGTGTATAAGATATGTATTTAAAATTTATTTCTATTAGTTATTATTATTGAATAATAAAAAAATAATGATAATAAAGAGAACACTCACTGTTTAGAAAAATAAATATTGTTTTTAGTTTTGTTTTGTTATGACTTACTTAGTCTCATTATCAAATATTTAAACCTCAAATTTTCTAATGTTTAGTAGTTTCTCTAAAACCAAATCTCTTATGAACAATATTACTGTTGTTTTTTTTTTTAATTTGCAATATTATATTTAAAAATTGTTAGATGAAAAATATTACAAATTTATACTGCTAACTTGTTTGTATATAATGGTATATAACTTATAAATAAAATACATTGTTGTTTCCCGTTAACAAATATGAACATGAGTTTTAAATGGTTTTGATTACTTTGTTGTATGAATATTTTAAAAGTAACTTAGAAGAACAATATTATATCTTCAGAATGAAACTGATGAAATTATTTAATAAAGAATGCACACCTACCTTTTTTTGTTTCCGTTCTACAAACATACAACATGCGAAATCTGTATTTAGTAAAACAAATTCTATGTTGTCAGTTTAAATATTTAAGTTATCTGACTAATTATAAAACTTAAATGGAATCAAATGAACTGAGTATTTATGTCAGTTTTTACAATACTTAAAAAGAAACTCACTGGGAAATTAAAATATCATAAAAACCAATGTACAAATGTAATTTATATTATTTCCTTTAGATTTCCACTTTTAAAAACTTTTAGAAAGAAGTTAAAATTAATTTAATTATAAATAATCTTGGCTAAAAAATATATTTTTTATTTAAAATATAATTACCAATTTTAAATGTCAAATTAACACTTGATGGGTTGACTTATTTTCCTCTTAAAATTAAAATATTAAAATATGTGAGTATGATTTAAATATGTATCATATTGCAGCTGCTCTAGTTAATAGCTCTAACATAGTATCCTATAAAAAGTGATTTTTGATTAGCCATTATACTTTTGATCCAATTAATTTGAAAATAACAAGTTATTTGTATCATGGTGTTGGTGCCTAGCACTAGGCTGGGTCTGTCACTTGCAGATAACGGTATTTAAATATGCCCGTTTGGCATGGGAATGATAGATTGAATTCATATGGTGAACTCACAAACTTTAAGGTAGAAAACATACACATTCACAAATACATTATCCGTGTTTCAAAGTTAAGAAAAGATAATGAGATGATGAGTTTAATTTTGAACATTTCATTATTTGGAAAAATGAATAAAGATTTGAAAGACTATTTAAAACATCGCTGTATAAATTAAATTATAAAAAACAAAAAATATTATAAATACACCTACCCTCTGTTCATGTTTGAGTTTTTTTTTATAATTATACATTTTAAATTGTTAAAATATTCAGAGCATTCAATATGTCACTATATGAAAAAAGTATAATATCTATAGAAAATTTACCATTGAGTTTGAAGATTACATATATAGTTTGAAGTTGGGGAATGGTAAAAAAGTGATAGAAAGTGGGAGAAAAACTTGATTTAATGGTCTAGTTAAAGCTCTAAATAATTTGCTGAAATTATATTCTTTTATTCATAATCAATATTAAATTATCAAAATCGCGATTGTAAGAGATATGGAAGTGCCCGAATGTAAAGTGTCATTGCTCTGGATACAATTGCATTACGTCAAAATATTATGGTGGCAGGATGACGTAATACTCTTTGAACAATAAGCCCAGATACTTATTAATTCTTCTTAACAACTTAACGGACCATGAAGTTCCATCGCTGCGACCATTATCTCATTCCATCGGCTCTTATCATTTGCATCTTTTATTTTTTATTTTTTCACGGATCGTATTTAGATATTTTCCTACTACATCCTTCCACCTTGTTCGGGGTCTTCCTAAAGATCTTAAAAAGGCCCGTAAAAATCGTGCAAAGGCAACTAAATATGCACAACTGCGATTATCTTCTTATCAAATATTAATGGTGGTGGGAGTTATGTTCATAGATAATTTTAGAAATGTCAACAATCATCAAACATTAAATTATGAACATTTATTAGCAAAGTCAATTTACTCTGTATTGGTAATTTTTATTTTTATACCAATTTGTGAGTCAGTGGCTTAGGATCCATAGGTATCGTAAAAGAATTAAAATGTCACAGTTTGGAAGGGTAAAGGTGAGCATTACTTTTGTACAGTATCCGAAACCACATTATGCTTTTTGTTCCTTGTAGAATCACATGTTGAAATGTTATTAAATAACTGTTTTATAAAGTTCATGGTTTTTAAACTATTTTATATTTTTATAGCAATGGAACACATTTGCGCGTTGTTGGCATCTGTTCGACGCGACTTGGCAAAATCCTTTACAGTGTTCTCCATTGATTGAAAAGTATTTAAAAGGACTGCACAAACCGATTTATCATCCATTTGGTTAGTATTTTTAATTCAAATACATCATATGATATGTTTATGAATGAACATTGCTCGGAAAATAAACATATTTACTTTATTATTATTATATCAAATATTGAAACATTACGCCCTTCTATGTAATGATATTTTATGTTATGTACCAAATTAAAATTAAATTTGCTTTATTTTGTATTACATACAAAAAGTGTGGTATTAACATTTAGGAATTATGAAAATTAAATTTTTTGAAACTATTGTCTAGTTATATGATATTTTTAAAATCTTAACATAAATTAATATTTCTATTATTATTATTGATTTAAGAAAATAAGTATTTCTACAATTTATGTAGATTTTTGTTTTTATTTTCCATCATTTTACAATGTAATTTTTTTATTAAATTTTACAAATTTACTTATTTATTGATTAGTTGGTTTTATTGTGATTAATATCATAAAAGTTAATTATATATAGTTCATTGAATTCATCTTACTCATATTATAACAACTAATGGAAATTATATAAATTTATTTTAAATAATTTAATTACTTAATGCATTTCTTTTCTGCTTGCTTTTAATATTAGTTTTTTATACAATCAATTAATTTTAAAAATGTTGACTCTAATACATGATAGAAAATTTACTTGCTATGATTCTAAATAAGCAATCTACCAACTTTTCATGTTCTACCATAAAATGTGATAAAATATCAATAAATCTACTGATATTTGAAAATATTTTAACTACTTAAATTTGATGAACATTAACATTTGTTTATAATTAGCATAGTTATTAAGATAGTACGTTTAATATTACCATTAATAAATCATAATCCTAACTTCAAATATTAATTATATTTTCCCAACAAACTATTATTCATAAATATTTTAGAATTATGCTTTACAAAACGTATCTTAAAAATATAATTAGATAATTTGACAAATATTACACTATAATTTAATTTGTATCTATGTATTCAGTATATCAATTATCAATTTTGAAAAAAAATTAAGATTTACATATAATAGTGATTTACATTATATATATTACTAAACACATAATTTATATTTATTTATAAATCAAATACAATTTGAAATCAATCATTTGTTATAGCGACTTATTTATTTTATTTTATTTCAGTCGATTGTGGTGATCATGTTGTAATTATGAACAGTAAGCAAATTGCATTTCCTGGTGAAGAATGGCGTCGTCGTGTTTATTTTCACCACACTGGATATTCAGGTGGAGCATCATGGACTCCAGCTTGGGAGTTACATGAAAAAGATCCAACTATGGTACATAATTAAAAATATTTTGTTATTAATATTAATATTTTAAGACTTCGGTAAAAAAGAAGTTAAAACTTATTAAATACCAAGTTATTAAATGGGAATTAAAAATATAAAAATAATTCAATTACATATTTTTTTCAAATTATTTTAATCAAATTTATTATACTATTTATTTATTTACATATTTTAGTAAAAAAAAATAATAAAAAAGTACCAACCTAATGTTTTTTTTTATTCTATATTAAAGTTGAAAGATTAAAAAATATTAATACGCTTAAAATGCCCTTAAATGGTTTAAAATATTCAATAAAAGTTAGGAAAACATAATATATGAATTTTTAGCGAAAAAAGAAAAACCAATAATTTAAAAAAATTTCTTTTAAACCATTAGATTATGTAATTAATTTCTCTTGAGTCAGATTTCTAATATTTATTATACAAATGCATAGTCATGATACTTAGTATTACCTTTATAACTTAAATAGACTTTTTAATTTTTGTTTGTTGTAAAATAATGTCTTACCTATTTATTTTATGAATCCATTTCTATTAATATTGGTCTTTAAAATTAATAATTTCTAAATTATTTATTGATGTGTACATTGATTGGAATGATAAGTTTTTTTGGAAAAGAAAAATACTTTTTACTGTAAATTATTTATTAATCTATACATTTTAAGACTACTTCCTTTTAATTATTATAGTTACTTTTTTATTCAAAATTAATTGCTTTATACAGAAACAGCTTGTAGAAACCCTGGTAGAAACATTTTGAGTTGGGTGGTTGGGGGGGGGGGTCAGTAACTCAGTGCTCAGTAGTTACATAGTTACATAGTAAAATTTAAATATTTAAGCAGAGTTACAATATAAATTGAGTGAAGCCAGAACAATTTTTTTTGGGTAGGTTAGGTTTGAAATTAATCTGCCCCGATAAGATGTAAATGTTTAAACCATCTTTACCTATACCCTGATTTATAATGTATATTATAAATAAATAATATCAAATTATACTGCTATGATTTACAAATTATTTCAGGCTTAAGAAATTATTTTATTATTAGTGAATTTCTTTACTATTATTAATATTTTTCATTCTTATTTTTTTAGATATTCAGAAAAGCTGTTTATCATTACATGAAAGGTAACTTATTTAGAAGAGTAGTTATGGAACGTTTACATATTTACCCAGATTCTAATGTACCAGAAGAGATTATGGAAAATATTACAAACCAAATACAGCCATTACGACCTATACCCAAAACACTGGATTCTTATAGTAATGAAGAAATAGAAAAATATCCAAAAATTATTGACTATCCCCAAGACTATCTGCTGTCAAAATAAAAAATATATGTATATTATTATTTTCAATTAGACTGTAATTAGTGTACACTATACAATGTGAAGACATGATTTAAAAATGTTTGTTTATTGAATATTGCATTTTTTAAATTAATTTGTTTTTTTTTTCATATTGAAGAAATAAATTATATGTTATAAAATTATACTATGTAAGAATTAATACTTACAACAATCATTGTTACAAGTATAAATTCTTATAAATAATTTTTCTTCATTTAATTTAGTATTTTTATTTAATAAAAAAAAAAAAAAAAAATGAAGTAAACAGTTAAACATTGATTATTTGTCAATTTCTGTAATTAGTTTCACATTTTCATGTTATTGTTTTATAGAATAATTTAGAACATTGTCAAAAAAAAAAAAATTTAGTATCCTTATAAAATAAAAACTTTTTTAAATTTTTTATTCTTCATTATTGTAATATATGGACTGTAATAACCATCTGCAACAAAATCATAAAACTGAATAAATATTCCGTTTAAGACAAATGTCCTGCAAATTTAAGATCTGTTTAAGGCAAGTGTCACTATAATATTAAAATTGATGTATAATAATTATCTTAAAAAAGGCATTTTATCATGAAAATGTCCTTGAAAAAATGACAAATACATTTTTTTGAAATATATTCTTTTATCAGACTAATAAATACTAATAAATTGTTAGATCATTTATAATTTTATTGAAAAAAAAACTGAAAATTTAAAATGTTAACTTGTAACTATCTGCGATAGTATTGATTGAGAAGCATATTTTAAGTAGCAAATATTTTTTTATTTACTCATTTAATTGTATCAATACACCAAGTATTTTTACATTATCATTTAAATTTACAATTTACAATTAATACGTTTAAACATAAGTTGACAATAGAATTAAAAGTATAAGGAATATAATTATTTTTATAGTGTATATACTTTGTTTCTTTGAATTTCTTGTAACTAAAATGTAATAAATAGTATAACTAAATACTAACTAATAGAAACTAAATCATTTCAATTTATTTGCACGCCATAGGTTCACCATGCTATAAGACTTAAAATGCAATCAGGATTTAAAATGAATATAGCAATAATACTCCCCCACTTATGTGAAATTATTTATTGACTGTCAATATTAAAAAAATATTCGATGGAAGTATAAATTAATAAGTGTGAAAATTAAATATTTCAAATGAATTAGTAACGAATAATTTGTTTTTTATTAAATAGTATTCAATATTAATTGATAATTTGATAAAGACAGTGCAAGCTGAAAGAATGTGAGCGATGAGTGACCGTGAACATTCAGTTTTGAAGTATTATTTTCGATGAAATGGTAAAATAAAAAAATAAAACATAAAATTTATCTGTCTAGCATAATTATCACGTTTTAATTTTGATAAATATTATGATATGATAACAGGGCAATCATATTGTTCTGTGGTTTAAATGTATACGGTAAATAATATGCCCGATATACAATCTCCGTGCTGCTCGTGCTACTATTGTAGGTTAGTGAAAAACTGTAAATAAAATTATTCAACCAGAGAAATATACTATAGAATCAAATATCCTTTTCAACTTCTAATTGTTAATAATTAACTTTTGTAAACGTTAAAAGTTTTTGACAAGCCTTTAAGATGGTAAGTGTTCGTGAAAGCCTTACGTTTATTTGTTTATAATACATATAATATTTCATAATTAACATTGCGCACATTATACACAGTGTTGTCTTTTATCGGCCGTCTTATTAAGTTCTTCTCACCACATGAGTACAAAACAAGGGATCTCTTTATAAGCAGTCGATACTTTTACGCTAATCCCTCATTAAAATATTCCCGTTGAAAAAATATATTACAATATAGTCATTCCTGTAAAATAAATTCCTTTTTTTTTTCAATATTAATTTATGCATCTCACAATACTCATATAATTAATTTGTGAAATAGATACTTCTTTCTTTGTGTTTCACATGATTTTATTTTTCATATATTTCATGAATTATTCAAGTGTAAAAACTTAAATAGTTTCTACTTTAAAATAACTTTTAAATAATCCAGAATAAATATTCTAAAATTACTTTAGATTTGATTTGATTGTACAGATGTAACATTATTATTTAAGGTACTTTTGGATCTTAAATGAATTTGAATTTATAATTTATAATTTATTGAATTGTTATAGTTTCCTTGAAATGTAACAGATTTATTGGCTTGCATAATATTGAAACATAAAATGTTTGGATAATATATTGAAAATGCAAAAATAACATTTTAAATTTCAATAGAATGTAAAATAACCCTTAACTTATACTGTTAAATCAATAATAAGCTTTGCATTTTTCTTGGTAAATGTAGAATATTCAATTATTCACTATATAGTGTTAAAAATAATGTGTTTAATTTTAAAAATTTTACCCTTATCACATACTATATCTTCTATATATACAAAAATAATTGTATGTCTTTTATGTCTTCTTAAATCGTTTATCTGATTGCGATGTAACTGGGAAATGATTGGACGCATGCCTGAGAACATTTTTGAGTTATTACGACCATACAAATGTATGGATTAAATTTTGAAAATTTATGCTTCTCACATGGACAGCTGTATATAGTCTGTTCACATCTCAGAAAATCTGATTAATTTGTGTATACATCAAAACAAAAAATATTGTATATGAATATGAATTTGCATTTCAAATAATAGCATTTAATCAAACAATTGAATTGTTAGTATACTTCCCTATAAAACAAATAAAAATGCATAATCTACAATAAATTAAATATTGTTGTAACAATATTAATACTCCTTTAAATTTAGTGCATGGTACAGTAATACAGGACGGATATGGCTATCTTTAATATTTACCTCTTTCAATACATTACATAATAATAAAATATTTTAACTATTATTTTGAGTGATTTACACTTACTAAAGCCAATATCAGGTAATTAAACTGGTTTTATATAAAAATTTGGCTATTATTATGTTAGACTAAGGGTATATTGTCATGCATGGACATATTTTTGATTTTAAAAAAATGATTACCAAAAATATTATACTCTTTTTATAATGAACAGAATAAATACAGAGTTATATAAGAGTTCAAGTATTAACTAAACTAACATTTTCTACTTGATCAGTTTTACTGTACTTGCTCTTAGTGTTACATGTAAAAAATATTGATTAAAAAGTTATTTTATATTTATAACTCTGTTTCTAAGTCATGAATACTTAATATTTATTGATGATCATGGTACAACACAATTTTTAGATATCTTATAATAAGACAGTCAATCATGTATTTGGTAATACCATAAAAATATATAATATAATTATTTTGTTTTTATAGCGTCCTCCAATTTTATTGCTTAAAGAAGGAACTGAAGATAGTCAAGGCAAATCTCAACTGTTATCTAACATCACTGCTTGTCAAGCAGTTGTTGAAGCTGTTCGAACAACTTTAGGCCCACGTGGAATGGATAAGTTAATAGTTGATAGTCGCGGTACTGCAACTATTTCAAATGATGGTGCAACAATCATGAAAATATCTGACATTATTCATCCAGCAGCAAAAACTCTTGTTGATATTGCTAAGTCACAAGATGCTGAAGTTGGTGATGGTACCACTAGTGTAGTTTTACTAGCAGGAGAATTCTTGAAACAGGTTAAACCTTATGTTGAAGAAGGAGTTCATCCCAGAATTATTATTAAAGCATTACGTAAAGCTTTAAAAATTGCACAAGACAGAATTGATCAAATTGCTTTTAAAGTAATATACTAATTATGAACATAAATAATGAAATATGAATTTATTATGTCTGATAAAATTTGTATTAACCTTATTAATTTTTTTTTAGATGAAATTTAATAATGATGAAGAATATCGAACTTTTCTTCAAAAGTGTGCAGCTACTGCACTTAATTCAAAGCTTATTCATCAAGAAAAAGAATTTTTTTCTAAAATTGCTGTTGATGCAGTATTATTATTAGATGAATTATTGCCATTAAATATGATTGGTATTAAAAAAGTTCAAGGTGGTGGATTGCAGGTATATACACACACACATACATACATACATACATATATATACATTAATTTAACATTTAAAATTATTTATTTTTACAAATTTGATGTTTTATTTTTATAGCCCTAATTGTTAATTATTACAAAATCATTAAAATGTTGAATTTGAAAATAATTTGGACTTCATATAAAATTTAGAATATTTTTTCTTAAAAATGTAAATTCTACGTAAATCCCACATTACTATTTTGTTCCATGTAATTATAACTTTTAATCATAGATTTTATATTATCCTACTAGATATATATATTTTAATATATAAATTATTAAATAAATCCTTTAAAATATTAGCCACTTGATGTTTGATTAGCAATATTTAGTAATTTTTTTATTACTAGTTACTATTTAAATAATTTTTTTATCAATTGAACCAACTGAAGGTTTAACTCTTGTTTAATATAGTTATTATTAATTTGAAAATTATTTTAACTTTTAGATGT
This sequence comes from Sipha flava, assembly GCF_003268045.1. NCBI lineage: Eukaryota > Metazoa > Arthropoda > Insecta > Hemiptera > Aphididae > Sipha > Sipha flava. The sequence continues at coordinate 487,797 of NW_020271719.1, read as the reverse complement.
GTTAATTGTTAAATATTTTAAATATTATATTATAAAAATTATATATTTTAATATATTTTTTGGTTTTCAAATTATTTAATTTTTATTATGTTAACAGGATTCACAACTTATTACTGGTGTATCATTTAAAAAAACATTTTCATATGCTGGATTTGAAATGCAGCCTAAACATTATAAATCTCCTAAAATTGCATTGCTTAATATTGAGCTTGAATTGAAGGCTGAACGTTCAAATGCTGAAGTCAGAGTTAACACAGTTGAGGTATAATTATTGAATATTATTATGTTTTACTAAAAAAAATTATAATAATAACTATATTTCCTCCACTCCATATTTAATACTTAATCTGAAACTGCTATAAAAATTGTAATCTTTTTTATTTTGAATGCTGGATTAATAATATAAAATATTTGTAATCATTGAGCTATCATAGTTTTATACTAAAAGCTATTAATAAAAATAAAACTATATTTTAATTTTTTTTTAATTACATTGTAGTAAGTTTGAACAAATTACATAATTTGTGAGTTAGAAAATAATATCTTATTCTACAAATATTACTAGATGCAATTTTTTCAATTTATAAACCAATACCTCTATGAAGAAAATTGAATTGTTGTCATTTTTTTTTTTTTAGAAAGTTAAATTAAATTAAAAATTTTTCTCAACAACAAATTTTATTAATAGTCAATTCTATTTTTTTTTTTTTAAATCAACATATTTTTATATTTACAACAAAGTTAGGTTAGTCAAATACAAATAGTGAGTACAAAAATTAGAGGTATTAATAATTATGTGATTAGAGTTATTGTAGTTTATAAACTACAAAGTATTTTGTCTAATTTTTTTTACAGTGTCTACTATTATTATATTATTTAAAATATTTCTTGTTCTTGACAGCTTATTGGACCATGTAGTCCCCTCTGCTGCCACCACTATTCCATTACATCAATCCCTGTCATTCGCATCCTCTATTTGTATATTTTCATAGATCATTATTAAATATTTTTTTACTATGACCTTTCATCTGAATCGAGTATAGAGTCTTCCTATAGGTCTTTTCCTCATAATTCTTCCTTCCATAACTCGTTTTATAATTTTTCCATCTAAACTCTAAATATTTCCAGCCCATTTTATCCTCTTACCTCTGCTATATGATCTATACAAATTTTGTTAGTCATTATTCTATTTTATTTTGTACGTTCCTGTTTCCATATTGTAAACGGGGCCAAATATTTTTCTAAATACTTTTCTTTCTGTTATACTTAATTTAGAATAGCTCACGAGGCACTCATATGTCAACACGGGTCTTAAGTAATTTGTGTATAAAATTACCTTCCATTATCTTAATAATTTGAATAGTTTTAGTGAACTGTAATAGTATCTGTTTGCATTAGCTACTCATCTTTTATTTCTTAATCTATTTTTGTTTTAAAATATATTTTATTTTCTATATTATTCTATTTATTTTATTATTTATGTACATGATTACAGGAGTTCCAAAAAGTAGTTGATACTGAATGGAATATTTTGTATGAGAAACTTGAACACATTTACAAAAGTGGAGCTCAAGTTGTCCTGTCTAAACTACCGATTGGTGATGTTGCCACTCAATATTTTGCTGACAGGTATGTAAAGTATAATAACTTCTGTATAAATAGTACCTAACAAGTCTTAACATTTTTTTAATTTAGAGACATGTTCTGTGCTGGCCGTGTTGTTGATGAAGATTTAAAGCGAACAATGAAAGCATGTGGTGGTGTTATTGTGGCTACAACATATGATTTAAATGATTCTGTACTCGGTAAATGTGAATCATTTGAAGAAAAACAAATTGGAGGGGATAGATTCAACGTGTTTTCCGGATGTCCTAATGCTAAAGCTTGTACCATAATTTTGCGTGGTGGTGGTGAACATTTACTAGATGAAACTGAACGTTCATTACATGATGCTATTATGATTGTTCGAAGAACTGTTAAAAATGACTCCATTGTAGCTGGTAAATATATTCAAATATATTTAGTTGATTATTTTTTTAATATTTTATTAATACAAATTTATAATAATTTACCCATTTTTTTCCAGGTGGTGGTGCTATTGAAATGGAATTAAGTAAAGTACTACGTGATTATTCTAGATCAATAGCTGGTAAAGAACAACTGATTGTAGCTGCGATTGCTAAATCCTTGGAAATCATCCCTAGGCAATTGTGCGATAACGCTGGTTTTGATGCAACAAATATATTGAACAAATTACGTCAAAAACATGCTCAAGGTGGTGAAGCATTTGGTGTTGATATTAATCGGGAACATGTAGTCGATAATTTTGAAAATTGTGTTTGGGAACCTGTGATTATTAAGAAGAATGCTTTAGCAGCTGCTATTGAAGCTGCTTGTCTTATACTGTCAGTTGATCAAACAATTAAAAATCCCAAGTCTGGTGGTGGTGAAGAACAACAACCTGGACGTGGACGTGGAAGACCTATGTAATGGTTTTAATTGTATTCAAGAGTTATATTCATAATGTTTATTAATACTTTTTGTATAAGTTTTTTATATTTTATATGCTTATACACAAAAAACTAATTTTCCTCCGTGCTTGTTTAATAAACAAATAACTTTCTTTTTATATTAAACTTACACAAACATTCACTTATAATAGTGTTAAGTTCTAAAAAATAATAATTATTAATTTTATTACATATTTGTTCTGTGATTTTATTTTACACCCTTATAACTCATGTTATTTTCAATTGTTCATGAAAGAAACTAAAACTCATTACTTTTTAAACTTATAAGGTTATGGTATTTTATAACTACAATATACTTATATTATGATAATATTTGAAAATTGAGTTATATAACTATTTATATTTGTAACTTAATTTTAAATAAAAAATGTAAGCAAATATTTCAAGATAAACTTAATGAGTTTGACTAAAAAAAAAGGACTATTTAAGTAATTTTCATATTTCTAATATTTTAAGTTTATTTTAAATTTTTATTTTTTATTGATTAAAAGTAACAATAGAACTTGTAGGAGTTTTGGATATTATTTTATTAGTAAATATCATTGCATTGCTTTCTGTTGTCTTTAATGATTTATATGGAATTTGAATACTCAAGGTGTAAAATTAATTTTAAAAATGTAACTAAAATGCAAGATTCTTTCTATGTTGATATTTATTGGATGGGTGTACCGAAGGATTAAACAATAAAACTGTTTTGATTGGTTCAGAATACTTACGACTAACACGCCTAATAGTCGGCAGCTATAGTTTAATAAAGAAGGACATGAAAAATGAACGTGTATGTCGAAACAGAATAAAAGGACTTGGAATCCTACAATTGATAAATATTTAATAATTTGTATTTCGGAGAAATATTTAGTCAACTACTACTCGAATAATCTTCAAGGAAATCGAGTTGACGATTCGTGTCTATGACTGAATTCACATTTGAACGAATGTAACTATTCCGTCGAGGATTAAACGATGATCCCGGCGGTACGGAATCATCATCGCCCATTGAACAGGTATCAAAGTTATCGCCAAAGAATTGGTCGGGTAGGGGAGCGCTATCAGTGGAAATGCAACAACCGGTTGCCTGAACGGTGCCGTTTATGGTTAACAATCGCCGCGGCCGTATCAGCTCCGATCGGTAAACGTTGTGGTACGCGGGAAAACGTGATTGCGGGTACGCTGCACGCGCACGCGCAACAAGCACGCACGTACGTTCGACCGCCTTGCACCAGCGCACTGCTCGCGTACGGTCCCTCGTTACGTTGGCCGCCCTGTGACGCACAGGCCGGTCACGACGCTTCTCCGCGATCGCGTGACTCACCGACGTCGCCGCCGGACAAGTGCTGCCCTCGCGCGCGCAACACCGGCTCCACGCTACCGTATCAAACATGGCCGCCGAATGAACAGTTTTCCATCAAAAACGCATCACGTTCCCGGTCACGCTTACGTGCAATACCAGGTTTGATTGATTTTTTTTTTATACATTTTAATTTATCCCTTACGTTTTCCTCTCTGACACACGCGCACATTTATTCACGTACACTAACACATGCACGCGTACACACGTACTGTTTCGTCGGCACGTTCATTTTGGATCCATTGCAGTACGGCACTGTTACACATTTTCATAACACTAGTACATACTCATATATATATATATATATATATATATATGTATATAGGTTTATATATGTATTAATAAAAAACTGCTAACCAACACGCAATTGACGATTGTTTCATGTGATCGTTCTTTCGAAAATATTAGCAGTTGCTCAGCAGACCAGCATTCGGAGCGCGGTGAACTCGACGAGGGACGTAGGATTCGTCTGCGAAATAGACGACCTCCGCAGTTAATTGGAACGCCTTTGGCGCACGTTTGCCTTTCAGGTATGAGTACACACCTTTATCGTTAACCTAATGAAACCGTTCTCGTTTCAAGACTTTTTGAATGATTGCTGTCGCCTAGTCGTGAAAAGTAATGAAAACGTGCTCTTATTCTTGGTATGTCGGAAATGAATCTCACACTTGTACTAGGTACATTTGCGATCATCATAGCACATAATTTCACGATATGGCAATTGTAGTAATTTTGGCAAAACGGTTTGACGCCACTCTATCCTTAAATTTGTTCGATTGAATAAAACTCTAGATGATTCTGTTGTAGTTGATAACAAAACATGTTTACAGTTCTGCAGACTAATGTCATTGCTAATAAAATATCACTGTTGTATGTTTACTCAAATATATGATAAGTAAACAAATTTCAGAATTCCATTCTTTATATAACAATTTACAATAATTACATATTTTTATCATGTGCTTAATTTTATTAGAATTGAATGTGTTGATTGGTAGAATTACTGTTATACATTTTTAATTTTTAAAAAAAAAACATAATTCTAAATTCAAATTCTTCTGTATTTTTTAAATCTTGCTAATGTATTGTTTATTTGACTATACCGATTAATAGTATTAAAAATATCTATTTTATTGGGATGTGAAGCTACGTAATTCAATTTATTTATAAATTTGTCAAATTGTCGTATTAAATTAATTGTACAATTTGGAAATTTTTGACTTGATTCTTACAAAAAATTATTAAAAACAAAAAAAAAAAATTGTATCATGACAGTTATACATTTTTGTATGCGTTTCAATGTAAATGGGTTGTTTGTCTAATGACTTACATACCTAATTTTTTTAATAGATTATTTAGTTAAAAATATTAGTTTTTCGTTAAGCATTAATTTATTTATTTTGGATATTATTTTTTTCTATGAGTTACTCAATTTAATGTGATTCAAATATATTTTATACTTAATAATTATTATTTAAAGTTAAAATTTGTTTGAAATCAAAATATAATATAATTTGAATAAGTAACAAAATGTTCCTAAATTCTCTTTTGTATGTTTCTTTTAGGAAATAACATTTTTATTAGGAAACTTTGGTGACGGATTCTTAATTTTAAATTAAATTTTTATTTTGTGTCTAGTAATTTAAATTATTTTTGATGAATAATTATGATATTTATGGATTTATAAAGGTTTGTGGTTAATTGGTGTTTATAAATCTTTTAAAGTGAGGTTTACATATTAGATTTATTATATTGTTGGTGTAGGTTATCAGAAAATAATATCAACTTCGAAAATATTTAATTTTATTATATTTTAATCAATTATTATAGCATTTTGTTGAATATTCATGCTATTGCACTTGCATGTCATTCAATCCTGACTTTCTTTAATCATTTTAATGCATTTTAGGGTATGGTTATGGAAGTAATTTACTAATATAGTTTTTGAATCTAAATAAATTTAAAATAATTTAGTATTTTTTTTTTTATAATAATAATTCATTGATTACATATTTCAAATTTATTATTTACTCTAAATCTAAATTCATTATGTTTTATGGTCATGTAGCAGATTTGAATAATAGCAATGGACATTATCTCAAAATAGTAAAATTAAAACTAGTGTTATTTTTATTCTTATTAAATTGTTTTATAACACTTGATAGTATCTCAAATATTATTATATTTCAAGAATTATCAAAGTTACAGTACAATTGTTGTGTAAAATATATTAATTTTCTATACTTACCTCTTGTAAATGTTTAAATTATTAGAAACCATAGTTAAACATTATAGATTACATTCTCATTAAATTTAATGATTGGTGATTTAACTTGAAGCTTTTCCTTAGTGTTAGTCTTACTTCTTAAAGTACATCTGTTATATTTACAATAAGTTAAGATAACTAATCAATGTTAGATGATCTTCTAAGTAACGATTAAAAACGTAAGAATTATTTGTAAAAAAAAAAATTAAATTTTTTTTATCTTCAACTTTTTACATAATATATTGAAATTAATTTTTTTAAGTTAAAAGGTTGGTAGGTTTTTTGTTTTATGCAGCAAGTAGCATTACTCTTCTCCTTCCCTTATATTTTATCATTTATTATATTCTTTGTTGGGGCCAAGAAAATTGGTCTTTTTTTTTTTGTCAGTGAATATTTTATATTTTTAAAAAGTTTAAATTTAGATGTTGAAATTTAATTGAGGGTAATAGCCAATGTTCAAGACACTATTGAAATAAATTACCGTTATTTAGGAAAATTCTAGTCTAATTTTGTAATATTATTTTAATGATCTATATTTATACATTTATTTCTAGATAGAGATAGTATGATAAATGTTTTTTAGTTCATTTGTAAACTTAGTTTTGAGTGTTGAGTTATGAATTTATTATAATTAATCAATGTTTGAATTAATTAAACAATGATAAATTATGATATTAAATACATTGAATAAAAGCTCCTTATAAAAATTGAATATATAGTTATATAAATTTTACCTAGGATTCGTTTTATTACCAGTGTTTATAATGTTTAATTTTAATTAACATCATTTATATGGTATATGTTTTTTTATGTTGGACTTATTTTTCTTATTATATTTAAAATGACCTATTCCGTGAAATTAATTGTTTAAAAAAAAAAAGGTAAAAGTATCAATGAATACTATAAATTATAAAAGCAAATGGATAATGGTTTTGTAATCGCATGTATTGATTTTTATTATTTATCGTTTTTGATGGGCAAATACACATGTAAAACCATGTAGTTATTGCTAAGACAGGGAGTGTTTGTTTCCCACATTTCTGCCTCCCTGAGTATTTGTATCGGCCGATCGAATGGCTCAGAGTTTTTCGTTCCAATACGTTATGCAAACTTCAGGAGGGTAATATGCTGTACCATATTGGTTTATTTTTATAACTGTTAATATGTAATCATTGAGCGTTTAGTTTTGTACACACGGCGTTCCAAAAATCTCATCCCGTGCATGGCCATAAAAAGACATTGACCTTGTTATTCACTCATGTAGGTAGACTCAATTCCTGGTATAACTATGCGTGTATTATCATGCACCGCTCGTACACGGCCAGTGCATTTGAAACGATCAAACGCGCATTTTTCATAATTTTTTTTTTTTCTATCTGCTTTTCACTTCCGCCGGTCGCCGCGAGACATTAATTTATCGATTACACGTTTCTCGACGGAAGACGACACACGTATTACACTGTCGAATCATGATTCGCAGTCAGCCGTCCTCGCAACAATCATCGATAACAACAACCGATCGGGTCGATGAGAAAAAATGGGCTTTTGGGCGGAATTTGCGCTACGCGCCTATTACACACACACACACACACCAGTGTGATATTTTATTAGTTTTTGCGATCCCCTTCCCCCGTCGGGAGCAGCACTCGATCGCCCCGCACCGTCGACGGTGTCGTACACGACGGTATGCGCTACGGGGCTGAGCGGCGACGGACGCTTATTTCCGATTCCGATCGCGCGCGGCCAGACACCGCCACCGTTTACTCATCATAATTATATATATAGCCGCTGCTGCTGGTTGTCCGGTTGGCCGTGGCGCGCGGCAGTCCGGTGGCAGCGGCGACGGAGACGGCGGACGGTTAATCCATGACGAAAACAAAACCGCTGTTGCCATATCTCATCGGCCAGAGAGCCCGTCCGGAGCGACGCGGCGCGCGCGCGCTCTCCACCACTCGCTTTCGCGCCCGTCACGTTCGAGGCGGTGGTGCTATCCGGGGGCCGACGTTCTCGTTACACACGCGCACACACACACACACACACACACACACCACCACATACCTATCGATCGAACCTTGTGCTCACACACGCGCGCACACGTCCAGCAATGCGCGTGCGTGCCTCGGCTGCACCGCTACCACCGTGCACACGGGCGCGATATCGCTTGCTTATTTTTATACGTTACACATAATTATTCTCTCGATACGTACACAACTATTGTACTGGACGTACACAATAGTGCGTGCGTTGTTTTCGCGGGAGTGTACGTCGTCGTCCTACGCCAATGACGTGTAATATACTATTACGTTCGCGTCCGGGGACGACGGACTAGATCGGTGATCACGTCCTCGAACGCATCGTGTTCCATTTCAAACCCATCTGTTCTCGTTTTCGTCCATGTTTTCCGTCGTAAATCAACACGTTACAACAATCGTAAATAGTTTTCGTTCCAATGACACGACGTGTGCACGTTCGCACAACGCTTTCCTAAACCGGAATGTCAGCTTCGTGCGTGTGCGTCGATGACGCACAATAATATGTGTATTGTCCGGCGGACGAACGGGAACCGTTCGCAGAGGACAAATCACACGTCGTGTACCGACGGCAACGCCAACCGTTTACCCCGGTCTAGGTGTACAAGGGGTTTTCTTATTGAAAATCAACGCCAGATTATGATGAAAAATCCGTTGTCGGTTGCGTTCGGAAAAGATTCAAACCGAAATCGATAGTGCGGCGTACGCGCGCGCTATTGTTGCCGCGGCGGTGGGGGTAGGACGCAGCGTCCGCCGCGCGTCAACGGCGCTCTCGCGCCTGTCCCACCGCGCCACTCCTATGCTCCACCGCCGACCTGCAGTTACCACCTCCCTTCTCACTCCGTCATGCGCGTATTCAATCTCGTCCGGCTCTGTAACGCGCGCGCGCGCACGCGGCCGCGTACACACATCGACACACTACACCGACACAAATACACGCGCATACGCAGTAGTTGCGTTCCGTACGAAATAACACGCGCATACGTACGTACAATATCGGTACGTAAATATTGTATTAATAAAAAAAAAAAGGAATTTTCGTTCGCTTTCCGTGTTCCGAGAACGAATTTTCCGTCTCCGCGCTCTTCCCGTGCGCGTGCCGCCCGCCGTCAGTCCGCGTACACCGATCAGTGTTCAGTAGTGTCGTCCGTGTCCGTCGCGCGTGTACAGTTGTGTGTAGTACCCGTCCACCGTACCGCCCTGCAGTATTTTCCATCGCATCGGGCTGTCCGCGTCCATTATAGGTGAGTTTTACGATGTCGTCGCGCGGTCCCGGAGCACCCACCAGCAGCAGCCGTTGTCGTCGTCGTCGGCGGCGGCGGCGCGCACGACCGGCCGGTGTGTGACGATGTGTAATCTATTTTTATCGCTCTCGCATTCCCTAACCGCCAACGGCGCGCGCGAGATACGGTTCGATGGTTCCCTGGACTGCGCGGCCACCGTCGCCGGGTCCTCCCCCGGTCGATTAACTACGTTTCCGCGATCGTTTTCGTCGTTTGTCAATTCAAATCCCGATCCATCGTTATTAACGACCGCGACGGTCTACCGCCCACCCGTTTTCCCCCTCGATCGTTACCGCCGCCGCGTGTTTTTTTTTCCCTTTTTTTCTATCCACGCTCAAACACACCTTCCGTCATTGTAGGGGGGGCACAATGCGGCAATCGCATTCCACGGCCGTGTGTCACCTCGCGCGGTTATTACACACGCATCGCATATCATATTGTATTGGACCGGATGACACCCAGGTGGAACTCTCGAGCGTGCCGTGACGACGGGAAAATTGTTGCCGCGTTTTTCTCACTTCCCTCACGCCCCGCCGTCACTTGCCTTTCACGCACATGACACAACGCTTATGGACTACAGTGGTCCGGACACATTAGGAAATAATGTTTTCCACTTCGTGATTACGATTCACTGACAAAATGATTTCTTTGCGATCCGTTGATTTCTAATTTATGAATATACGTATCGCCGAACACACCAGTTCATTTTTTTTTTTTAAATTATTTCAAAAAATTTCGATCGGAAATATCTGGTTTCATAACCGACACTGGTACGTTCTCAAAATATATACTCATCCTTATTAGGATAATGTCTTAACCGTTGTCGTTTCATGGTCGTCCTGCCATCTTATTGTGTGTTGGTATTTTTATTTATTTGTTATTATTTATCTCGTCTAATCGATGATACGTTTATTTTCAATAATTGTACCTTACTAGATTACAAAATTTAATATCCTATTACAATAAAAGAAATTGGTAATATTAGTTTTAATGAGTAAAATATTGATAGTCATAACTTGATTGTTTTAAGTTAGTTACGATTAAATGTATTTATCTATCAAGTCGAGTAATGATTAATAACTAATAATTATAAACATTTGATCTCTTTTTCTGTTTAAAAAATCACATTATTACTTTGTTACTACAGTGAAATCTTGATTATTCAGGATGATGAGGAGTCACACGGATAAATGAAAACCATGGTTAATCAAAACTTTTTATTTCATTTTTTTTATTCGCTATTATATTTTATTCAAACTGTTTTTATAAATGCATATTGTCATGTTTTAAAATTATCAGAAATTTGAAGTAAACAATCATAATTTTAAGCAATTTCTAATGATTTTTCTCACTTAGCCTCTAATTTTCCTTGAATCCATGACATGGAAGTCAAAATTGTTTTATACCTTTTGGTATCTACAAATTTTTGGAAGAATGAGTACGGTTTATCGAGGTTCTACTGTATTACTTATATCTTGTATTTGTCTTATAATTTCTGATAACAATCTAATAAAATATAATTAATACAGTTTTTTTTTTTTTTTTTTTTTTTTGTACATTATATTATGTTTTTTTCTGAAGTGCAATCAATTTTAAAAACTGTTTGGAAAATGTTTTCACAATAACATAAAACAATTATTTTTGGAATTTTCCAGGCAATATTTATTTTATTTGTATTTTCTTAGTTATTTATATGTTAAACTTGTCTGTCCAGTCCTACCAAACATTTGAATTAAACTCAATATTTATGTTTAAAGTACTCGAGTTATTTTTAGTGTTAAGTATATAACTGATAATGTTGGTGACATTTTTATATTATTAGTGTTAGTTCAACTATTTAAATGTTTTGTTGATTGATTTTGACTACTATTTAAGTACTATTTTTTTTCTTAAACATTGAAACTATTACTGATAAGTTACATTAATACCAATTACAACTGAGTTATTAATAGTGAATATACTTTTAAGATTAATTTACCTATTAGCTTTAATAGATATTTTAAAGAATATTAACATATTGTAAAAAAAAAAAAAAAATGGATACATTAAGAAAATTTTTATCTATGATAGTTTTTGATGAGAATTTAACTCAAAAGTCTTAATTTTCTTTCATCTTTATTTGAGTAAGTTCATAAATATTAAATTAAAATATAAATTATTAAATATTTTGGGTTATTATTATTTTTTTATTTTTTAAATTGATGCATTAATCTTAACCAATTATTTATTTTAATAATGTATTAGATTACCAATAATTTATTTTAAGTTATTTTTAATTTTGTTAGGTTAAATTAATCGGTTGGTCAAGTTAAATATCAAATGTCTGGAGATAAAGAAGATTCGGTTCAGAGAGCCAAGCTGGCCGAACAGGCTGAACGGTACGACGACATGGCTAGCTCAATGAAATCTGTTACCGAAACTGGCGTGGAACTATCTAATGAAGAGCGCAACTTGCTCTCTGTGGCTTATAAAAATGTTGTGGGTGCTCGGCGATCTTCATGGCGAGTAATTTCTTCAATTGAGCAAAAAACAGAAGGTTCTGAGAAAAAACAACAAATGGCAAGAGAATATCGTGAGAAAGTTGAAAAGGAACTTAGAGACATCTGCTATGACGTATTGGTATGTTACTTATGATATAATTAACTCAATGGTAATTAAATATATAACTATATAGGTATATTTTTTGTTCATATAAAATTTTTCATTTTTTATCAATGATTAATACCTAACACAATTCAAAATTAAAATAACTATGATTTTTATTCATTTTATGAAGTTAAATATTAATTATTTTTTATTTATATTTCTTATAGAACCTTTTGGATAAATACCTAATTCCCAAAGCGAGTAACGCTGAAAGCAAAGTCTTCTACCTTAAAATGAAGGGTGATTATTACAGGTACCTGGCGGAAGTAGCAACTGGTGAAACTAGAAATGGTAAGTTATTCTGTATTAATGGTTATTTTATTTTAAAAAAGATATATCAATGTGTATTTTAAATAATTTCTCAGAAAACAGAAATAAATATAATTTGTATTTATTTATTATTAAAATCAATTATAATGTTATGTTTACATTTTTTTGTAGGTGTTTTATTTGTAAATATAAAATATTAAATTTGTAAAATGTATGTGAAGAAGTATAATTGTTAACCTGTTGATATATGTGTGTCCTTAATGTTCATATTTTTATTTAAAGGTTTATAGTAATTGGCAGTTGGTTATTTTATACTAATTTGTTATTCTTCAATGCATGTGCTTGCTGAACATGTTTAAAATTTAAATTAAACTTAATTCCATAGAGAAAAGAGTAAATATCTTATGCAACTTTGTTTGAAATGTTTTTCTGAATAAAATATTTTGATAATTTTATTTAAAAATCTATAATAAATAATAATAAAAATTGCTTTTACTAATCATTTTAGTGGTTAATGGTTCAATTTAACATTTTTAATGTTTTAGTTAAAAATCATATGATGTTTTATTAATTATTAACTTTCGTTCTTCTGAGATATTATGAGGAACAATTTTTATAGCTGATGATAAAAAGTTGATAGGTAATTACATTTGATAACTGTCTAGATATATGTCAACATTTTAATTTTTGAATTTGGCTTTAATGCCCTACACTGATTTCAATTTTTGTTAATGGTATTAAATTGTATTAGTTACTATACTAGTATTAAATTATATCATCAAATGATGTTTTATTATTATAACTTTCGTTCTTCTGAAATTATATGAGGAACAAATTTAAAAGCTGATGGAAAAAATATGATTAATTAACTTGAATTGAACAAATTTCTAATACTATTTTAAATTCAGTGAGAATTTAAAAAATACAATGCGATAACTTAATTATTATTGTAAGGTATCTTTTTTTAATGCTATATTAATAATATAGCTATATAAGAATTAATAATATCAACTTTATAAGTGAACATTATTCAATATATTTTCATGAAAATTTAATAAATTCGACAATAATACGGAAAATATTTATATCTAACTAATTTTAATTAAATTTGATAACTATCATAATATGCTAGTAGAACTATAACAATGAACTGTTGATTTTTTATAACAAAAAAGTATAAATTGTTATTTAAATTTTTTTTTTTTTTTTAATTTAACCATTTTGTTTTGCATTAATTAATTAATACAAAACACTTGTTAAATGTCAAATGATGTTGATTGATAAATAACTTTCGTTCTTCTGAAATTCTTTGAGGAATCTTTTGGTATACTGATGATAACACAACATATTTGGATATAAAATTTACTAAACTAATGTGAGATACAGGATTTTAAATAAGTAATTTAAAATTTTAACTTAACATGTTTAGTTATTACTTATTTTTGATATTATTGTTAACATATTATTGGTTTTTCTTGTATTAGTGTTATGTTTATTAATTATTTAATTAGATATTATTGCAAGTTGTTAAAAATTGTTTTTTGTGATAAAAATAGCTGTGGTTGATGATTCTCAACTAGCATACCAGGATGCATTCGAGATCAGTAAAGCAAAAATGCAACCAACACATCCAATTCGATTGGGTCTGGCGTTAAATTTCTCAGTGTTTTTCTATGAGATACTAAACTCACCAGACAAAGCTTGCCAATTGGCAAAACAGGTATTTATTTCATAAAGTATAACATTTTTTTTTTTTTATTATTGGCATTTAGGGGTGGTGGATGATTCACAAAAAGCATATCAGGAGGCGTTTGATATAGCAAAGTCAAAAATGCAACCCACTCATCCCATTAGACTTGGATTGGCATTGAACTTTTCAGTTTTCTATTATGAAATCATTAACTCCCCGGCTCGTGCTTGCCATTTGGCGAAACAGGTACCCCCTCCTTCTGTCCCATGTGAAATCGGAAATTTTTTTTTTGTGCGTTTTCAGTGGTGGACTGTTCATAAGTAAATTTATCTTTTTAATGGGTTTTGAAATTAAATTTTACATTATATGAATTACATGGAGAAATTTTAAAGACTTATTTATTTCAAATCTATAAATTTTTATATGAAATTAAAAGATCTGTTATGTCTATGATTTGTCACCACTGTTTTAACATGTTGGATTTTCATGCTTCTTTAATATCTAACCTTTGTGAAGATTCAAATTGAACAGCAAGACCAATAATTACTTTAATGCTTTAATTGGTAAAAGAAAAATAGTAACACTATATTTCTCAATTACTTAGATTTCTGTTGTAATATAATATTCCATAAATATCTATAATTAGATAGTTATATTATTAACATTTTCACGTTATTTATAGTACAAATACTAAATAAAAATGTTATATAATTATTTTATAATTAATGTTGATTTGTTCTAAAAACTGAAAATATAAATTTACCTTGAAAGTTTTTTAAATGTGTAATTAATGCTTTAATGTTTGTTTGAAAATAATTTTATAATTTTGTTATTAATAGTTTTATAATGGTAAATTAATTGTTTAGGCTTTTGATGATGCAATTGCTGAGCTTGATACATTGAATGAGGATAGCTACAAGGATTCAACGCTCATTATGCAATTGTTGCGCGACAATTTGACGTTATGGACGTCTGACACACAGGACAACGATGAGCCCCAGGAAGCCACTGGAGACAACTAACTCTTTTACTAAAAATATTAAATAAAAATAAAAAATAAAAAAAAACTATATAATAATTTTTAATAAAGCAAAACAAACATTTACACATTTCCGCGAGAAACTGCGCCCCTTCATCTTCCACCCTCCCACAAATGCGCTCTCACGACACGCTCTTTGTTTACTGTTTCTTTTTTTTTTATACTTGTTCTCTAAATACAAGAAAACATGAATAAGAATAAATAAACACAATTTTTTTCTTTATTAGTCTATTAATTATTATTGAATGTTTATAACTATTATATAGAGATAATACAATTAAAAAATTTATATATATTATATATATAAATACATTTTGAAAATATGTTATAGTTACACAATATTATTTAACACGTTGGCTGCTGGTAATTATTGTAACTATTTAGATTTAAATCTATTAAATTTAATATTTCACTTTGACTAAATTGACAAGTATCAAACTAACTACTAGTAAACTACTACTATTGCCAGCATTCTTCGTGTTGACCGTCCATTTAAAATGTTAAAATGATTTATATGTTTAATTTTCAAAATCAGATTTTGGTATATAACCTGAATTCTGAAAAAATATTTACTTTAATAATTCATTCGTGATTTTCAAATATTTATGTACATATATATATATATGTATATATTATATACTATGCTGAAAATAATATATATATATGTATATGTATGGA
Source organism: Sipha flava (assembly GCF_003268045.1). Lineage (NCBI taxonomy): Eukaryota > Metazoa > Arthropoda > Insecta > Hemiptera > Aphididae > Sipha > Sipha flava. The sequence goes on along the minus strand of NW_020271719.1, from coordinate 472,016 downwards.
TATATATATATATAGATGGATTTTATACATATTATATAAACCTCTAAATTTTGTTGTAATAATAACATTGTGCTGAGTTTCTAATTGCTGTGATTTTTCTATCTTTACAAATCAATGAATATAGTGGTTTCTTACTGGTTTTAGTTTGTAGTCGTTTCATCTTTGCCGGTTTCGACTTCCATTCTCTCGCTCACATCGTTATCTTTTACTTTTTTTTTCATATATATATATATATATATATATATATATATATATACAAATTGTTATTGTACTTAACATGGAATTATTTATCTTTTAAATGAAATTATGCTATTCTAATGAATTACTGAATTGGTATCGATTGTCCTCACTTCTGTATTCTTGGTCTCGTAAATATATCTTCTTTCTTAAAACGCGGCCTGACAATTCACTAAAAATTTGATTAATTATGATATTGATATAAGTGTTCCAATTTGAAAATTTTTATACAATGTATGTGGTTTAAACTTAATTTATTTAAACGTTGATACAAATTTTTCGTTTTTAAGTATAAGCAGCCATTGTAATTGTATAAGATGCACTTTTATTATTTTGCAATTTGTTTAATTTAAATATATATATATTATACATATATATTAAGTTCGTAGATAGATTATAAATGTTTGATACAATTTGTGTGTTACCTTTCCTCATATTTTTTTCTTTAATTATCCTACTTTTATTAGACTATTAGGTATCTTGGTCACTAAAACTTTTAATTTTTTTTTATAAAATAGCAAATTTTGCATCAATAACTTATGTTGTATTGTTGCTAATTCTAGTTTTCTTCTTTAAGATAGTACTATTTTAATTCAGTGAAGATATATAGAACAGTATATTTAACACTTAATAAATAACAGTTGTCAAAGAAATGAGTTATTGAAATAGATATGATAAAATATTGTTCTATTTATAAACATATATTAAATATGTTTTACAGTTAGATTTTTTAATGGGATGACTAAGCTCTCAAAATGGTATGTTAATTTATATTACATGGTTTGGAAAGTAAGTACTGATGCAGTAAAAACACTACAAATTATATTTAGAAGAAAAACATTTACTTCACTGTGTTAAATTGTATATCTTATTTGTATTATCATATTGATTGTGTTGTAAATTTGGTGATTGGGATAAGTAACTAATGGAAGGATGATGAATTTTTGAAATTGAAAGTCCGTTCACTTTTAGTTCCTATGGTAAAACTCTTAATGATGTTAAATAAATAGTTTTTTTTTCTTGATTTATTGTGAACATTAAATTAAAACTATATGTGGTTATTCTTATAATAATAATTAATTATATAATTTATTTTAATTGATAAAATGTTTCTAATAATATCAATGTAAATAAATTATGAAGTTTGTAATGAAATTCTCCAGTTTTGATTTAAAATTCATTAGTATTAAAAACTTATAATTTATTATTTATATTTGTATTAGAAATATTAATGTATTTAATATATTCAAAATATATTTACTAGATGATATTACTTGGTTCAAGGGAGAGAGTTTCATAATTTCCTTTGATTGACTACGCCTATAATGTTCATAAAGTATAGTTTCTTATGTGTTAATGTATAAACTTTTTTTTTTTTGAATGTCTGGTATACAAATTAAACACAATTAATATTATAATTGATATATTCCTATGGCTATACACAGATTTTTCTATTCAAATTATTTTTATAAATATTAACATATTTTTAACTGAAAAATGTTTAAATGCTAATGGTGATGACCAAAGGACGGAGTGTTTCTGAGTGACTGCCAATTTGGCTTGTTTAACATTTTTTTTATTTTAAAACTTTGGTGACCCCTGTAGTTATTCATAGCGCAATCAACAGCCGACTAATTAAAACTTCCTCTAGGTTCAGTGGCCAAAAGATGATTTTTTTATATTTTAATCTGCTTGTACTCATCTTAATAGACAATTTTTCTAATTCTTATACTGATTAATATAACCAATTTATTATATTTTTAGTGACAAGTTTAGAACTGCTTTTTTGTTGAAAATAAAATTCATTTATAAATGGGCAAAGATATTTTAATTCCACCATAAATATTTAGTAAATTTACGTACTAGTACCTAACAGAAATCTTAAGTTTAGTAGTATACAAGGTTTTAACTTTTTTTTATTGTTTTATCCTTTTAATTTTTTTTCCTATGTTTGAAATTTGTTTTTAGTATGTTTTAATTTTTACTGCAGAAAATATATTCTTACCAATATATTATTAATTTTGAATAGATTTCATTTAACTAAAGACTCAGAATACATTTTTAAAATTAAGTAGACAACGAGTAGATGCTAATCATGATTTAATCATAAACATCATAATAAACTTTTATACAGAATGAATAATGTATCTTTGGTTTATTGAGGTATAAGAACCATTATGAGTGTTGTAAAGTTATATATATATTACTATGATGTATAATAACCTAGTTCGACAATAACGTTGACAATGTTAAATAATCTCTATAAATAGTCTTTGATATAATATTAGCATAGAATACTCTTAGTGTGTAGAGTAAAATTTGTTACTTGTTTGTATTTTGTTGTACTTTTTTGTGCGTTAGGATGGTGAACAGAAAATACTTAATTATTTGGGATAACGTAAGTCCCTATTGAACTAAAGATAGACTAACACAAATACATTGCTAAACTGTTGTAGCCTTCACGAACTACAAGGCATTAATATGAAAATATGGGTTATGTATTACTTATTTTTATTGTTCTTTGGTCGTGTACACTTAAGTAACAATGTAGGCAATGCCGTCTATTCTAAATACGAACCCATGATCCTAGACTAACGAAGACTCCGAAAAATATGATTCACATATTTATATTTTAACTTATTGGCGTAACCTATATCAATTAAGTATTATTTGTCGGAATTCATAATAGATATAGCGTAGTTTGCGAAAGAGCATCTAACAAAAAGGTAAAAATGCCAGATCACGTTTGTTTTATGAACTGGAAGGAAGATGCTATCGCAAAGAGTTATAGAAAAAGCACGGAATAAAATATGTTAAACTTCTTGGTAATGACTTCATCATATTATTTTATGTAAATATAGGTATACGTACGAGGGATGATTTCATACATCTGGTATTCCTCGATATTTTATAAATGGGATCATAAAAATCAAGACCAAGAATAAGGGGCCTGTATTTTAACTATAATTTTATTTGAGTTAAATGTAATTTATTCTAAAATATTTGATAAAAAATAAATCATATTTTGTTATAGCAAAAATAAAATAAAATAATGTTTTACGTATAAAAACTTATTGCGATAACATCTAGAATCTAAATTTGTTTGACTGCAAAAATACAAATCATAAATAAAAATTGAAACTATCTTACAAGAATATATGAGATTCAAGGAGTAATATTAAATACTAAATAGAAAAGGGAATAGGTACTAATACACCACAATATTAAATACAATTTTAAATGTATGTTTACTTATATTTATAAATTTTAATTTATCAAATGTAGAAATGAGCCTAAAAATATTGTAGGCACCCTCTGAAATACTGATCTGCAATGGCACCCACAGGATTTTTTTTCGTGGAGGGGGACCTCTCCGTCAAGGTAAAAATATAACAAATTTTACAATTAACAAAATTATGCGAATCCTTAATATATTTTGACTTAAATAATAGCTTTGATAATAGAATAGACTATTCTATAATCAATGATACTAGGTATTCATTACTAGCTCTTTATATTTCAAACTTGTAAAATTTGTAAATTTTAACCTAGACATCGGAGAAAATGTCGGGGGGGTAACAACCCCTTAACCCGCTTCCCCTGCGTGCGCCACTGCTGGTCTGCATACGCCTGGATGTAGCATGATATAAAATAATACTTAATTTGCATAATTTTATTTATATTAATAAGCGATGGTGACAGTTACAACCCCTTACTCCCCCCCCCCCTCTCCCTGCGTGCACCACTGATTACAATATTCTTGGTTATAATTTATAGTACTCCAAACTAAAAAGAAATCAAAACGATGGAGTTTTTGCAAAAGAACACTTACAAATAGATTTTTTTGAGTATAATTATGTTTTGTAAACAAATATTGTAAAAGTCCAACTTACCTACTTTAAATAATTTGTCAATAAGTATTTTATGTATTCATAGGTCGCCTGCTAGTGATAGACCCAAATTTTTTACTAGTCTAAATGATATTATTTAAAATTTTAAAATTATGGAAATAGGTTTGTAATAATAATTGGTGATATAAATTTAAATATTGTAGGAGTTGATGTTACTGATTATGAATATCTAGATATGCTTTATGAACATGGTTTTAGGTAATTTATAAACGTATTTACTAGAGCACCAATAGGTTTTAAACATTCTTGTCCGGACCATATTTTTATTAAAGAGATAAACAAACAAAACGAGAAAATAAAGACTGAAGTTATTCAAACAAGTATAACAGACCATTTTTTTATTGTACTAAATATTGAAATTGCAAATAAAATAATTAAGACTGAAAATATACAAAAATCAATCAACTATATTAAATTATAATAATTATTCGAAAAAGAACTATGACAGGAAGTATATATGAATATATGTATAATATTACTGACTTAAACACCTGCGTAGGTTTATTAACTGTTAAAGAAAACAATATCATTGTATAGCCGGGTAATACTTGATTTTGCGAGTAACCAACGTTTTCGAGTAATGGGTACCCATCATCCAAAATGTTGGGCACTCGATAGCTTTTAATACACGTAAATGGACAACCTAAGACCTAGCTGCTTGGAGTAAATTAGTATTACATTATAATTATACAATTATGCGAATAAGAAATATTATCTGATAGTTATAAATTATAATACACACTTATAAATATATAAGGAATACAAAAAACAAAATTGTATGTCAGAGTAACGAAAATAAAAATGCATAGGTCGGACCGCTAAATAATAATAATATGGTTTTACCGTTAATACGCTGAACGCCCACTGACGAAAAAACTCATTGGTTTAATATTATATAATATGACTATTATAATGTGATAAAATTGTTATTAATATTTTTCAATAATAAATAAATCATTTTTCCAAAAAACTAGTAAATACATTAGAAAATTTCAAAACTTTTGTTTGCGCCATCAAAAAATTGCCGCCTGGGCAGCTAACCACACGTTCAAAAGTTGACTGAAATCAACTTCACGGTAACATATGGTTAGTGAGATTACTTGTGATTTATCGTACGGTATACCTTGATGTAACAACATGGTTCAGCCAATCAGAGGTAATTATTTTAAAATACACGGTACGGTGAAGTGTGAACCCGGCTTAACGCACGTTCATTTTACCGCGACTAAATGACGCGACACCAATAACCATCGTCAGCATTCAAACTACATCGTTTTGTTTTTTACTCTTTGCAAACCGGTTAATGTTGATGTGAACGTTTCATATTATTATTATTACCACTAATTTGTGAACACGGCATAAAACAATTCGTTCAATATGTCGTCAATAATGTTTGATACACCGATGATGAAAGATGAGTTAGTATAGCCCATTTAACATAACGAACATCATCCGTGTATGTGTACGCGCAGTGGCGTAATTGTGGTGGTGCAATGGGGGGGGGGGGGGGGGGTTTCCCCCCTGAAAATTTTTTGGGGGATAAAAGTATAATTTTGCTCCCCCCCCCCCCAGTTAATCCAACAGTACGAATAGCACCTTTTATTAATGAACTCTTATGGATAAGAGTACATGCTACCAAAAATTTATGTTTATCTAAACCATGAAACGAGTTAAAAGACTTATGTAAAATCAAAGAATTAGACATAGTGTAAAAATACATACAGTAAAAATATGTTTTAACTGGTGAGGGGGAGGGGTGTCAGGGTTCTGGTAATAATAAATATATTATATTGCCTCCCCCTAGGTTTTTTCTCAGTTACGCCACTGTGTACGCGTGTGTTATTACTAATAGCCTGTGAGCTTGATCAGGACGACTTAATAGTAAAGTTTTTGTCAATTCGTCCCGCAAGGGCGGCTCCAAGGGAGGGCCCTAAGCCCCCCCTCCCTCAAGCCATTACCGTATTTATAAAAAAAATGAATATTTTTAACAAAAAATGCATATTATACTATGAACTATTATGAACTGTTATCACAAGTATGTAGATAAAGCCATAGAGGTATGATGGTGTATATTAGGACGTTGCGATACTATTGATACCAATAAAGTATCGAAACTTTTCTTTCGATACAAGTACTTTTTGTATCGATACCATGGTTTCGATACTTTAATCGATAAAAAAATACTGGTATCAATTGAATAGTACCGAATCGTTTACTAACCGTCATATTGGTTAAAAATCAAATTTTTTTCGCAGCAGGGTCGCGGAAAGAATAAAAAAGGAAAGAAAATCTCTTCAAATGAAGACATTGGCAACACTAAGCGTAATAACTTGCTTTGATATAATAACGGGAAGCATCAGGATTTTCAAAATAAATTTGAATGAGAAACAGTGCACCTATGTTATGAATAACAAGTATTTTGCTATATTGATCCTTCTATTCACGCACATGCTATAGAAAAATTGTTAGAAATATTTGAAAATAAATAAATAGAAACGAAATTCAAGAAAGGGTGAATAGAAACTATTAAACCAACGACATACCTTAGTATTAAGTCTGTTAATGTTTTTTTTATGATTAAAATAAATTATTGTACCTAAATAAAAACTTCTACATTTAAATAATATTTCGCGACACACGGATTAACACAACGCGACGGAAACAACGATGATAATCTATGTCCAATGTTATTCGTCTTATTCTATTTGCGTTTGTTAAATCATTTAATTCATAAAAATTACATTTTTTATCATACTATCAAGATTATATGAGTATTAATAATAATAAAATTTTTTTTTTTTTTTTTTATTTATTTATTGAAGAAATCTACAATCTATACATATAATTTTTTTTGTATAATAAGTAGGTTTGATAAGTGACAGAAAAAAAAATAAAACAGATAACATGGTTCATGAGATTAGGGAGGATACCCAGTGGTAACACCCTATAAATGACAGAATAACAATGAAGAAAAAATATATATATATAAACATTTTTTTTTTTTTTTTGGTTTGGAGGTGTTACCTGTTTACGACCTCCAGCACTTATTAAGCTTACTTACTATAGAAGAAGATCTCTACACCATTGCCTTTTAAGTCTACGGCGCGGGTCATTAGGGAGTGTTTTCGTTGATAATTTAGAGATTAGTGGATTTGTATGTTGTTGAAGTTTGTTGTGAAGTCTGGTGTAGTATAGTTTTGAGATTTGGTTAAGATTTTGGATTTTAAGATCTTTGTGGAGGTTATTGTTGGTTAAATACCAGGGTGCAGATGTGACTAGGCGAAGGCATATTGATTGGAATGCTTGGATTGTACGGGTGTTTGAGGGTTTAGCGGCTCCCCATAAGTGAATGCCATAAGTCCATAATGGCCTGAGTAAGGACTTATAGATTAGTAGTTTGGTATTTATATTCATTTTAGATTTAAGTAATGGTCTTAGGAGGTGGAGTCGGGTATTAAGGGCTTTTCGTTTGGCTTTTAGGTGAGGATTCCAGGTAAGTTTACTGTCGAGGATGAGACCAAGATATTTAACTTCTGAGTAGGAGGAAATTGAGATGTTGTTCATTGTGACTGAGGGGCAAAAGCCTTTTTTTAGGGTGAATGTAATGAAGGAGGACTTGGATTCATTAATTTTGATCTTCCATCTTTTTGTCCAGAGGTTAATTATGTTGAGGTGTCTTTGTAACATACTAGAAACAGTGATTGGGTTTTCATTGCAGGCCACAATTGCTGTATCATCCACGTAGGAACCGAGTTCGGTGAAGGAAGTTTTAGGAATGTCATGCGTAAAGATATTGTATAAGAAGGGAGCAATATCGCTGCCTTAGGGAACTCCGGCTAAGATGTTAAAGTAGTTTGAGTGGCTCGAGTTCTGGCGTACGACAAAAGTACGATCGCTCAAATATGATTTAATCAAAAGGAAGTATGGGGCAGGCAGAAATTTTTGAAGTTTGAAAAGTAGGCCATCAAACCAGACTCTATCAAACGCTTGTGCAACGTCTAAAAAGACGGCAGCGTAGTAGTGTTTTTTCTCTAGAGAAACTGAGATGGTGTCAACTACTCTATGGAGTTGGTGAATGGTAGAGTGATTGGGTCTGAATCCAAATTGAGTGTCGGGGATAACTTTTGCCGTAACAGCTAGTGGAATAAACCTTTTTAATAGGATTTTTTCGAATACTTTAGATAATGTAGGGAGTAAACTTATAGGGCGATAAGAAGTTACTTTTTCGGGAGGTTTGTTGGGTTTTGGAATCATTATTATCTCTGAAAATTTCCAGGTTAGGGGGTAATAGGATAAACGCAGCATTGCGTTATAAATATAGGAAAGTAATATGATTACTTTTTTGGGTAGGTTTTTGGCAGTACAATTTGTAATTCGATCAAACCCGGGGGCTTTTCTGTTGTGGAGTTTTTTAATAATAAATTCGATTTCACCAGGACTTGTGTGCTTAGCTGGGAGTGAGACGGGTAATGCAGACTCTAAGGAATGTGAGACAATTTGACTTTGAGTGGGATTTAGAGTTATGTCATGTGGAGTGAAAGTTTGGGATAGATGTTGGCCAAATAGGTTTGCTTTTTCTATGTCAGAGACCACCCATGAATTATCTTCTTTACGGAGGGGAGATGAAGTTGAGACAGTTTTTAGGATTTTTTTTGTCGTTTTCCAAAGACAGGAGTTATGAGTTGTTAAGTTTTGGATATTTTGTTGATAAGTGACGGAGTTGTGTTGTTGGAGTGCTTTCCTAAGTTTGTTATTTAGTTGGTTGTAAGTATGTTTGTCGATGGGGTATTTGTGCCTTTGCCAACGGGATCTTGCTTTTCGTTTTTCTCGGAGAAGATATTTTATATGATTTGGAAGTAGGTTATTGGGGTGAATTGTGGTTGGTGTTGTTGCTAAGTGTGTACATTCTTGGATATCTGAAGTGAGCTTTTGGATAGTATTATCAATGTCTTCGCTTGATTTTAAGGAAGGGTTGAGTTGTGTACGAGTTTCGATGAGTTGTTGGAAAGTTGGCCAATCTATTTTTCCAAGATTTTGAGGATTTGTGGAGGAGTTTGAACAGGGAATTTCGAGGTCGAGTATGACTGGTGTGTGGTCGGATGACAGGTCATTTGTGTTGGAGGTAATAGTAATGGAATTACTTGGTACTCTGGCGATGACGATATCGAGGATATCTGGGCGGCGGTTTTGATGTGTTGGCCAATAGGTGGGGTTAGAGGGGGGTATTATTTTTATGTTGGAGTTATTTATTGAGTTATAAAGGATTCTGCCTCTTGGGTTGGTTGAGTGGCAGCCCCAAGAAGAGTGTTTGGCATTAAGGTCTCCGGCGACAATGAAGTACTTACCTAAAGATTCGAAGTAATTTATGAAATTGTTTGAGTTAATTTTAGGTCCTGGAGGGCAGTAGATGGAGGAGAAGGACAGATAAAGATGTTTGTTGACAGAAACTTGGATGCTTGTTGCTTGGAGATATGTTTCGCTAATAGACGGAAGAAGGGAGTGTGTTAAGTTATTTTTAACTAGGATCACCGATCCAGCGTGAGCAGTGGAGTCAGGGTGATTACTTTGATAAACTTTGTATCCAAGAATTTTAATAGATATTGTCGGGGTTAGGTGGGATTCGGATATCATTGCTATGTCTATGTTATGAATATTGAGGGCTGCCTGAAGTTCAAGTTTGTGGGGTATAATGCCGTTTGCGTTCCATGTAAGTAATCTAAGTTTAAAACTAGTTTCCATTGTTGGTACTTAGTTTATTGATTAGTGATGTAAGAAGTGTTATAGGGGAGAGATTAGAGTTTTAAATTCGGATATGAAAGTTGTAAGTTGGCTTGTTAATAGTTGATCGGAGGGTGGGTCATTTATGTGGCTTGATTTTAGCTTATTTAAATTGTTACCTTTAACTGCTTGTGAAAAAGATAAGTGCTGGGTGTCGATGGGTTCGTTTAGAGATCTTGCAGGAGCATTGAATGAATGTGATGTTCCTGGAGGAGGTTGGCTGATGGGTTGGACTTGAGGGGTGTCGGAGTTTTCTGTTATTAGTCTTGAGATGGTGGTCGGTTGTTGTTTTTTACGGAAACGTTGGAGGTCTTTGTAGACAGTACATCCTCTGTAGTTAGCCGGATGGGCCTTGCTGCAAAGAGCGCATTTTGCGAGTAGGTTCTTGGATTTAGAGCATTGGTCCGAGGTATGGTTCTCGCCACAATGGACGCATTTAGGCAGGTGGTTGCAATATGATTTTGTGTGACCATACTGTTGACAGCGATGGCATTGGACTAGGTCTCGTCTGATGTGTGGGGCTTCAAATTTGACTTTAGTGAAACATATATTGTTTATGTTGAAAATGTCTTTGTTGTTTGGGGATGGGTTGAGGTCTACAAAGAATAGTGGAAGGGGCTCTTTTGTTTGAGATTTTAGTATGTTAGTTACATTTTTTACCAGAAAACCGTGTTTTTCTATTTCTTCTTTAATGTAATCAGTAGGGATTGTATGATGCATATACCTGACTACGACTCTGTAGGATTTTTCCTCGTGTATTTGATACGTGTGGTATTCAAGTTTGTGCTCATTGAACAATGTTATAGCGGCGCGGTAGGAACTGGCTGAGTGAAGATTTATTTTTATATTTTTTGAATTGGATTTGCAAAGGAAGCCTTCGGTTTTCGTTATTTGTTCCAGGTTTTTACACAGAGTGATGAAATTAATCGGAGATGTTAAGAAAATTGGTGGTGGAGGGGGTGTTGGTGGAGGTGACTCGTTGATTTCTGCGTTAACTTCGAGATCCATACTATCTACGTTGGTATCGAGTAGAGAGTAGCGGTTTGGTGAGGAGAAATTTGACGGCTCGTTTGTTTTTTTTGTGCGAGGTGAGGTAGTATTATTAGGTGACCTAATGCGTTTGTTGTTGTCAACATTATTCCATTCTTGGTTGTTAACTGAAGTGGCCGACGGAGAGGTTACGTCCTGCGTCGTGTGAGAAGCAGTTTTCGTGATAATTATCGGAAATAATTTCGATTTGTTTTTAAGTTTATTTGTGTCTGAGTTGTTTCGTTGCATGGTGGTTGATAAGTTGTAGGTATCGGCCTACAACCGATTTGGCGACGGTGGTGACGGTATTAGATTATTTTTATTTAGACGAGTATGGAAATTATACGGCAAAAGATGATAATTAAACTGAATAATACGGTTTGATTTAGTACTCATTAATTTAATGAGCGATAAGCGAAGGGCGATAGTGAGCGTGCACGACGATCCACAGACGTGTGCTACGGACAACTTTCCGTGCGAGACTATACGATAACATTAACGAGCGCGAAGCGTGTGTACGCTATGGCGGTCGACGCTGAACTGAATAATAAAATATAAATAAAAAAACTAAGCCTTTTTTTGACGTAATTCTCTTATCGCGATTGAGAAGTATTTATAAATATTATTTATTAGTGCAAGACATAATTTTTTAATATTTAATCCATATTTCAAATAACAATACATTGTTTTTATATTTGTACATGGTTATTTCTAACATGCGCTATAATCTAATAGTATTAGTAAAATTGTATTGAAACTTAAATATAAGAGTGTTTAAAAACTATTACAACTTTAACAAACCTCAGTATTCCATCGGTTAATGTTTTAAAATAAATTATTGTAAATAAAAAACATTTAAATTTAAATAATATTTTTTGGTGGCATACCGCGACGGGAGCAACGATGAGACAGATAATCTATGTTCAATATTACTTGTCTTATTCTATTCACGTTTGTTAAATATTTTTCTTTGATTATTAAAAGGTCATCGAGAATCATTCCATAGCGTAAGAGCATTTTATTCAAACCAAACAGGTCCGTTATCTTTGACGTTGCATTATTGTATTTCAGTAAATCGAAACTCACTTTCATATTTTTCGTCTTTCCGACGAAATAGCCACCAGGTTTAAGTATTTGTGCTTGAAATATATACAATCCAAAATGTACACTAATTATTTGAATCTTTCGTGGAATTTAAGTATGTGTTTTAAATTGTTAAAATTCTAAGACGAATTGCATAACATTGTCCTTGTATTTGAAGGTGTTCCGAGCCATGATCAACAATACAGTCACTGTTCATCAATATTATTTTCATACGTCGCCTATCAATTGGAATAATGATGACTCTGGAACGGGACGCAAGGGCGATCATACAGGGCAAACAGGCATACTCTGTCCAAAATGCAAAACTGCCGGCTCCAATTTAGAGTTATTTTTAAGTAATATCATACATAGCACATGCCTAATGAAACAAGTAATCTATACTGTTATTATGTTATAGGTAGCTTATAAACGGTTTTTGCAATGTTAGCGATGTTATCATATAATCAAAGTGATTTCTGCCGAAGAAAATAAATACAAACCACCTCCAATTCCAAAAGAAGTTAGTAATATTGATTTATGGATCACCTATTATAATGTTATTTCAGTTGGTTGGAAATTGCGAGTTAATAGCTATTAAAATGGTTTCCTTTAAAAATATTGTTAAAACTATTAATAACGACACTGGTTTTCACAATATCCAATGGTATTACTAAACTTCTAATGTTACATAAAACTATGTGAATTCTGTAGTTATATTGGTTAATGTGACTTTGACTTACCTCATGAAATGGTTGTAGTAGGTTGTTTGTATTTCTTGGTGTACTTCAATTTCATAACTAGAGCTCGGATTTATATGCATTTGCATGTTTGTACTAAGTGTATGCACGTCTATGGAGGTTTAAAATTAAAACTGATTTGCTAGTTAATTAACTATGTGATTAATTTAAGTAAAAAATTGGTTGAGATTTATAAAAATAATATTACCTAAACTAACAGAAAATATTAAACATTATAAAAATACTTTTGGTACAGATTTTTCTTAACCTGAATAATTATGTGATTGGTCAAGAATTGGCCAAGAAAGTGTTGGCTGTGGCTGTATATAATCATTGTAAACGTATTATTTACAATATTACTGGGCAACAAAAAAAATGATTTGATTGACCAACCCTTACTTAATAACATGCAAAACTCTAGAGGTAACTGAAGGATTTTTGTATTAAACATTTTTTTTATTATCATTAACCACTTATAATACAATTTTAAACTTTTAAATATGGTAATATATTTATAGAGGAATATTAAATAATTTAATTTAAAAATTGTACATATAAATTTTATTTACCTACCTACTATTTTCAATATTTGCACGATGTAAAATTAAAAATATTATTTTGTTTTGTGTATAATATCTGGTGTAATGAAAATGTAGTAAATTAGACAAAGAGATCAGTAAAAAGCTGGTAAAACTAGTTTTATAAGATTTTTTCTTTGGTTTTTTGATATAATATGTGTCTGATTCAGACACTGATGAATCAAAAATATAATTTGTAGGACATTTTTAATAATTTAGTAACATTTTTTACAAATCTTAAAAAGAAAAATATTATAAAAATATATATTTTTAAGACATAGTTAATTTTGACTAAATTGTTTAAGTAATTTTTTGATAGCATTTTTATGATTTTAGAATTCTTTTTTTATTTATACGTGTAAATATAAATAAAATAATTTTAGTTGTGTACCTAATCAAGTTGAAAATATTTAAGTAATATTGTAACTTAATATTTTATTTTAGAACATTTTACTGTCAATCATACATTAGGAATACTATAATTGGATGGTAAAAAATTAGTCAAAATGAAGATAAAATTACTATTTAATTACTACATTTGAAGACACACTTTTAGAAAAAAGTAACATTATATTGCTAGAACCAACAGAATGTGGTTCGAATTTTTTTTAAAAATGTTTAATTTTGTATAGTTAATATTTATAATATTATTAATTACTATAATTATTATTTTTAGGAAAAACATTGTTAGCACAATTTATAGCGAAGCAATTAGATGTACCATTTGCAATCTGTGATTGTACTAATTTAACTCAAGTCGGCTATGTCGGAGAGGATAGGTATTGAATGTGTAATGGGAAAATTACTACAAGCTGCTAATCATGATGTTGAAAAAGCTCAGACAGTTAATGTATACTTAAATACTTATAAATAAGTTGAATCTATATAAACAACATTTTTTTATAAGATTGGTAAATTGATTAGAAGCTATAACATAATAACAGTATAGATTACTTGTTTCATTAGGCATGTGCTATGTATGATATAACTTTAAAAGAACTATAAATTGGAGCCGGCAGTTTTGCATTTTGGACAGAGTATGCCTGTTTGCCCTGTATGATCGCCCTTGCGTACCGTTCCAGAATCATCATTATTCCAATTGATAGGCGATGTATGGAAAGAACATTGATGAACAGTGTCTGTATTGTTGACCATGGCTCGTAACACCTTCAAATACAAGGACAATGTAAGCTTTATTCTTTAATAATATACATTTAATTTTAAGATAATATATTTATTAAATAGTTTTAAATTATAAACTTATTTTAATGAAATTTTTTTTTAGGTATTGTTTTCTTAGATGAAATGAACAAAATTGGTGTATTCCCTGGAATTCATTAACTGAAAGATATTGGAGGTGAAGGATTTTAACAAGGAATGTTAAAGGTGAAATTATTTTTCATTTAATATACATGCTAAGTTTATTATTTTGAAATTGATTAGATTTTTTCTATTTAAAGAATAATTTATCTAGATTAATTATTGATATTTATATTAATATTCATTAACTGATTTTAATTATTATTTATTGAACTTATCATTTTCATTAGTATTCATATTTCATTCAAAGTTTTTGCTATTTAAAAGCTGATTGTTTTCATATAATAAACTTGTTTTAGTATATTTTGAGTTCAATAGCAACAGCTAGTGAAATTTAATGAAAATGAGTATGAATTATCATGTACTCAAATTATGAATGTTACATTTTTACTGTAATTAACACAACATTTTAGGATGAAGCAATGCACTTTTAATTTTTATATATTTTTTAATTTATGATATTTCCCTTTCTATTCAGTTCTTACCTTCTTAATTATAATTTAATCTGACAATATCCTGAAGAAAATTATGTTAATTTATCACTCTACCATAATTCATCTTTCTATAGTTTTACTGCTTTTACTGTCTTTTACTAATTTCTAATTTGTGCCAATACACTAGCTTGAAGTCACTTTTACCATAAAAAATGTTTAAAAGAAATTGTTGACCTTAGGCTTGCACAAAACGGATTGTGTATTTCAGTATTTATTTTTCATTTGTCATTAATTTATGAACATTTTTTCCACATGAAAATGTATAAAATAATATGACATTTTTGAATTGTTCATATTTATTGAAAAATTTAATTTATATAGATGTTGGAGGGTACTGTTGTTGATATACCAGAAAAAAATAACAGAAAACTTTGCATTGAAACAGTACAAGTAGATACTATTAATATTTTGTTTGTTGCTTCTGGTGCATTTACAAGTCTTGATAGACTTAAGTATGGTTGCTATAAGTCGCAGAACAAATTAGAATGTAAGGGGTATTTAGCTTTAAGTATGTTATTTTAAATTTAGGTTTATTTATTTTTTATTCTTCAGAGTCTAGGATTTGGAGTAGGCATTGATACTACAATGGGAAGTAGACGAGCTGCTGCTGAAGCTGATCGTACAGATTCATTAATTTCTTACACATATATCGAAAAGAAAAAATGCTGAATGAGATGGATTGTTGAAAAAAGTAGAACCAAGGAATTTCATTCAATTTGGAATGATACCTGTAATTAATTATTCATTTATTATCTAAACGTTCTAAACTTTAAAATAGTAGAAAATCTTGCACTCAGATTACTTTTTGTATTGGTTTTATTTAACTATATAAAACTATTTCAAATGTTATCATAATTAAATTTAATATTTTTATTTTATCATTTTATATTTAAAAAAGTATTTTATTTTATAAGTTGAATTAAATGGTTTTATAGTTTGAAAATTTAAGTTATACATTGTGTATATATTTAACAATTGATTCTTTATGTTTCAATGTAAATAACTTATATTCAATTACAGTATAATGATAATAAATCAAAAAAATAAAATAAAAAATTAACTATATTATTTTAAAATACAATCTTTCAAAATTAACTGTCAACATTTGGAATACAACTTTTCAATCATAAAATAATTGTAGTGTTTAAAACAAAATTTATAAATTAAATTTCAATTTATTTGAATTGGTATTTGTTTTTTTTTATTATTAAATAAATTTTTGTGTTAATCTACATGATTATCTAACCTAACCCCTTTTCATTTTTTTTGTTACTAAAGTATTCATTTTTATTAACAATTTAAAGTATAATGTTTTTAATAACATTTATTTATGTTTTTTTAGTACATAAATAATTTTTAAAATTATGACATAATTTATATATTCGCCGTCTTCTAGGCACAATGAGACTTTTTTTGGCATACTTCTTTAATCGCCACTAAAAAATATTTATAAATATGATTTTTACATTATAAAATATAGTATATTTTCAATATTTAATCCATATTTCAAATAAAAATTCATTGTTGTATTTGTAGATAGTTATATTCTAACATACGATTTTTTTTTTTTTGCTGTATGGGCTATTCCGGCCTTTTGTAGCTTCTACTAATCCTCTCCACACGTCACGGTTAGTAGCGGTCTCAATGTCTGCGATTTCGTCTATCATTTTTATATCTGCATTGACTCTATCTTGCCATCGTTGTCGAAGTCTTCCACTGGGGCGCTTGCCAGCTGGTTTATTTATCAGTACCTCCCGAATCATGCTTTATTCAGCGCGCCACACATGGCCCACCCATTCTAAACGCTTGGAATTCAGAAAGCATTTAATACTTGGTTTATTATACAGAGATTCCAAAATAATATATTTTTTTCCTTTCAATGACCCTAGGTTGTTTAATTTCTAACAGGACCGTATATTTTCCTCAGCAATTTTTTCTTGAAAGTAAGAAGTTTCTCCTCATCCTCTTTAGTTGTCGACCACGTCTCACAAGTATACATTACTATTGGGCGTAAATATGTTACATACATTTTTTCCTTTGTCGCCCATGATAGCATTTTTGAGCTTAATAAATCGGCGGTTCGCCGAGTTAATTCTAAGTTTAATTTCATTATGCATGTCATTATTATAGTTGATATTAACCCCCAAGTACTTAAAATCATCGACCTGTTCGAAGGTGTATGGTCCGACTATCAGATTGTTCTTAGCGGGTGTGTGGCGTGTCATTAGCATGTATTTTGTTTTTGCTTCGTTAATTGTGAGACCCTTCTTCCGACTAGATGCAATTAATTTTTCCATAGTGTGTCCTACCTCCTGACGACAATTTCCTAGTATGATAACGTCATCCGTATACGCCAGCATTGTCATATTTTTATTGAGCTCCATTACTCGGTCTTCTCCTACATTTCTAACTACTTGTTCAAGAGCAAGGTTAAACAAAATGGGAGAGAGGGCACCTTTCTGTTTTAACCGCAATTTTACTTCAAAATGGAGGGGGATAGCTCCCCCTGTCATTGAACTTTGTAAAATTTGTTTGAGTTGCATATTTTAATAATTTTTATTAATTTATTTGGTACACCTAGATTCGTCAACGCAATCCATAACTGATCTCTATTTATGCTGTCATAGGCTTGCTTAAAATTAACTAAAACTATGTGGAACTCTTTATTGTATTCGTAATATTTCTTCATAATTTGTCTGATAGTAAATATATGGTTTGTGGTTAATCTCCCTCTTATAAACCCGCTTTGGTATTCTCCAATAATAACACTTGCATATTTTTCCAACCTGTTGAGAATTGTCAGAGACAGAATCTTATAGTTTGTATCCAAAAGGGAGATTCCTCGGTAGTTTTCGACTTCTGTTGGGTCTCCCTTTTTGAAAATCGGACAAATGATTGCCATATTCCAGCCCGTTGGTACTTTTTCTCTAGTCCATACGTTATAAATTAACTTGTGTATTTCAGTTATTAATTATTTGTTGGGCCGTTTAATTAACTCTGAATTTATGATATCCTCTCCAGGCGCTTTATTGTTTTTGAGAGTATTTATTATGATTTTATCTTCATCCAATTTAGGTTTTAAGATCTCTGGTTTCGCTGTATAATAGATTCTTTTTTCGTAGGGTATGATGTTATTCCTCATATTGTTGTTAAAAATGTTCTTAAAAAAACTCCATTAAGTGTAGGGCAATTTTCTTAGTGTCTGTTATAAGGTTTCCATGTTCGTTCTTCATTATTGACGCTCTTGCTTTGTAACCTTGACTTACAGATTTGCACTTTTTAAAGAATAATCTAGGCTCCTTTTTGAATATTTCTATTTCCTCTATTAGTTTCTTTTCCGCTGCTCTTTTATTCTGTCTTAATAATTTACTTGCATGAGATCTTGCCTTTTAATATTCTTGTATGTTCTCCTGTGTATCAATCTGTAACATGTTAACTCTACATAAATTACGCTTCCTAACTGCTTCATGACATTCATTATTGAACCACTTATTATTTTTCTTCGATTCCCGAGACTAGCAAGTTTTTTGCGGCTTCATTCACTGTTTCCCTGAATTCATCTTTACCCATGAATTTTCAATATCATTATCATTTTATGGTACACTTTCCCTATTAAGTATGTTAGCCATTTTACTTTGGTATGCTTGGACTTCTGCTGAGTTTTTTGCTTTCTTAGCGCTGAATTTTTTTTTTACCATATGCTGTTTTTTCTTCTTCCAGCTCACTGACAACTTTAGTACGAGGTTGACAATTACCAGATAGTGGTCGGAATCATCATCTGCTCCTCTATAGCTTCTGACATTGGTTATGCAAGGTTTGTGTCTTCTATTAACTATGATGTGGTCTATCTGGTTCTTAGTTCTTGTATCAGGACATATCCACGTATGTTTAAAAATATCTTTTCTCGGGAAAAACATGCTGCTTACCATCAGGTCTTTCGATGATGCAAAAATTATTACCCTCATATCATTATTATTTGATATTAAATGCAAGCTTTCTAGCCCTATAACCGATCTGTATAACGGCTCCCTTCCGATTTGGGCGTTGAAATCCCATATTAGTATTTTTATGTAATTTCTGGGTTGGATGTCATATATTCTTTCCAGCTCTTCGTAGAATTCACTTTTGATGTCGTTGTTACCTTCTTCGGTTGGGGCCAGTATTTATTTCAGACCTTCTATCCCCCGGGGGGGGGGGGTTGTACATTTCCAAG
The DNA here is from genome assembly GCF_003268045.1 of Sipha flava. NCBI lineage: Eukaryota > Metazoa > Arthropoda > Insecta > Hemiptera > Aphididae > Sipha > Sipha flava. The sequence continues at coordinate 452,636 of NW_020271719.1, read as the reverse complement.
TGGGTATGCCTTAGAAGCAAATAATTAAGAGAAGTAAAAGTATAGTTTTAAGCTCAATTTATTGGTATCAGGTAGATACCTACGAATACATAGATTCTTAAAAATCTAACTTTGGTTAATTGTATGAAAAAAAAAAATAGAACGACATTTATTATAACAGCGGTTCCCAATCTTTTACTATCACGGAACCCTTAAAAAATAGTTTGTGTTTCACGAAACTCTAATGTCTTTAATTCCATTTCAACTTTAATTTTTTTTAAAAACAAAAAATATAAGAAAACCAATACTCTAAAAATGTTTTTAATGATACTATTAATATTTTTAATGATTACTCTTTATTAAAATTAGTTTAAAACACAATTTTTTTTAAATAATATGAAATAATATTTTTTCCGAATATAATATAAAATAATTTTCTCAATAATCACATTCATATCGCACTTATAGACACAAAAAATATAATTTTTATAAAAGTAACAATTAAAATAACGCATATGTTTCCGTAGTCGTCATTTCTACTGTCTACTGACTACCATAGAAGAATTACTTTATTAGTACGTCCTTTCTCTTATATACATTTAGATGCCGGGCCAACGTACTTCTTGTAGTGCTACAACTGGTAGTTTGTACTTTTGTATCTAGTTTGTGACAATTTTCATAGCACCTGGTTTAAATAGAGATATTATGTACTGAACAAAGTGCTCTGGACGTTGGGGACGTCAATTTCCCGATGCCGATAACATGTGCTGTAGAATAATAATTTTAATAAAAATCGTTTTGAAACTTAAATGAGGGCGTATAAACACTTTTTCAACTTTAACAGACATTAGTATTTCATAAGTTAACGTTTTTCATAATTAAAATTAATTGTTATAAATAAAAAACATTCACATTATAATATTTGTTTTTGGTGGTACACCGCGGCAGGAGCAACGATGAGACAGATATTCTACGATGTCCAATGTTACTCGTATTAGTCTATTTATGTTTATTAAATAATTTCATTTTTACAAATTACATTTCCTCTAATTTTTGTTCAAAATATATTTATTAGATATTAATAATATATAGATAATAATATATATCTTAACTTTCTTACAATACATGAGTAATGTAATCGGGAATTGATTTTCTTTATTTCTTTTAACGTAGGAACCCCTTTAGCAGTGAAATGTGCTATCGAGAAGCCGATTTAGATTAAAGTGGACAACTAGTGTTAACTAACTTCACTACATTGTTTTTATTCCAATAGTACTTGTTGAGATCATGGGGTATAGTTTCCATGTCTGGGTCCCGATCAACAAGCTTAAATAAGGGACTGACCGGGTTCCGAGAATACAGTTATTATATTTACAATTATGCAAGGGATGATCGTTGGCAATTATCGGAATAACTCAAATAAGTTTTCGTCAATACGCCAACGCGGACCCTGGATCTCGTCGATCATATAATTGAAGGTGGGTGGAAATTTAGTTGCCCTAACAAGGGCCGTTTTAATTTATATATCCGTTGGATATCTAACTGTGACAAATATTCAACGTTGTTGTTATCGTCGCCGTAACCGTGTTGCCGCAGTCGTCGTAGCAAAGATCGTTGTCCGTAGTCGTTTTCGCTGCAGTAGTGATGGTGGTCGTGGTCGCAGCAATCGTCGCAGTCCTCGTCGTCAATGTGGTCGCCGTAATCTCCTCCGCTGTTGCCGCAGTCGTCGTAGAACTGTTCTCCTCTTTTCAATATTTCTAACTGGATTGATGATATCGGTTTGATTGAAAAATGTGTATTGAAGGTGTTTGGGGCCTCTTATTTGTACACGTCTATCTCCCGTGGATTCGTTTGGATTTGTGCACTTGTTTGTTTTGACAATGTAAAATAGTATCTTCCGACCATGTTTTGTAATCGGTAGATACCATTTTACGCTGTCATTTTCCTGGTCGCATAAAATAATACCTCCCGCATGTAGTTGGTGATATTACCGGTACTATTTTACATGGCCTTTTGCTTTAAATCGATACATAGCAAAATAATTATTTGTTTGATGTATTGTTAGCGTTTTGGAGTTGTATACCTATATTTTATGTCTATTTTTATGTTTGGTCTTTCTTAGGTCCTTTTTCTTGGCTTTCTTGTAGGTAGTGTCGAATAGTATTTAAGTTTTGGTTTATATTTGGGGATTATCTTTTTCTTTTTTTATATACTGTTGATTTATTGTTCTTCTTGTTCTTGTTTTATGATTTGTGATAGGTATTTGTTTGATATATTCTTGTCGTTTTGGAGTTGTATATATTTGTTCTTATATTACTATTTCTTAACTGCAATGTTTTTAGCAATTGAATCGGCCATATTATTTTTAAAAATACTCGGAAAAAAAAGAATGGAAAAAATATGTGTAGCGTAAATAAGACTGAAAACAGACTGAATAGCTTCCGGTCCCACCGATTGTTGATGACTGTAAAAGAGACAATTTTTATGAGAGGGGATGGTTTGACCTCGAGCAGTTTTTAACCAAACTCAAACAGGTCTCAACTGGCATGATTTTGTAACAAATACAACGGGTTTTTAGAGGAAAAAAGTGTTTACTCGACAGTTAATGACCGAGACATTTTGAAAAGAAACATTTTTATGAGAGAGATGGTTCGACCTCGAGCCGTTTTTAACCAAGCTCGAACAGGTCTCAACTGGCATGATTTTGTAACAAAAATAATGGATTTTTAGAGAAAAAAGGGTTTGCGTAACAATTGTTAAGATAGCCATTTAAGTCTAATGTCTGTTAAAAATATATGGAATATAAATTACACATAACTGGTCTTTGTCGGCTATCTCAAGGAAAACATAATCGGTCTTCGTCACGTATTACTACGGGAAAAATTATATCTCTTATCTATATGTATTATCATATTTCAGGCGAGGGTGATATCAGTGGTGGTTCTTGATCAAGATCTATAAAGAATTCTTTAGATCTTCTTTATAGATCTTGGTTCTTGACGGCAGCGTTGGATCGCGTTCGCGGCGCAGGCGATAACGTATATAAGATTGGCAGGTTAATCAGTCAGTGGTGGCGGGATGTGATGTGATGGTGATGGTTGGTGGTTGCGGTAGTGAAGGGTAGTGTGGCGCGGTGGTGATGTTTGTGGTGATGAAGGGTTGCGGGGAGGGCGGTGGCGGTGTATGTGGTTGTGAGTAGAGATAGCGAAGGCGGTGGTGACGGGTCGTGGTGGCGGTGTAGGCGGCAGCAGTGTATGTGGTTCCAGAATGCCCTTTTTCATCCTACTATAGTATATTATATATTATAAATAATATATTTTGTCATGACGTAGATGACATATGATATCAATTTTTGTTCAATTTTTTGTTTCGTTGGATTTTTGACTTAAATATTTTCATATATAATACATCTTCTATAACAAGTGTTCACTGAAAGTAGTTATGTATCGTCAAATACTATACATTAACAAGGACGATGATGAACAGATTAGTGCGATGCAACGACGACCTTGCATCTTTTATGAGAGAATCAACTATTGCGAATTATATGACGATCATGATATCATAAATAGATTTCGTATTTCAAAAGCTACGTTTAGTATTATCTTGAGATTGATAGAAGAAGAAATATCTCCTCCCTCTCAAAGGTAATTAACTTTTAATAACAGATGTCTAACTTTTTTTATTGAAACTATTATAAACGGCGATCAACTGCCAATTATTATAATTCTTTTATGATAGCTGTATGCAAAAGTTGTATTGTTATGGTTTTTTTTTCTACTTATAATATTACTTTTTTTTGTTTCAGAAATAGAGCAATATTGGCACTTTGTAAGCTGTACATGATACTGAGGTATCTTGCTACAGGTTCATTTTTGTTAGCTATTTCTGACTTAGTTGGGGTTATTGAATCATCAGCCAGTCGTTACATTTACCAAACATGTAGAGCCATAGCAAAGCAAAAACAAAATTTCATGTCGTTTTCTATGAATGATGTTGATATAAAAACGGTAGTCACTGGATTTTACAGCCGATGTAGATTTCCCAGAGTAATAGGAACTATAGACTGTACCCATATAAAAATTTAGTGTCCAGGTATAAATAAAATTGAATACTATTGCCATTATGTTCTTTTTTATACAACCATGATTCATCGTAACTTTTCTAGGTAGAGATAATGGAAACATTTATTACCCTTTATTAACCCTGAAGTTAACATTTCTTTTACGCTTCTCCATAGTCAAAGAAAATAGAAACACAAACCGTATACAGAAGTGTAAAAAGCACAAAAATAAAATCAAACAAAACACCGCATTTATGACCACGCGAAAAACAGTATGCATTACATAATAGAATAGATACGCGAAAATGTGGAATTGTTATCAATAGGGAACGGATTTATATGTAAATGCATATTTTTATTAAAACGAGATATTTAAGATTCGATAAGAAATGTTTATGATTTAAATCATTCCTATTAAAACGATGATACTTTTACATATTTTTACATATTTCACTAATTTTTAAATATTTTTAAACACATATAGGCAATATTGATTTTAAAACAATCAATGACATAATGAGTGGCAGACACCCTTCTTAAAATTTGGAATAATCGCCTTCTGATGGTACGCACTTGAAATATGCTTTAAATACATCGGTTGATATGAAACGATAATTTAGCCGTTTTAAAAATAGTTTGATACCTAATAGGCGACATTTAACATTTGATAATTTAAAAGATATTGTAATAATTCAATGCAACAAATCATTTTGATAATTTAATAATAATAATCACTTTTTTCCCCCACATGTTTGAATGTTTTTAGCACATATTTTATAAATTATAGTTACATATATATGTAAATATTTCTATATTTTTATTACATATAAATCCGTTCCCTAGTTATCAACGTTATCTTCAAAATCCTGGAGGAAATACTATTGCAACGAGGTTAACTCGGATTAACTAACTCCTACCCAAAAACCATAGACGGACATTTGGTTGAATTTTGGGGGGGGACTATAATAATTCAATGTAAAATAACCCGTGGGGAGTTCGCCCTCACACCCCTTTCCTAGGCACAATTAAAACTAATAACTATAAAAAATATATATAGGTATGTTTAAATTGTATTAAAAAAACACTAAATAACGTATATTTAAAAATACGAGTAATTAATATTTTATTTTAATGAGAAATATCTATTTGTATCAGCAAAGATATTCAAAGTATTATCGCTTTTTATATTTTTCAATATATAGTATTGAAAGATCGCTAAACTTATCTTGAACAAACGATGTCCTTAGCCAAGTTTTATTTTTTTCATTGCACTGAAACTTCTTTTACAAGTAGCCGAACTAATTGGTATTGTTAATGCTATTGTAAATAGTTTTTTATTATTTTTTACTTTACGATTTTCAAAATAACGAACAGATGATTATAAAAACAACCAATAATTTTTCTAACAAAGTTTCGATTTTGGACGGGCTATTAAAATATTTAGGGGGCTAGGCCCTCCCAAGCCCCCCACTCCCCCGATGTCCGCCTATGCCAAAAACCTATGGTGAAACTGAAACAATGCTAATTCAAAGTTAGACGGTAACTCAGGATAAACTACTGACTCTGTTATTACATACTAAGATAAATAAAATAAGACTTGTGAATGGTTCATGTCGTTTTTGTCCTCGGCTTCGAAGCGCACAGGCACCATTACTCTCATTATTGTCGTAGGGATTTTTATCTTTGTGTATATACTGGTATCTACTGTCTTTTTCTTTCTCTTTCTCTCTCTCTTCATATATATATATATATATATATATATATATATATATATATATAAATATATATGTGTGTGTGTGTGTGCACGGGGATGATAAATTGGTAAGAGGGATTACATTCTAACAAAAATATATTATTATTATCACTTTTGGATACGGTATTTTAAGTTTCTACGTCGATTAGTTTTCTTTTGTAAAATTATTGTATGATATCTTATTATAGTATTATATGTACATATTATACGTAAGAACAAAAATCGCAACAGTATTTCTCCATACACAATGGTTACCTATATAATAATATGTTTTTGCCTTCATACACCATACTGTTTTTTTAAAACATTTACGAAATTATTCATTTATTTTGTCATTTTTGCATTATAATTTTTCAACCCATTAAGATACATTTTAAACGTACGTAAATACATAAAATATACAGCCATAATAAAAAACGTCGGTTCACCTGGAAATATTTAAATATGCTTCAGTATGAACCATTATTCAACAAAGTAAACCTAACTGGCTAACCCTAATCAATCTAAGATTACTTTAACCATTATAATTTATTTTATATTTATTTTTTAGTAGTAACTATTGCAGTGAATGTATTTTTTTCTGTATGCGTGTTTTAATGACTAATTTGAAACTAAAAATACATTTTATTAATTCTAGTCAGAAATTAAAGTTTGTTACCTCCGTAGTTTTATATTTTTTTAGAATCGTCCTTGAAAAGAGAATGGATTGAATTGTCGAAATGTTTTATTCTTTTTTCACTATAAAACGTTTTTCATTAAACATTTTTAAGGGGAGTTTGTGTTCACAGTTTGAGGGCTGATTCAAGTTTTAATTGTATGGTAGTGCACCATATCGTTGGTTGAAACGAGATTAACGCGCGTTCGCGAAATTCTTAAATGTTTAGAGAAGTCCATTGATTTTTGTTGTTCTTTTTAACGCGCGTTTTCACACAATCGTACGGCACTCCGTCAACAATATTATTATTTGTTGTTATTTTACTTGGCGGTCTCTTCGCCGATGGCGGCAGTGACGCCTGACGGGTAAATGGAGACTCGAACTACTCGAAGGAACACCACTCAGGGAAGAGAGAAGAAAAAAAAAATTAATAAATAATACCTCCTACTTCCGGCCATATTCTGAAGCCCTCCGTAACGCACGATATACCGGATGCTGGTTGTTGCAGGCATTTTATTGTGACGTTTTTGTCGCCCATTCAACCGGTCTAAAAATACTACGTATATAAAATATATTGTGTACAATAAACCTTTTTTTCTTCTTAACTGCGCCGCCGCCGCCACCACCACCACTAACCATCGCCATTCGTGCGTGTGCGTACGGTCTATTTGATGCGAAGGGTCTTTCGGTCCCGACCCTCGACCGCTCTTTCACTGCATCTGTCCGTCTCTCTTTTTCTTTTCACCACAGACCGCACACGCGTCGTCGATGTACGCACGCACGCGCGCACACGAACAGCCATGCAGGCGCACATTAGACCCGTCATTACTATAGGTGGAGAACGAGATTAGGAGAAAAAGGAGAAGCACCTTCGTGCGACGTAGTAAACGATATTTTTTCCTTTCATTTCTTTTGCGCCGTGCCATATACCGTACGTAACATTATGCGTGGGTGTGCGTATATTTGTACGTATTATATATAGCCCTGTGTTATCGTGCCGACAATTTACAAGTTTTCCATTATATTTACTTTCGGACGACGCATTCCATGATGATTTAACAACCCCCTTTCACCAAACCCCTAATGCGCGCGCGCGTACGCACGCACACATGTGTAAACACAATAAACCGAGAAATCCTTGTGCGACGATGTATATATAATACACATAATACATGCATACGTATATAGTGCGATGTTGTACGTTTTTAATACCAACGGGCGACGACGACATGGACCATTCATAAGACCAACCGCCACGGGGGCTGTAAATAGTTTTCTAGAGCGAGATGCTCCGACGGCAACGGAGAGGGCGAATTTCGTTGCACCGATTTATGCGTTTCGCATTATATCGTTATTATTCCCAATCACGAAATCTTATTATGTTTACGGGTATTGTGCGTGCTTATGGAATCGTTAAACGTGATTTCCACACGTTTGACATACCTCGTTGTCCGGTTTTTTTCAATTCGGATAATCGAACGCGCGTAGGTATTATTTTGCCGTACGTATGTATACCTAATATCCATTTTATATTCGTATACATATATCTAACATTAAATCGTTTTTTTTTTTTAATCTCTCAAGAAGGGCACATCCGTTAACCGTATCTATGGGCTGCGGGTAAACGTGGTTTGCCGATAAACCGTCTTATTAACGTCATCGTCATGAATACAATATGACATTTTTCCAAAATGATTCACGCTCGAGTTATTTTATCGTCAGTCGTTTTCTTTTATTAAATACCTAATATTATGCGATTGGCTTATTATTTCTCAAGTACTTAGACTCCATCTAGTTTTCGCCATCGTTGTTGTTTATTCTATTCCATATTTGCCATTCAGATGGCTACAACAATTTGAAACTCCGTGTTTCAGTTACGCGAATTTACTCTATACGCTTAACCGTCAGCTTATTTAGATATATTACGTTTTAACGTTTGACTTATAACCCTGCATGTATGTTATGTCAAATTATATTTTATGTTATATAATTTAATATCGTGTATGCTGTATTGAAATGATTTATCTGCCGTCGCGTTTATGAGGATTATAATATAATAATACACAAGTCATCAAAAAAAAAACCATTTTCACATGTTGCGTTTTGAAAGAAAAAAAATATACAACCGAGGATTCGGGTGGTGAAATATATTAAAAGATAAAACGGATTAACAAAGTATAGATAAGAAGATACTCGAAAATCCCATTTGGGACGTTTAAAATTTCTATTAAAAAAATCATAAAATACATTTTAACATTATAATCGCATAGTTTTAATTCCATTCTTTGGTTATGTGGGAAAAGCATTTTGTGTTGTTATCAATCGATATCCGTAGAATTGTATAATGTTTTCGTTTGGCGTATCATGTTGTTTTGTTTAAGTGGTAAAACAAATATTTAATGTTTCTCTAATGGTTAATGCCCTAAAAATGATGCTACTTGCGGTTTTGTGTTTTATTAAGTCTAAAAACATGTATTAAACCTAATATTCAATGGCTTCAGTAATCCAATGTTGCTATTAATAATAAATGAATATAATAATATATTGCTTATTGTGTATTGTAGGTATACTGTTATACATAATATGTAACTGAAAAACATGTTATTTCTGTAACTCGTTGCTTATGACGCTCATCGGTTATCATTTTTTTTTTTTTTTTTTAAATAACTTATTATTAATTAGTTAAATATCTATTTATAAATACATCATTATGTTATAATATAATATTCACATCACATATTTTCATTATTTGCATATTTATTTATAAGTTTAGTGTAGTTCAATGTACACACCCTGCTTTCCTGTATTCACATATAAAATTGATATCAATCTATATTCCTTCAGAAACGATAATCCCTCTATTGTTCATTAACATGAAATATTTTTCCATATCAAAAAAATAATTATTCATTATACATCAAATTATTCAAGAGTTTTAATTACTTGTGTGTTTTAGCTTTACAATTGATCATATATATTAGGTTATCATCATATTAGCATGTTTAAATACTGTTTTACAGATTAATCTAATTTAATTTAATTATAATTGTCTTAAATGTTTAATGTTTAAGGAATCGATTTAAAAAATTATCAAAAAAGATTTACTAAATCGAAGTAAATACATTTATACTTATATTTTCAATTCGGGTGTAGAATAATTTATAAACAAAAGTGTACACATATAAATAGTATTATAGTTTGGGTATGAAATTTAAAACGTGTATTGTACTACACGAATATTTTAAATTTATATAAATTATTTGCTACAAATAGAGATAATATAATTTGAAAGAAGTTAACAGTTAATTTTGTTTGATTAATAGCCAACCGGTTGTGATCATTAAATGTACGCATGGGTACAAGAGGATTTAAATTATATTCGTGTGCCTATTGTGTAGGCACATACATTAGATATCATGTGCATCAAGATATAAAGAGGCTCTGTTGTCACAGAAATGCGAAAAGTTTAATTGACGGAAAAGTGTTAAATGCGACTACAATAGAAAAAAAAAAGGTGTTATAGCAGTAACTTTATTCTTTATGCCAATAACAGTTTCATTGATACAATTTATTTTTATAAATAACATATTAATACAAAATAATGATTTCGTCATTCATAGTATCTATCTGAAGGCTAAAATACTAATGTGATGTGTCATTCTTTACTTTCGTGATTTTATGAGTCAGGTATGAAATACAATTAAAAATCGCTGAGTCTGTAATCGTAAATACAAGTAATATTAGTATAGCTGGTAAGTTCTTACATTTTTATAATTTTAAATGAGTAAAAATGTTTATAAAATACTCATATTATATTATTTTTTAGTACTAACTAATAGCTTTTATATAATTTAATACATCTTAATTTTTTTTATTATATTAGATTAATATATTCTTAAACTGCAGAGTTAAATAAAAATATTTTTGAACTTCAAATCAAAAATTTCTTATTAATAACGAAAATAATAATAATAATTTCAAGTTTAAATCATAACTTAAAATAAATTTCAATACATCAAACTACTACTTAATATAGTCATCAATCATTCATAAAAACGGATTTTATGAAAAAAAAAATTAAGTAGTAACTTGTGTTTATATTGTTGGTAAATAACATAAATAATAATGATAAATTCCTTACATGGAAAATAAATTAATTTAATATGATTGTTTGTACTATCGAAATTTATAGTATAAATTATGTACATTATACTTTGTTGTTCAGAATTTAAAACTCGTTTTTTAAATACACGAAACACATATATTATAATATAACTGTATACAATAAAGATACTACTGAAGAAATAAATTATTACTGCATATATAATACATTTTACGATGGATTAAAAGCATAAAAACATTTGCCGCGTGTTATGGGTGCATAAGAAATTGCTCAAATATTTCAAAGTTTGTATGGTTATCAACACGCATAATATTTATAATTTATAAGTGTAGTAATTCTACGCTATACTTAATAAATTTACGCATTTGGTAAAAACTACGTTCAGTCAAACTTTATATAACTAAATCATAAGTTTTTCCATACGATATTGCTAAATCTTTTAAAATAACCTATAATAATATATCTTCATTAATCGACTAACATTCGTAATGTTATGAATTGTTTGTACATCAAATTTTATAGATATTTACTAATATGATGTAAAAAAAAAAATAAAAGAAACAGGCAATTAAAACTGGTTATTTAATGATCATTGGTGTAAAATCACGTTGCCTGTTTGCTTTTTAATAATTGTACTTATTAATTCTACTTATATATACACTACTGAATCCCGAGTTAATAAATTGCTGTCATGTTATACCAACAAATGTTTCTCTAAACGCTCATATATCTTGTATGAAAATTAAAATGTAATTATAATGGTTTTCAGAAATAAACATTTTGTTGATGAAAAATTAATTTATATTAATTTGCATGTATCTGTAATATAGGATGCAGTTTGGAACAGCTTGGCATATTTTCATTAATTTGTAGCTTAGTTGTTTAACGACTAATTGAATATGATTGATGTATGTATAATTGTATTTATGACATGGCGTGGACGCATGATAAGTAAAAAAAAAAACAACCTTACAAAAATCCTGTCTTATCCATGGTTCATTTTTAGTAAATATTATTAGTCGGTTAGCATTCGTGTACTACATTATACAAAATTTTACTCCGTGAATTAATTCTACCTCTCATACAGTTTTTACTACTCTTTCTCTCTGCGTATATACGTGTCATTTTTTGCTTCATCGAAAGTGTTCCTAATATTTATTCAATACTATCATTTGTAACTATCGTTTTTCAAAAACGTCAGTCTTTCTATATACTAAGTTAAAAAACTATTTGTTGAAGAATCCAACTTGTTATTATAATGTAATTAAATTACATCATGGACGATGGACCTAATCCATAATATATATAGTTTAAGAAGTAAACTATCCGAAATCATAAGTCATGAATTACGATTGGTGTTTGTTGATCTATTGGGTTCCTACGATTAACAGTTACAAATACAAATATCTTTACAAAACTAAAACATTAGTACATGTGCACATACGGTAAATATAATACAATTTTGAAAATAGTTTCTGCGCTGTTAAAATACAAATTAATGTATGATTATCAATGCACAGGTCTCCGCAAAAATGTCTCACCAGACATTACATTTTAAAATTATTTGAAGGTTGATAGGTCGCGGATATATCTCGGTCGATTTTTTTAATACTGAACTGTGTATACTGTTGCTGCAGTTCATAACATAAATATGGCTGTTGAACCAAGTGATATAAATCCAGGAAACTATATTGCATGGTGCAAGATGAATTAGAATTATTCTTGAAACGAACAAGACACCACAGGACACCGTAAGTCCAATGAAAACATTCTAAAGATTTTTTTATCAAGGTAAAAATCCATACAAATGTGTGTGTGGTATGCCGTGGCGAAATGGTTGCACGGTGTGGGTCATCGATACATCGCGATGAATGGAATGATTTCAGTGACATATGCTATTAGAATATTTTTAGGAAATATATATTCTTAGGACGCCCCGACTGTACCGAGTAGTAAATAGTAAAATAAAATTGTTTTGAAACATTTGATCATTTTTCGGGCTCACTACTATACTACCTATTCGAATTATTAAATTAAAACGATAAAAATTGCGTTGGCAAATCGTAACGGATTTGAATTTTTTAATATTACAATTAATAGTAAATATGCCCGTATTCCACGGTCGTGTTAAAAAAAAAAAAAATAATAATTTTAAATAATTTCGAAGAAAAACGACCTATCTCGATTGTTAAAACTATAAGATATCTCTATCTCTCTCTCACCCTCCAAAATATACGCGTGTACGATAAAAATATTTAGTCCGATGCACGTTAAATTACCGTACAGTTTGTACTCACAAAATACCACAACACCTATAATTATTATTATGACGTGCGTATAACGTTCAAACGGTATCGATTACAATAGTAATCAGTAATTGCGTGGGTTACGCATTGTTAAATAGAAATAATTGCGCGACGTAATGAGTACCGTACGCAACGCGTAAAGCGTGCACACGTGTTTGTGTAATTATAGACGGTCGGTGGAATGGGTGCAAGCTGCACCAAAGCGTCCGTACACGTTTTGAGCGTACGAAATCGAATAGCTGAGCTGCACTTACGTGGTTGTGTATAGGACACGTATTGTACGTGAACCCGCGACAGGCCTCTGTACGTGCCATCTGGCCGTAAGAAGATACCTCCACGGCGTGCCGTATACACGTTCCTTACACTAATATGTATATATACACGATGTATACGGGTATAAATATGTACACAAGGGGTGACACCGTACAGTACGCGTTTTAACAACATTAACCTTTGGTCCGTTGAAACAAATCAGTCAACTGACGCGTGTCTAATACCGCGCCGAACGAGATAATTTTTACCAAATCGTTGGCACGAAAATCGCGGGGTACGGTGTTTTCGAAAATCAACGGTTTACAGATTTTCCGTCCGGCGCACGTGTTACCGTTCGCGTGTCTTTCCGGTGACTGTACGTACATCGTCCATATCGTTTTCGCGCGACGACGATCAATTAAAATAATATTCGTTCCTCGTTTTACTCACCGCTCCGCGAAACCTACGAGGGCTGCGTTGACACGAGTTCACGCTGCGGATGGTGTACACTCAGTGATTCGGTGCAAGAGAGACTTTTAACGGTGATACGCGCGTGCTGCGGGCAGATCGAGGGTATGCTATGCGACATAGTTCTTTGTGTCTGCGGTAATGTATTTTTGATCCTGTAGTGCGTACCCGTTGGGCGCATACGGTATACCGCGGTATGCTAAAAACGTAGAGGTAAAATGTTTTGAAATTACATCGTAAAGTCGCGGTCGCCCATGATTTATGACCGACGAGCGTGGACTCGTATTCCCTACCGGTCGGTGTTGTTGCACATAATGTTAACGGCGAAACGCTTTGTTTTTTTTTTTTTTTTTTTTTTTTTTTTCTTAACAATAATTACTATAAAAACGATCGGATGCGGTATAGGAAGTGTTGCGGTGTCCGTCTCCGCGTCAATCCTCGCGTGATTTCGAATAATGCGTTTTTGTCGCATTTAATCACACGCCGCCACTCTCTCTCTCTCTCTCACTCCGTATCGTATACATTAAGGGTCATTACATCGTATTTCTTTCTTTAATTTCATTACGACTGCGCTGTATACGTATAACCTATACGTGTTATACCGTCGAACTAGTTACGCGTGTATAATAACACAACGATACGCGTCATCGTATATACCCGCGGGGCGACACACCGTCACCGGTCGCCGTTGCTTTGTGATTTTCTTCTCCCTCCGGGACCGGAGCAGTGGCACTACGGATCGTGTACGGACCGCAGCTCGATCGTCCCGTACACCGTTTCTCGTACATTTATTTATTTTTTTTTTTTTTTATTCCTTCGTCTTACTTATTTCCTCCACCTCCACCTTCAACCCCACCCCACCCCTCCCCAATCACCACGACCGTTTCACGCGGGCAGTTCGATTTTATACAGTTTACCATAACATCTGCGGCAAACGTACACGTGTACATATATATATATATATATATATATAAACGGTGTACACGGTTTTATACGTATACAATACGCGTTCGGTTCATTCACGACGAGCCGACCGACGATGGCGACGAAAAGACCGAACGGAAGACGGGAAGATGGAAAAAAAAAAAAAACGAAAAAAAAAAAAAAAACAACAAAAAAATACCATGTCGCAGTCAGCGCGTAGTACACGAACGGCGCGCGCACATATATAGACGTACGTATACCGGCCTATTACCGGAGTCCGCATCATCTCTTTGGTCCGTGGTATCCGAACCGTGAAGCATAACGGACTCCGCGCCGAACTTAACGCTGCAGCGCGCACGGTACATCTATAGCGTACGTATACGTATATATATATATATATATATATATATACTTATGACTTAGGACCGCCGTACGGGCAGCAGGTGAACGCGCGGTTCTCGTTGGCCGCGCGACCGCGAGCGGACGGTACCCGTGTATTCCCGTGTCCGTCGCGGACTCCACGCCGATGCTTTGGCTCGCCCGCGCGCCCGCACGTGACGCGTACCGTTCGCGCGTCCCGAAACCGCCGCGTGCGCTGCTCCGCGTCGCGGGTCCGTCGGGGTTTTTCGAAATTCCCGAAACCTTGGGCGGCCGACTCGTGTACCGCGTTTTCGACGCCCGCCCCGGTTGCGCGCACGTCGTTCCAGTTGCGTTCATCGTGGTTCTCCTCTGCCGACGGACCGGTCGGACGACGGAAGAAAATCCCGTTTCCTACGGTTGTCATATGACTGGTTTCCGATGAACACGCGCCCTTGATTTATGTGTATAAGAAAATAAAAAATGTATATAGTTTTAATGATTTTCAAGTCGTGTGCACGTTAAAATCCTATTTCAAAGTTTCAAATCCAAACTTCCGGTCTCCAGATCTTGGATTCCGATAATCCGGATATTTCCCATCGCCGTGATACGGTCTGCGCAGCGCGTAACGAGTAGTGCAGAAAGTAACGTGTATGCTGCGAAATCGGAAGGTATACGTAATCAAATGTTATTCACTAGTTTCGCGAATGAACAGTTACCCGCATAAATTATACTGCAAATCGGTTTATACTAAATAAAGTAAAGTCTACGTGATTTTTACGACGCGTTTAAATCGGTTTTCAGAATGTCTGCCTTCGGTTCATCGAAAGCTTTTGGCGCACAATTCCAAATCGGACCAGGTACGAGGACGAGTTGGCGATGAATCGTTCACATTTATTTTCTCGGGAACCAAAATGATTAGTTATCGATGATTCTCGGCTTCAGGCATTGCATTTGGTATTCGACAATAAGTGACTCGACCGTGTATTATACGTGCATAACATCATACAGTGTACTTTAGGCGCTAGACGTATACATACAAATTCACCTTTTTTTTTTCACTTTTAAACCGATAGCCGGGCGGGAAACGCGTTAGAATTACTTCCGCCATACCTACATAAAACTTAACCTAGGGTTAAGAGATATCGTGCGGACGGCCCGAGCAACCTGGTGAACCCTTAGCATCTACATAGTGCAGCGAGACACGTCTTAGAAACAGACATTTCTAACTGTTACCATGACTCATAGGTAATATTATGCCGTAGACATTGCATACGTACGGAAATACGTCGAAAACTCGTACTGAACGCAACATCACTTGGGTTTCTTACGATTACGCATTGGACCGTATTCACTGGTATATAAATACGTATTATCAACGCGTGAATAGTACTTTATATGGTGTCTGAAAAATCGAAATATCATTTGCCATTCAGTCATTGCATAAGCTGCGCGTTGTGATTATTAATTCACTTCCGTTCAGGTCACAGCAAATTCATTATTGTTTTCAGTTTTGTTACACTTGGCATTTGTATACATATTGTAATATCGTATCGATACGTAATAATGTATAAAATATACGATTTATAAATCAACCATTCAAATCCTATACTATTATTTTTAATCTTACGTAGTCAGTACGTTTCATTTTATATTTAGTTATAACCAGGGCCGGCTAAAGGTATAGACGAGCTAGGCACCTGCCTAGAGCGGCATTTTCAAAATTGAACCGAACATTTTTTTAGTTCTATTGGTGTTTTATAAGAAAAATATTTAACTGAATTCATTCGTGAAATCCACTTACCTATATAACAAAATTATATTGTCTAAAGTTACTATATTACTTTATATTACGGCCTACGCTGGGCGTTTTCAACTGTTCAACAAATATAAATAACCATATATCCGATAGTCGCGGTAGTGATGGGTTTTGAGTAATAGTAATAGAAATCATTTTTAAGTCTTTTTACATATAATTTTATCCATAAAATTAAAAATTAAAATTTTTTTCGAATAGTTTGTCACATAAAAATAGGGGAGGGACTAAGTTAAAATAAGAGCTCAATTTTTTTTTTTTTTAGAGGCAACAACATTTGATTTTGCCTATTGATTGTGCACTATTTTTGCTTATGCTGGCTAAGGTTATAACCATAATATCACTATACGAATTTTTATATTTTATCAATGATTACGACTAAATCGTACTATATTTTGTTTTTAATTTTGAAAAATAAGAATTAATAACAAATAAGTTTGATTTTATGTTGAATTCTTACTAAATGTGCTTCTCATACATTTTAAAAGTGTTGACTGACCATGTCCAGCCGTTACCTGTGTAAAAGTATTTATTTGCGCATTCTGTACGGCGCTCGTTTATTATTGTATCGAATATTATTCGTATGTAATATACAATTTTTGCATTCAACTGTATACATAATAATATAGGCTCAATTCGCACAACTAAGACAAGTATTCGACAAAATGGAAGTGCAGCTGCAGTATAATATAATAACTGCATGCGCCCCGCAAAATACTACGCAGTATACGCGTTTCAAACATAAATTATAATCGTTTTCAAAGAGGGTTCACACGTGAATTTTTTCTAGAAAAAAACTTCCCCACTATAGTTTGTATGTACGGGATAATATCTCCCTCCCCGGGAGGTTAATGAAATAAATCAGAAAAATTAATTGAGAGAAACGAAATAAAAAAAAATCAACAAAGTCAGTAGTGCATTGTTATACTGATTTGTTTAGAACTGCTAATTATTATGGTTAGGCAAACTAACTGGTTAATAATTAATTAACCAAGCATTCGAATTTCAGTTGATCAAAGTTAGGTAATGGAAAACAATAAAAACTATTGTTGAAATGTGTATTACTTTGAAAACTGAAATTATAAAAAAAAAATTACAGAACAATATAGGAACATTAATATATATATATATTCTTGTATTCAACCCTATGGTTGGTTTCACGGTTGAACACTCTTCTCAGTTTATATATATATACCTATCTTATTTATAATAAATACCGCTGCAGATTGCAGCTTGCTACGCGAGACATACGATACGTTATTCAAATTGTTATTACGGCGTGTATTACGGTACAAATATTTTTCTAGAGAGGGTTCTCACCACTTTCTACGGACAAAACAAATGAACGTGCAAGTAAATATTGGGGTGGACCTCCCGAAATGTCAATCTTCTCAATATAATAGTTCCAGAAGGGTCATATATTTTAAAGAAATTGAAAACAGATGTTTGATCAATGTGCCTTAAATGTATTTCAATAGATTTTGTATCTGAAAAGTGCGAACGAACTTTATGATTACTTAAAAATTCCAATAACGCTCAATACTTCACTTAAATATGATATATAAATAATTATTAATCTGCAAGTTTATTCAAATTTTATATTTATTATTATATAAGTGTATATACTTAGTTATGTACACATAACCTATTCGGTGTTTCACATTATCCTGTAGTTCACAACATTCATAGCTCGTACCTAACTACAATAGTTCAAGTATTAAGTGTAAGTATATGAAATAACCTATGTATTATTTTTAATTATTGAATAAAATAATGTTTTTGAAAACATAAAATCCACAAAGAAATGAAAAACGAAAGGTCGTTCGAATACGTGTATTTAATATTTATATTCTGTATATCCGTTAGAGGAGCATTCTATTCGTGCGTCTAAATTGGAATATTTTTCGCATTTCGGTGATAAATTTATTTATTTTCACCATTCCTAAGATATGAAATATAAATTTTCAGAATTTGGTAAAATAATAATGTACATAATTCAATGAAATATTTTTATAATTAGTCAGCATTCAATCGGCTACTTCGACCACGACAGAGTGAAATTGTATATTTTCTGATGAATTTAACACAATTAAAAAAAGTAATTATAAGGGAAGAAAGTTTGATGTTTGATTAATATTAATGAATAAAAAAATAAAATTGTTTTGAGTATGATGATGGAGAAAATGAAATTCGTCAAACTTTCAAAAACAATTCACCGAGATGGATAGGAAACTATTAGACTGAACACAATTGTTTTTTAATTATACACTATTAAATTCTTTTATGTTAATATTATTTCCATCGGAAAGTCGTTAATTACAATATAAGTATCAGAATATTTTATAAGATGGTATTTTTGAAAATTCACAGAATACGAAGTAGCATGAACAACGTAATTATAAAAGTATAATAATTCCGAAGCTGTGTTATTTATTTCGATCACAGCACATTACGAAAATACGTCATTATTGTAATGTATTATGAATTGATGGTTCTGAAATCGTTTCACCAGACTGTGTGTGAATAGAACACTATTTAGTACTTTCATCACTTACCCGCGAATAATAATATGGATAGTTGGATTGTCATTAACGGTGGGGAATCGACTGATGATCGAATGTAAAACGTTCATACCGTAATTGTAATAGGTACTAATGTATATTCAACCATTCGGGCTTTCAGCGGACATCATTTTCGTGTATTCATTATTCGACGAAAAGTGTAATACGAAACAACCTGATGCCGCAACTCAAGTCATTACGGACATTACACTTTTTATTAAATAAATTATTTTAGAGTTATTGGTGCAATGGATGTCTTAATATTTATTTTCTTAAGTTATGAATTAAAAAACTAGTAACTTTAACAATATTTGAATTTTATTAAAATTTTAATGACAACCAAATGAAAATATAACATTAGATAATAAATAACATATCTATAAATGAAACTAGGAAAATTTAAAGGAGCCCCCATTAAAGTCCAAAATGGTTAGAAATACTTAGTGTTAACCATTGGAGATTATTATTGATATTTATATATTATTTCTAAATTATTTTTCTTTATGAAATATTAATAAAACTATCTTAAATTGATATATTTATAAGTGTTATTATATCGGTTACATTTTCAGATATTCTAATTTCTAAATATTTATAACTGTAATCTATTATGGTTATTGTCGAAATGAACGAATGACGTAATTTTATTAAGATCTACGTAAAAATGTATGATCGCAACTATAGACGCGACATCATCCAAGGTCTTACTTTCTATGGCTGTTTATAAATTATCTAGGAATAAATTTAATTTTTAATAAATGCAGTAACTGATAATACATTGCTGAGAAGTTATTAAAAATGCAATTTATCGTATCGATGCGCATATTAATATGTTGGAAAATTGTAATTACCAACATTTTGCAAACTTGGTGTGGATTCTTCTTTTTTTTTTTTTTTTTTTTTATCACAGTCGTATATTATTGTAATGATCGAAGGGCCCCCGAATCGATCGGCCCCAGACCCATAGGCGCAACTAGGGTAAAAAATCTGGGGGGGGGGGGCTACGGCCCTCCTACTAAAACTTAAAATAACCCGTAGATTACCGTTACTATTCCCATACACGATGTTAATATATTTTAGATTCCGAGCCAAGTCGGATTTACCGCAGTGTGTCTTTTTTTGTACGTGACACTATTGTGAGTTAAGTACGCTGTACGCGGTACGTAATGCGTGCACGTGGAATATTTATGGGAAGGCTCGATCTTGGTCCGAGGGGGCTAAGCCCCTCCGCCCCCATACCTAGTCGCGCCCATGCCCGGACCTTGTGAATCCCGAGGACGGCTGTGGCTGGAGCGGCGTGAGGCGAACGGATGCAAACACAATGCACGCCGCGTTTCGTTACCGGATTCCGCGCAGTAACCGTCTGCCGCAGCCGGCGTGCAGCCGGGAACCCGTGCGAAAATCGACCGTTCGCCGAGATCGGCACGTACGCCGTTACCCATTCGCATTACGCGCACTTTCGCGCCGCACGCGGTGCATTATCGACGCCGAACAACGCACCGTACCTGTGCGTTATACGTAGTGCGATTTTTTTTTTCTCTTTCACTAACGTAACCGAAACACCGTGTGTGCGTGCGCGGTACAATGCGATGCGACGCGATGTATTATCGTTGTGTGCGCGTGCGCGCGCATATTCCACAACGCGCATTATTGTACGTTACAGTACGGGAACTACGGTCGACACGGTACACGCGGTGGCGTAGCCAAGGGGGGGGGGGGGGCTAAGGGGGCTATAGCCCTCCCCACGGGCCGTGTTTATATGTGTAATGTATCTTGACTATTTAATAGAATCAATGGATGCTCGTTTTAATCAAAGGCTTATTGATGTTATGCCGCTTGAAGGACTTATTCCGGCCAATTTAAATGTGTATGTCGGTAAAAATATTGTAAAAGCTGCTAAAATATATGTCCAAGATCTCCATGATGATACCTCGTCCACAATCAGAGCTGACCTGTTCATATGGAGGCAACAATGGAGTCAAAATACTATTCCAAAACCGAATTCTGCTCTTGATTCACTCTCTCGTCGCACCAATCTTCGACCCAACATTAAAATACTTTCACAATTATTCGCCACGTTACCAGTTACACCTCTTTCACTCCGGAAAGAACGTTTTCAGCACTTAATCGCTTGAAAATTTTTTTAAGAAGCATCATGTCGGAAAACAGACTGAATGGGTTAGCTATGGCTAGTATAAATAAAAAAGAGCAATTCAATGAAAATGAAATAATAACTGAATTTGCCAGAAATTCGCCTAAGAGGATGCAGCTGTCAGAGTGGAGCAAGTGACTGAACACTGAAACCAAAATTATTATTATCATTATAAATTATATATTAATAAATATTTTTAAAACTATACTAAAATGCTTGAATTACGTTTAGAAACTTGGTGGTAGATGGTGGAGGGGGGGG
>NW_020271719.1:354430-430940 GCF_003268045.1 Sipha flava | reverse complement strand
AACCAACGGGTGTCCGTCCTTATAAATATATGTATTATAACATTATCTTGTTGCTTTGACGGTACGTGATAATGACTGCGACGTGATGTACACGGGTCTGCGCGCGCGAACGAAAATCCTGCCAAACGGACGGGCTGCGGAACCTATTGCAGGATAATACCTTTGGCCCGATGATATTGTTATACCCAACCCGACGTGTGTCTACGTTACCGGTCGGATAAAGTGGGGAAAAAAAAACACCGATTATTGCGTTCGGCAGGAACACTTCTATACTAACGTATTACGCCCGAATATTAGGCGGACGACACGAAGAAATTATCACGTCACCGTTGACCGGCCGTTCCGCATACAACAACGATACGTATTGCGTTCAACCTTCGACGTAGCGGGCCGCTCGAAACGCCTAATAAAAATAATTTTTACTTTTCGATACGATTTGTAACTGTACTCGTAGAATAATTATATCGTTTGTCTTTGCTGCCGGGCATTGACAATTATTTTGTGAACGCTGTAAACAGACGCGTACGGTCTTATAATTAAGTCGATGCCTGGTCTCTCCCGTAAACCCGTAGAAGTCATCGAATACAGTGCCAAAACTGAAGTCTATAAATTACTTTATGTTCGTCGCGGATAAGAGAGACTAGACAGCGAAGACAAACTCATTCGGGTCTTCAATAATAATAATTGTGCTCGTAAACTTTTACCGTTTAATCGAGTCCACCGGCAGCAGATCTTTTATGCTGCGCCGATTGTCAATCGCCCAGGCAATCACGACCGATAATACATGATTAATATTTTTCTTTTTTGTCATCGATTACACGTTATTCGTTCGGAGAATATTGCGCTCTTACGCGTTATTATAGTAGTAAATGACGTTCAGGCGTAACAATGATAACGCGTACATCAATCAGTATATCACCGCGCAATGAACACCGTAAAATGAATACGTGTACAAACCATGCCAGTGCAATACAATAATAATTACCGTCTACCTACATGATTATCGTATTCCAGAGCCGTAACTAGGGTAAGGCGAACGAGGCACTTGCCTCGTTATTTTTCAGATTTTTCCGAATCGTATTGTACATATTAAAAACTGCGAGTGTGACAACCCTACAACATAGGGGGCGCATTGTTTCAGTTCTGCCTCAGGATAAAAAATGGCTTGGTACGGTTCTGTCGTAGTTCCAGCAACACCAGTGTATCTTTACACGAACCAATTCGTCCGGTTATTCTAACCCATATATCTCTGTTTCCTCTTAAGATAAACTTTTTAAATTTAAAAAATAGATTAATTGCGAGTAGCGTAGGACCCTGTAAAAATGAGCCTTTAATATTGTACCATTTCGAAATGGAAGGATTTCAAAATTTGTTACTGACTCACTCACTGATCATCAATATTATAAGACACTTCCGGTATAGGTAGAAACGTGAAATTTGGCACAGAGGTAGGTTTTACAGTGTAACTAAAGGGAAAAAAGGAAAGGAAGGAATAGTAGGTAGTTGTATCTACATTGCGGCTAAGTGTAGTTTATGCCTCATTCAGAAATTGGCTAAGTGTTAAACAATACAAATAAAAGAGGAATGTTGCTCTTTAACGTAGAAGTGCAATGAGGTTATGAATTAAAAAATATCAGACTTGGCCACAGTGTAGATTTCACTAGTTTGATAGATCAACTTTTTTGGGAAGGAGTTTGGAACTCGGCCTTTTTTCACCGTTAGGTTTTTTTTGGAGATTATACATACATAAACGGTATGTAATGTTACAATTATATCTGATGAATATTATTTAATCCACGCGTACGATTAAATTTCCGGAAATACACGATGATCATCTTATCATTACAGGAGTTCACAGGTTAGGTATAGGCGGAGAGTACAGGTACACCGCATAGCGTCAGAACGAACTTTAATGACCACCCGTCATAACAATGTAAGGTTAGGTTCACATTGGCGAGCGACTGGCGACAGAGAAGAGCAATTGGCGATGCGCGACTAAAGCATTTACATCTAGTAGCGATTCGCTAAAGCGATTTTATGTAAAATATTTTATCAAACAAAATTCATTTCTCATTTGTCAATATGTCGCCGACAAGTATAATTCAGCTAACGATACTGCTAGAAAACCCTGTGCTAAACGATTTTTTTTTTGAAAATCGGTTTTAATTGAACTTCGGAAATTAGCATTTCTCTTTACTCAGAAGTAAATTTATTGTACTGGTTCATAATTTATTTTAATAATTGTAATAAAGTTAAATGTATAAAATTAATTAAAACAAGTGAACACGTTTGAAAATAAAGTACATATCGCTCTAAAATTATGACCAAACATTAAACATGATTAATATTAATCACGTCGCTCGAGAATCGCCGGTCGCTGTCGCCAATCGCTCAAGACCAATACAAACACTTCCGTTTGGAACTATGTTTTAAATACCTATATTTTAGGATATTCCTAGTCACTCATCGCTCATCGCTGTCGCCCGTCGTTCGTCAATGTGAACCCGTTCTAATGCGAGAGTTGTCGCAAGCGCTTTGGTTTACAATATTATTATATGCTCATATGGTTATCACCAGGGCTTGGAATTTGTAGCACTAAAAATGTTATTTTTTAACTCTTAAATATGCACTTAAAAACTCTAAAATATGCGCTATAAATAGCAAGATAAATAAAAAAAAAATGCATTTGTGTTGAAAATATTATAAATTAATTAGAAAAAAAATTAAATGTCGTTTTACAAATATTTTGGTTCATAGACGTTTGGACTGATTGAATTATAAACTTAACAAAAATGTTAAATTAATTAATTATATTTGTAAAAATGTACTTATAATTAAATGATTTTATTTAGTCACTAACTATTAGTACATCAAATTGTCGATGAAAAAATAAAATAATAATTGTTGTTGTCTATTTATTTCCAATTATTCAAATATTTTTAAAACTATAACTAATTAAATCATTATTATCAGCAAAATGTGATTATTTCCTGCATTATGTGAAAATATACCCAGAAATAGTATTTCTTCTTCTTTTTTTGGCTTTTATAACTCTCCAAGAGTTTTTGTCGCCATCACCAAATCACTCCATTTAGTTAGAAATAGCACTATAAACCCTTGATTAGCAAAATAGCAATAAAACCGGTAAATATGCAAAAAATAGCTAAATTAAATGTTGTGTATGATATCCAAGTAGTTTAGAACATATTTGTATCTTACTTTGGATGTTCTAGGATGAATCAAGAAAAATATACATTTGCTAAAACTTTCGAGCCCTGATTATCACGAAAACAAATCGTTTTGCTGTCACGTAGACCGGCCGCGGCGGCGGGTGCAGACAACGACGTCGAAATTCTAATATTTGATGTACACATATTGTAATTTACGACAAGACGTTATAGTAATACGTAAAATACATCGTACTGCACGCGAACAAACACACGTGTGATCTACATTTTTTTTCCTCGCCGAGTACTATGTATAATTTACGTGCAAGAGTCAACGAGACCACGCAGAGGAACGTCGACTGCAAAGAATGTACATACGTTACAGTAGGTAAATGTATACGGTGCATTATAATTTATAATGCACGGCACGATCTACAGTATAGTAATAAAAAAAACGTGTATGCTCCGTACACAAATATTCGGTAAAAAATTATCGCGACGTACAGTTTTTATTATCCGATCCGCGAGTGCAATTACAACTCGTGTGTATGAATGTAGTGTGTATTATATAGTGCGTTATTCGGCGGCGAAGGAAAAACGAAATTTCGAGGACGGAGAAAGGAAAGGAAAAAAAACCAAAAAATTATAAATAAATACAACAAAAACGTGGTACGCGCACGTACGCGTACGATTTATTTATTATACTAGGTCGTCCCCGTCGCGTTACACGTATAAATTGCTATACAAATGTATACAGTCTACCTACATATGTAATGCTGTAGCTTGTACGGCTTTTTTTTCGTATTAGTATTTTTCGGGATGCGGGATTTCGATATTTTTTCTTTCCAAGTACATTATTTCTACAATTCTCGCTCGGTTGACCGATCAAATAACTGGTGAGTTTACTCTTTTGACTGCGCCTTTTATCTAACGTGTCCCGATTAAATATTGCTCAACGTGATTTTACATTTTTTATTTATAAAAATTGATCTGACATTTCATCTGACGGATTAAAACCTCCGTTTAAACACACCTCTACGATATTCTACGTGCATTACCGACGGCATAGTAACGTTCAACGATACAACACACAGAACGCCCAAATATATTTGTACCCATATATACTCGTACATGTATTATGACACACACGTAGTATTATTATTATCGTTTTTTATTACACCGGTACGCGATATGTTATATTATTGTTTCCCCCGATATAATAATAATAATAATAATAATAATGACGTGTACACAATACACAGTAGACGGTCGGGAACAGACAATGACGTGAAAATCCCTGCGTCTAATCAGCTTATTTCGATTCGATGCCGCGCGCGCGCGCTCACCCTTCGCGTTTGGCACCGATCCCATTCATGTGTTTGCGGCGCGGTGGGTCACGATCCGCCGGAGCCTAATGATCGGTTTCGGATTCTCTGCGCACCGATGAAATCGGATAGGACCGCCGCCGCCACAGTCATTGAGTCATACGACGCACGTAATTTCTTTTCTTATATATATATTTTTTTTTATTACTATTATCATTTTTTTTTTTTTATATATATATATATATATATATTGTATACGTTTTTTTTTCTCCCGCTCCATTGTACACACAAAACCGTATAGCAGTGGGTGGTGGGGGCGATTGACGGACGACCAGGTGGAGGTGGAAGTGGAGGAGGCTGCTGCTGGCTGGCTGGCTGGCTGCTGCTGCTGTTGCCGCTGCCGCCGTGTTGCTGGGACACAAAAGAACATCCGGTGGACACCACAGGAAATCGGGTAGCGTGTTATGACTGTACACATGTACACGCGGAGGGCGACGTTCGCACACGACGCGTTGCTGCGGGCGACCGGTAGGGTCGTGGAATTCCAGCATTTTCGGTGGTTTCAGCTGCTGCGCACTATCTCGACGTTTTGAAGCAGATCTGCTGCGGACTTTGTGACGTGTCCGTCCGAGCTTCGTAGCCACGCGGATCGCAACACCGCCTTGCCGCGGGATAACGGAAAACCGGACTGCTGCGGACGCACGTCGTGCACGTCTCGCAGCGTTTGCAGATTTTTGGTT
Source organism: Sipha flava (assembly GCF_003268045.1). Classification (NCBI taxonomy): domain Eukaryota; kingdom Metazoa; phylum Arthropoda; class Insecta; order Hemiptera; family Aphididae; genus Sipha; species Sipha flava. Next base: position 425,708 of record NW_020271719.1, on the reverse strand, counting down.
TTCGATGGCTACTCGCACGAGCCCGCGGACATTGGATGAGCAAACGTTGCGCTTTATACCACGGTAAAGCACGAACAAACGAAGGGACCAAAAAACCCATGAGATATGACGAAAAATTCTTATCGATAATAATATCGAAAACGATTTTCGGTGTACAACGCGGGTCAGTGGCGAAGCGTGGGTGTTCAACGAGTACAGGTTGGGATGATCGCGAAACGCTAAAAAGTCGACCGAGTAACTGGTGGCAGGAGTCGAACGTAAATAAAGTGGGCGGCGAAAAACTTTTTCGAAAATACCAGTTTTCGAAGAGGGAAGTTTTCGGTGACTAAAAGTACCGACGAAGTATACAAAGAGAAAAAAAAAAACCCCCCGAGCGACGTACACGTACGCGCACAGGTGAAACGGGCGAACGTCGTTGGTACTCATTACGCACGCGTGCGGATCACGTGCAGATCGCCGTCACGTACGCATTCGCACGCATCGTAAACGCACTGTCGGGGCCGTTGCCCAGTGGCGGTTGATTAGCGGTTGCGCGAACGGTGCCTACAGGTCCGAAGCCATCACAGGACCAATAGATATGTATACGTATATGTATTGTCATCGCCGGTGACGAACGAGGGGTCGAAGGGGCAGCACGGGGGAGTAGGGGGTGCCAGGTGGTGCGCCGTATATACACAGGTGTTTTGTCGTATTTAGGAACGCATTAATAACATTCTACGGAGGACCGACCGCCGCCGACGCGGTCGTCGGGTCGGGAGGGGAGTGGCGGTGGCGAACGGTGACGGCGACGGCGGCGGTGACTGCGGTAGTTCCATCCGGTGCGTGCAGGCCGGTTCGGTTCAGTTGGTTATTTCACTCACGATCCACAACATCGCAACAGACGGCGTCGCACCGCGAACACGTCGTACACGCCGCAGTCGTCCGCAGACCTCGTCCGAGTACATAACACAATACCGTGTCGCTTTTTTATTTTTTTTTACGTACGGTTCCGCGACGGTTTTGCGGTTTTCGTCGTCGTCGCGTGTTTCGGCTGTTTTTCAACGGCAGTGCGCCGAACTCATAACTCATCCGTCCAAAGCGAAACGATCTCGTCGCGAAATTCACGGGCGACATACGTAATATAATTTGTATAAATTTACATATATATATATATATATATATATATATATCGTACAAAACACTGCGGTGACAGTTTGCCGTTTCCGCCGTCATGACAGAAGCTCATCCTCGGATCGTCATCGCTCCGTGACCGCGAACTTTGGCCGCACTTTCGCACTTGCACTGGCCGCCGTCGCGACTCGGGGTAAGCTTTATTGAACGTATACATGTACGCGCTGAACCGTTCAACGTGCAAACGATGTACGAACCGCGGTACGTACGACGTCGGTCGCGATACGCTGTACCGAGAATTTCGTGTCGCGAGAAAAGCGTAAAACAACGACAAATTTGATTTTTAACATTTGAACACTAAAACGTCTCTATAATCCATAGTATGCCGTGAGCATCCACGAATTTAAATCCAACAAATAGCTTTGGATTATAATATTTTATAAAACGTTCTTGTACACACATGTGTGTATACAGACGAGAAAACCGCTGTCACATGACATTCTGATCGCCAGTAGTATGTATTTATGTATACGTGCATATGGGGTGTATACCGTGTAGTGTACAAGAATCCTACCTGTATTTCGAATTGTGGCGGGTTCCAAACAATCTAATCGCGAGGAAGAGTCCTGTTATCGGGAACGGGTACACTTACCCGGCGGCTTAAACGTTCGAATTAAAACGCGATCGTTCTAAATCGGACGTTTCGAAACAGCAGACCTCCGGGTTCGTCCGGCTACCATTGCACGTTCTGGTCGTTGCACAACGCCGAACGGACGGTTGACGAGAAAAAATAATATTAACTTGGTAATTGAGCGTATTCACTTCGCCGCGAATCCGTTTACACAGCGCTCGCCGTAGACTCATCGGTATTCATTATATTCATTTTATACGTACTGGCCGTATACGTTTATGTGTAACGTCTATAATTCTAATGTGTCGTGCGAGAGAATCGGCGGGTACGTTGCGCTGACGAACTGGCTGTCATTTCAATGTGCACAAAGAGAACTAGTGTTCGCGTATCGATGAAATAATAATATATACTCGTATCATGCGACTATTTTCAAACGCACGTCTCGACATGTCTCAACCGGGCGGGTCGAAGAATGTTCGAAACATTTCTACTCATTCGTGTACTACACAGCGAAAGAGACGCTTTGTACACAATTCGCGTACATCCGTTGCCGTTTTATAACACGGGTTTTTTTTTTTTTTTCATTAGAGATTTCGTTTGCTTAACATTCTCGTTATTTATTAGTCATCGTATGGTTATTTTATAATAAATATATATATATATTTATATATATAAATTATTTCTAAGTTAGACTTAAGAGTTCTCTTGAGAAAAAATTGTTATTCATGTGAAAACTATGAACGTTTAGATTTTTCAAGTCGTAATATAATCAAACGCTTCTTGCGATTTTGCCATTTTTACACGTTCAATACTTCTCGGAATTATTCAATATAGTGATTAAGTCGTTAGATATTATTGGCTGTATCAGCTACAATTATTTGTAACATTATTGGTTTTTTTTTTTTTTACTAAAAACAGTTCTCGTTAAATGTTTTAATCAATTTCATGTTCGATAAAATACATATTAATTAACAAATATCGTTTCTTGATAAGATGCAGGCATTAGATGATTTTTTTTTTGTTATTAATAGATTAAACTTAAACGTTTAAACTCTAAGTAGTTATTAGGTCATATACGCAACAAACAGAAGTTAGCGAATCGATACATTTAATAAACTCAGGTTTCTTTGATTTAGTAGTAACGATGAATAATTCACAACAACATATAGTTTATTGTAGAGCGTCGTATGCTATTTGAAAATATACACATATATATACATACAAATTTCAATAGTCGTAAGTTGATATATATATATAAATTGGTACCATATTTACATAAAATGCCATCATCTATTATATATATATTTATACAGGTATAATAATTATTATTTAGCAACGATAGGTATTTATGAAAAATAAAAATCCCGACAGTAGTTATAAAACTTGGAAAATCTATAATTTTCACTATTTATATAAAAATAAATTACTCGTTGGCCATAACTATTCATTAGGAACTAATTTTTAGTATTACAAATTATAAGCATATATACTTTGTCAGATTTTATTTTAAAGTTTTATTCATAATTGATTTTTAAAATTTTATTTTAATTAAAATATTTTTTTAGTTATTCATGTTTTAATTTTCCCAACCATTTAAAAAATTAATAATTACCTTATTAAGTGCCTAATTATAAACTGGTGTTTAAATTGTTTCCATTTATTTCGGGTTTTAAGCCAAGAATATATTATATTTTAGTAATATAGGTATTAAAAACAAGTTTTGTTATCATTTCTTCGTTGCTAATGGTAACATAGTTGAATTGTGCTTATTGACGTCATAGCTACATTGGTCAATTTAAACAGTTATTAATGTATAATATCGATCCGTTAATTTTTATGAACTTATTTAAAATATAATAATAATTATTTATTAAATTCATTAATTTAATACAACTATAGTTAAGATTTAGTCAAAGTTTGTAGCGACATTATGTCATAATAAAATGTATACTTACGAATAAATTCAGTCTAGTAAATATATATTTAAATATGTTTATATCGAGTAAAATAATAAATCAATACAAGTTGATTAGTTTGTACAGAATTATGGTATAGATAATTTAATTTTCAACCCATGTTTAGTTTTAAACACTTAAACATTTTAAGAACTTGTCATTTACATAAGCTACATTTTTTGAGACTTGTAAATATTTATAATTTGTATGAGGTGATATCTTTTCAACTTCATTTATAAAATTACAAAAAAAATATGTCAACGAAGATCACGAAAATGACACGTATATTTTCAATTGTATTAAAATTAATTATTGTTAATATATTTTAATAGTATGCATAGAATTTTTTTTTTAGTTTTCAAATGAAGCGTAGGTAATACTTACGATTATATGAAAAAATAAATCATGTAGTTACTTTTTAGAAATATTAATTTATTAATAAGTTCTATGTAGTCGATTGAAAATATTCTCACTGATCTGTTGTTAGTAACACAATGATTTGTAGATAATTACATTTTCTATGTTTCATTGTTTTAAAAATAATAACGTTCTAACTGTAACTGACAAACCCTAATTGTAAAATAGGTATTTAACTATCGATTACCGCATGTAATGAAATGCAATTTATGATTTTATAGCTAACCTTACATTAAATATGTTACACGAAGACATGCAATTACATGTACAATAGGTACGTATGTGCGACGTGCATAGAAAACGAACCTACGTTAAAAACATTTACTTATTTCAGACATTAATGCATGACAAATTATCCTTAAAAAATTATAATCAAATGGATCGCAGTCAATTTTTAGTTTTATTGTTGATAATTTATTGTGTAAATAAATGTAATATATTTTGTAATTAATATGAATCTGTTTTATACAGCATGCTAGTTTTTTTTTTTTTTTATTGAATACCATTAATCAAAAACATTAAACAGTTAAATCAAATTTTCAACTGCTATGCTCTTCAAACACTTCAAATACTTCGGGTGATGTGTTGTGTTATTGGATGAGTAAAAGTAATCTAATAAAAGCAATCTAAACATTAGACTTATAAAATATTTATATTTCTTAAGTGTATGGATGTCACGGTTCATATCATTACTAATTACAATAAATCGTATGATTTCTTTTGAGTATAGAATAATGTTGTTGTGTGAATAAACAATAATATAATAGTAACTTCAATTTAAAATATATTTCAATGGAACTGAAGTGATACATAGTATTAAAAATCATACATGTTTAAGTTTACTAGAATACAGTTGTATATATAATATATAAGTAATTTATAATAATTAAATGTATGCACTTTGGATTCCAAATATTTGAAAATATAATTTCTCATATTATAAAACGTATTAGTCACTGATACGTTCTGAAATTTTGAGTAATATATAGAAAGCACAATATGACATATGTATAGAAAATTACAAATATTTATTCTTTCATTAGCAAAATTTCATATAATAATAGTACGCCAATTAATTATGTTTTTTTTTTAATGAAATAATATTGTTTGGAATCTGAAAACAAATAATGTACCTACTCATAATAAAAACGCACTTGATGTTAACATTTTTTCTTAGTTATGTGTATACTTGGTTTCAAACATATACTTAAAAGACATTACTGACAAAGTAGGAAGTTAACCGTTAGTATTGTCAGTCTCTAACGATTCATGACTTATGATCCCACTATCCCAGGTATAGCGTGTGAAATCTAAAGAACAATGATTATAGGATCTTGACCTACCTGGAAGTTTGAGACCACCTTTTTTTTATTTTCTTATTTTTTTACCAAATGTTATTTTTTAAAAAGAACAAAAATTGCTACCTTTTTCTTTTATTAAAAATACATTTCCGGAACTCATGAAAAGAATTGATGAAGTATTATTCTCCTCGGTAAAGATCTATTATAATTTATTTTGTGATACTTAGGTACTAAGTCGTTTTTCTTACATTTATCAAAAAGCTATACAATTGAAAAAGCAGAAAAAATGTAGGTAAGCTTATATTTTTTAGTGTTAAACTATGAAGTAAAAACATTCATTGAATATCAAACACATTGTTAAAATGACCTTTTTTTCTTTTACCAGAGATTTACAGGTTGTACAACGATAATTTACAATGATTTCTTTATTTAATAAAACTAATAAATCGTCGAGGGGAATCATATATACATAGCCTAAAAAATATCTTGAAAATAAATCAGGAATGTATTTATATGCTCTAAATATTTTTTTTTTATTATTCAAATATAATGTCAAGTTTTGATACATATTTTTTATTTTTGTTCAAAAATATTTGTTAATTTATTTATACTCATATTATTTTTGAATAGTAAAAATGCTCCGTCGAGAGTCTACAAACGTCTTATATTTAATATTCATCGAACAACTATTCATAGATCGAATTTTAACATAATAACTAGGTTGACTATTGTTTACGATTTAATCAAAATATCCATACGAAAAATGAACATGTTTTTTAATGAGTAATGGTCACTTTCTATAGACCGCATAGGTATTAATTTAATCGCATTAATGGTTATTCTCAAAGTAATTTTAACGAGTAGATGTATTTCATGAGTCGTATAATTATGTGATCGTTAATTAATTTTCTCGAATTGAAATTACTAAATAAGTAACAGTTTTATTATTTTAACTCATCAAAACTGGTGTAATTTATTCAATTTTGTGCAATGTACCTAATATGCTATGTACATACAACAGCATCGTGAATACAATAATTATTAGGAAAAAGACTATTAAATATTTCTAAAATGTATACATGTACGAATAGATGTTTTTTGGTCATTATAATAATTTTTATAAATTAATATTTTACATGAAATTCGACAATGCGTATATAAGATTAAAATGATTATTAAACTGTCAGTATATCAACAGCTCGTGAATCGCACAATGTTATATTAAAGATAAATCTTATACGATAAAAATTAATCCATAGTATTAATTTGTATGCGCTATGGCAATTGTGCCTTAGGATTTTCTTCAAAAGTCGAAAAGTACGATTTTTCGATAATATTATTACAAAATTATATAGTTTTACCCAATTAAAACAAAAAAATAATAAAACATAATAGATTTGTTGCGTTTTCAAAAGTTTTTAAACTCTCTCCACACGTCATTATATTTAGTCATTGGCTTAATATTATTTCAACTCTACGGACATCCGAAGATGAACCGCCGTCGGCCCCCGGTACGTACGTCTTCCGAGTAATGTTATTCGTACGTTTTTTATGGACCATTAAAAATACGTTCAAGGGATATATTATAGCCGGTTGCGTTCACGTTGAATAACTGTTCGATTCGACGATCCGGCACTTAATAAATGTCTCGGGTTTTTTTATTCGGTTCTGGTGTACAGTATTTAATTTGCGGGCTCGCGGGTTAAGAGTTAAAACGTGTTCGGCGCTTAATGAATACACTAAACAACGATTTAAATAAATAAAAAAGTAACAACGGCTATCAAACACACGCGGCAGTTTATACCGTATGTACGTGTACGTGTATATATTGACTCGTAAATGTGTTATTTATGCAAATCGCGCGACGTCTCTTGGACATTGCCCATGAGCACGCCACGAGACCGGCATTATATGGTTACGTGGGTATGTATATACGAGTGTGTGCGCGCGCGTGTGTGTGTGTGCGTTCACGTACATACGGTATGTGTAAATATTAACTATATACGTATATTTATGTATGTATACGTTTACGTTATTGTGATGTTTTCGTTCAGACGATCACACGCCCACGTGAAAAATTCCATATTTACTCACAGTCATTATTCCGGTCGACACATGTTTTATGACTATATGCGGCCGGCAACGATTTAATGACCCATTGAAAAGAAAATAATAATCTCGACAATAGGATTCGTGTGATGTTTCATTCATGCGTCGATCACAATGCGCTGTGAGATGTCCGGTTATCAAGAACGAAAATGTCCACCGGTGGCGCGCTGTTACCGTTTTATAATGCACACTACTATTGTTGTACGGACGACGACGTTTTCCGTTTTCCTATAGAACCTGCATAGCGCACTCTATTTCTCTCTCTCTCTCTCTCTCTCTCTCTCTCTGTTCATAATATTATAAACGCGGACTTGTACAGAATCGAAAAGTCGCTGAACTCAACCACAGATCTACGCACATGATTGTTATTATCGTACAGATATTATGCACGTATTGTGAACCGTAAACGTCAAGTCCTTTATGTGGTGGTCTTGCTGCAGCCCTATCACTCGTGCATTTAATTGTTATATTTCCAAGCTGTTTTCCAAGTATACGATCAATTCACAAGACATAAACTGTGCTTCTTCTTACCTAAACCAAAATGATCGAATTGCGCGTGTATTACAATTATAATAGATCTGAGTTTTGAGAAACTACTTATTTTATGTGATGATTTGCTACATTTTGAAAAAAATAACATGATTGCACGTACATATATGGTTGATAATTGTTTAAATATTTCAAATTTTAACTTTTTTACTATAATTTATTTAGTCGTCGTGCAATTCGAACATTACCTTTTTCCGACCACCTGGTGACCTTTGGCCCGTACCTAAATACGCGCAGGCGTACGTATACGCGTGTATTATTCACACGCGATATTACAGCATATATATTAAATAATATTTTAATGTTTCTTTCAGGTGATCGTGCGAGATATAATCGCGCGTAGGAAATCCGTCGCAGAGGAAACTGCGGACAGTGTATACAATACGACCATTGTGCCGGGAGTGAAATAATAATTATACAATACGGCGGTGATAATGGAAAATCCTGCTTACAACCCGGAGGAGGGTCAGCGGATGGCCAACGAGTGTTTGGCCGCGAGGTTATTGTCCGGTAAGGACAACACGGGCGGTGGAGGCGGCGGCGGTGGCGGCGGTGGAGGCGGCAGCGGCGGTGGTAGCGTCGGCGGCGGCGGCGTCGGCGGTACCGGCACCGCGGTGTCCACGATCTACGACCCACGCGCCTATGGCAGCACCACCACCGCGGTAGTGACGACGCCCACGCCGGCCGCATTCCAGCCGACCCGGCAACAACCCGGCAAGAGGTGTACCTGCTGGCAACCGCCCTCGGACATACCGCATTTGCATAAGTGCAATTCGCCGCCCAGGACCATGTGCCACACCAACATGTTTGTCCTGTACACGTTTCTGTTCTTCACCGCGATCATATGCCTGACCACCAGCGTGCTGCTATACATCACTAGAATACAAGGTGAGCTGCGCGTGTAGTAACGCTGTGCGACGGCCACGAGAACGCAATTAATGTATCCGCGTGCGAGGCAGGACCGGATTGAGATGGTGTTAACACCGGGGCCGGCTGAAACACCGGGTAGAGCCCTTATGCCGTTCATATTACCTCAGCAGCATTCGATTTTAAAAGAAACTAAACGAATTAATTGATTTTCATAGAAATGTATTTCTTTAATACCTAATGCGTTTAACGTGTTCGACGCCCGTATATACATGACCAGTGTCGTGCCTAGCATAATTAACGCTCGGTGCTAAGAATCATTTTTAGCGCCCTCCCCTCTTTCAAATATTTGTCCATCTATAGGCTGTAAGGAGACTAAATAAGAATAGGGGGTAACTACTTTTGTATTTAAATAAATAAAAGAAATAATCAACAACTAAAGAACAATATAACTAATATATACAACTAAAACTGTAAAGGTAGACCAAAACATATAGATGCCTAATAACCTACTTTATTAAACTGGTATAATTAATTTACAAATCAAATTTATTCGCATAAAAAATAATTTTCTTTAAATAATTGCCGATGAAAAGTAATTAAGTACCTATGCGAATTCGGCGTTCATGAACTATGATATGAACACTATCATAGATAGGTTCAAAATACAATCGTACTACTCGTCAAGTCGACATTCATCTATGTTATTTTTTCAATTAACAATAACGTTAGAGTATAAATGGTATATCATTGTTAATTTGTTATGGACGACGTCGTCATTTCGGGAAAAATAAATACAAATACTAAAAATAAACTAGCAACACCGTCGATCAGGAATCTTGATTCAGAACAATGTTAATGATGTCGACTACGCGTCAAGACCATGGCATTGAATGTGTTAAATATTATGAATTAAATAATATGGTTAACTTTCAGTAAAATTACGTAGATCATGAAAAAGCTTTCGATGCTCCCGTCATGGCGCCCTGTGCACGCGCACCTCTCGCACCCCCCCTAATCACGGTCCTGTATATGACGATCGGTTTTAATTATTACCAATATTATTATCTGAACGTAAGAGTACAATATTCTAAAACTGTAATTAGTGTGGCTTTAAACTAATTCAAATGTTCCGATAAATAAAACTTGTTAACGTCGATGTAAAACGAGAAAATCCGACATCACATCGTCTAATTAAAAATGAATTAGCCATTAATATAACCATACTACTAATCCATCATTTCATAATTGCACGTAGAGATGGCAATTGGTACCTAAGCGTTTTCGATTTACAACAGTCAATTAGTAAGTCAAAAATCGGTCTACGGTATAAAGTTAAGCTTATTACATAATATTGTTATTTTCCACGGAGCCAAATAGAAATAAAATTTCGATTCGGAAATTTTCAAATTTAACTTATAATATTATAATTTCGTTCTGAGAAAAAGGGTAAACGGAGTTCAATACTTCAGGACCAAAAGTCCGAGCTCCTCGAGCCCTGTGCCTTGGCGCGTATGCTTCGTCAGCACGGGACGGCGGTATTCGTAACGATTTCTTCGCGAACGGGGCTAACGAGCGACGGTCACGTATAGGTATACCGTTTTGCTTCTTGGTTTTTGTCGCCCGCGTCTCAAAGTCGAAAAACACCGAGAAAGCGAAATAAGCTTTACATCACTTCATCAGTCGCCGTACCCGATACATGTTATCGTAGGCATTCGTTCGATGAACGCTTACGGGCTAAGTTCGTGCGGAGGGAGTGGCGGTCCCGTTCTCGTCGCGCCCACCCATGTGGTGCGTACCCGTTTGTTCACAACACCGGCAACAGTTCTATTATATATTTATATACGCGCAAGTATTATTATTGTTACAGCGTACGTAGACGTGAACGCGCGATCCGCTACAATGATGCACGTATACGTACGTAATACGTATACAGTTCGATTTGTGAAACACAATAGGTCGGGCGCACATAATGCACCACGCGCTGCGAAGACGTAGATCGATCAGATTGCGCGTGCGACGAAGATCGAACGATATCGAAACGTTGATACCGCCGCGCGCATAATATACGTTTCGCGCGTAGGACAGGCGCGCGCGCGCGTGTTGCCGGGCTGATGATAATAATAATAATAATAATAATAATAATGATGATGCCGATTTTCGGGGTCGTGGTTTCGATTGAAAAGCAATTTCCGTTGACGAAACCAAATTATCCGTAAAAACTAGGTTCTCCGAGTTCTTATACTTATTGTGTACATTTTTCGTTTCTTAATAAATAGTAGTAGTGAGCCGCTCACTAAAATACAGTCCCGACACGAGTCCCGCGCGGAGATATATTATTGTTTTTGGAATAGGCACACAAGCATCTTTTAATTCACCGCCCGGAGGCAATGGTGTACAACAATATAAACAATTCCGAATTCTCGAGAAGCACGTACGGCTAGATCGAAAAACCAATAGTAATTTAATCGTATATCTTGTATTACAATATCCACGCCATCACGTCGTGTTCTGCCGATACCGCGATAATAATTAACAGTTAACAAATCGATCCGGAATAGGTATACCCTACACGTCCGTTTATGTATTCGACGTGAACGTTAAATGTACGTGATGATTAAAATTATAATTCAATATTATAATGAGTTCTCGAATACAATTTCTGAGGTTTTTTTTTTTTTAATACTTAATTTTTTTTTTTTTTTACAGTTCCACACAAAGAAAAATTTACATTAGTGGTAGAAGGCGAATTTAAAATTACAAATATCCCATTCACGATAAGCTTTGTGAATAGAAATTCTACTGAATTTCAAGAATTGAGTAACAATATCACGACTCAGGTAATTTTCCACTTTATACAACCATCGATTCGCGTTATTCGTACATTTTACCGCAATGTTATACAGTTGAATTAATTCGAATTTTAAACTGTTTTGGTCTACAGCTGGACGATACATTCAAGTACAGTGAACTGTCCCCGTGGTACGATGGCTGCGAGGTGACCGACCTCAGTCCCGGCACGTCGAAAGGCGTACAAGTGCAATGCGAGATCAAGTTCTTTCAAGACCCGGAATCTGCGATCGGCATTGGACAGATCGGTATTGCGTTCCTCAAAACGCTTCGCATACAGCACGGACATACTTGGTTAGGCAACTACAGCGTGGACGTGCAGTCGATCGGATTCCAAAGTAAGTTTTCAATTGCATCCGTTGGCGAATAAAAAATAAAACGATATTCACAAAACACCTGATCAATTGCGTTCTGCGAAACAGTGAGCGGCGAGTTGGGCGAATGGACCGATTGGTCCGAATGGAGCGGTTGCGAGGACCCCGGTGACTACGTAGCTACCAGGACGAGAAAATGTTTGACTCGAGACACGCGGGAACCAACAAGCGTGGACCGGTGTTTACTCATACCAGGCAACAAGAGCGACCTGGACTTGATGCCATGTCGAATATATCTGTCACAAAACTCCGACCTCGATGAATACTTCACAGTCCCACCGCCGATTTCCACGTCCACCAGTAAAGAAGTTATCGAACAGGCGCCGGTCAGCAAAGCCACTGAAAACGGTAAGCACACAACTCGAAATATTAAACGATTTATTAGGCAACGCTATCTAATTTGCAATTAATTACCATCACATTAAAAATGCATAAGTTTTGTATTGCTGTGTGACATTCGTACATTAAAAAAAGATAAATCCTAATATGTTTAGTTTATACATTTGATTTTCCCAGTCAAAATATTCTTCGTTGGAATTGAAGTTTTGTCATTAAATAAATAAAATCAGTTGTGTTTAATACGAACTATATGATGCTGGACCATGTCTCACATGGGCTTGTAGAATCTTTCAAAAGACTTTTCAAACAATATTCTTATCATTAAAAAATGTTGAGTATTGCTATGAATAATTTATGCCAACTCGGCAATTGTATATTTCGATTTTACAATCCAATCTGTTCTGGCCTTAGGCTATTTCTCGTTTTCATTTCGATTAAATTTTAGCAAAGAATGTAAATTTATTTTTATTTGACCATTTTAACTTTAATAAAAATAAGTATACATCGTCAAAAATATTTGTTATTCGCAATTTTATACTCGATAAATAACTAACAAATTACATTTCTATTGGATTTTAGTTGAAGATAATTGGATTTGTGATGAATGCAAGGAAGATGAAGTGTGTTTAGCTGATCGCGACGAAGGGATTCTACAATGTTTACCCAGTTTAGATATCAAAGATAAAACTGGATGTGGAGGCCGTTGTGGCATAAACACTCAATACTGTCAAAATATTCATAGAAACGCGTACACGTAAGCAATTTTTTTTTTTTAATTTATATAATTGAAGGTTATGTTACAATTCAATCATCGATTATAGATAGGTGATGGATGAGAAATCATTTTTTATATTTCGGCATTCCACTGAGATTCCTTCAAAATTGGTTATTCAGTAGTTGCTACCCAATTACTGTTATTAAACAAAGTTAATTGGAATATAAAATATAAGATTAAACTGGTTTGGGTTCCGCGACTGTGAATCCACTCAAATTTATATTGTAATCATTTTTCAAACTGGTTTTCCGAAATTAAAAGAAAATTAAAATTCTTATTTTGATATTTTAATGTACCTACCTAATACAACGCCATTAGTTTTACATTTTCATTGTATTACTTAATTATTTATTAGTGGCATAAAATATAAAATTTCATTAGTAAATATAAATATATAAATAATATAACAATAATAATAAATAATAATAACAACATATACAACATAAACAACATTCGACTACAATTCGGTTATTACAATTATTGTTATTATAATTTTAAAATATATTTTTACTCTACAATTTTTTTATATGGATGACTCATTATAATGTCGATTTTTCTAATATGAAATAATCTCTTTTTTATATATTTTTTTTTTTTATGTTTTCTTTATTTAACTTCAAATCTTTTATTGTTCGTTTTTATCTAGTCAATATTTATTCATTAAATGTCCTAATTACTTTGATTTGTTATTATTTGTCACTTATTTATATAAATAAAAAATATGAGTCACACCTAAACTATTCCTTTCGAGAATATTATATTAGTTTCTAACCCAATTTAATCTTGTTATATAGTCGGTTTGCTGATATATTTAACTATTTTTATATAATGTATAACATAATAAAATACTATGTAGCTGTCTGGTTCCATAATACATCTTCTTCAATTTGAATATTTGATTTGAGATTATTTTATCAAACAATACCCGTTTAATGTTGATCTCCATCCGCCCACATTTGTTCGTTCTATGCACATTATTCTTTCCGAAACAACCATTATCTCATTCTACTATAACGATCACAGACGCCGACTCAGTAGGGGTACAAATACCACTAATAGTCTCCATGCATTTGAACAAAGGCGGATATTAATACATTTTCTTCTCCGTAGTAGTATGTGTTTGTAAATTATAGATCAATCATTTTCAACTTTATTGATATTGTTAAAAATGGAAGATAGTTTATGCAAATAATGAATGCAGGAAGTTTGTAAAAAATCTTAACGATTGAATGTGCATTATAATGAATTTATATTTTTCAATAGTATAAAATATACAAATCACAACTCGACTCAAAAACATAATACCTTATCTATATGAATCGTAATTCAACTTTGTAAAATCGATATTTTTTATACGGTTAACTGAAACTAATAAAAATAACCTAGAAATGTTTTATACAGATTCTCTTATGAAAAATATTAGCTCTCGTTGTTTAATCTATCTAACATTAAGATTATATATATCCTCCGTTAATATTAAACACACATAGTTAAGTATTCCTTTAAATGTTATCTGTATTTCATTTTATAATCTACATCGCAATATTATTTAATTAGTTTTGTGGAAACATTTTTTTTTTAAATACATCGAACGTTTGATTAAAAGTTTTAAATACTTGAGGATAATTTTTTCTTTTTTACCGGTAAATTCTAAATAGATATTTAGAATTTATTTTTTAACAATTTGTCTGTGAACTAAAATCAAGTCATTGTTATGATTTTAAATATATTTATATTTCAACAAATATCGATCGGGATATCACTAAAAATCAAGTTTGACATTTATACGTTGACAAAGTACAATATTTGGCTATTTAAGTTACCTTTTGACCAACCAAAATGTTTTTTTACAAATGTGCATAAACAAAAAATTATAACAATTGAATACATGTCCTTGTTATTTTTTAGTTGTGTGGATACATCGCCGTGTTCTAAGAATGAGTTTGAGTGTGGAAACCGTATGTGCGTGTCGGATAAAGCAAAATGTAATGGTATCTACGATTGTTTCGACCAGTCAGACGAAAAAGATTGTGGTAAGAATTGCCCGATGAACATAATTGCATCGTATACTATTATTATAACACGAGTGTTTAAGAAAAAAAATGATACATTTCGACGTTTGTTGTTTTAGCATGCGATCTTGAGACACATTTCCGATGTGGTATACAGTGTTTGCCCAAGGCAAAAATGTGCGACGGTGTATCGGACTGTTGGAACGGCCACGATGAACTGAACTGCACTCGTAAGTATATTTATCTAGATTTCATTACTTAACCTCTTATCGATACATCGAGCGTAGACAAAACCAAATTGAAATATTAGACGAGTACAATATTTTATTATCATTATTGTACACGCGCATAAACCAAAATTTAGATTGCGAAGACGGCAAATTTGCTTGTAATTCAAACGACGAATGTGTAAGCCACGATCGTTATTGCGACGCTTACGCCGACTGTTCGGATAAGTCCGACGAACCGTTAGGCTGTGAAGGTCCTTGCAGAAGTGATGAAAAAGCTTGCAGGTATAGAAATCGCATCATTAGAATGCTTCTTCACACGAGTTTCTTTGGCTGTCTTGAGCACACCAGTTCCTTTCAGAATTTTCAAACAAACGCGTCGTTTAAATTAGCATGATAAAACGAGTGTTGTGATTGAAATGCGGATTCATCAATTGTTACTATTGATTTATTATACCCGTATTATATACTTCGCTTGAGTGTGGTAGTTATTCAACTTTCAAGGTCATAATAAAAATTCGAAAGACATTCACATCATTATAATTAAAACTATTTGATATAAATCTATTGTTTATAAACGTATAAATATTTATTATACAAATTCAAATTATTGTTTAAAAAAAATTTTAATAATTTATTAATTATTTATTATTATTGTTTTCAAAGTATATAGTATAAAAAAATTGTATAATTTACGTACTAATTTTAAAACACGAATATTTTTTCTAACGTTTCTTTTATTCACGTAATACATGAAAATCGAATATATTTTATATAAAATCAATTTTTTCATTAATCTCACTATGTTGCTTCATTATTACAGTGCACAATTTGCACGCATGTTTATTAGTAAATAATGTTCGTGGAATGTGATATTTGACTATAACATTATTTACACACACCTTAGGAATATTAATCTCCAATGCTTTTTTGATTTGATTTAAAATCATCGTGTGTAATATAAGTAATAGTGTAATACCACTACTCACTAACTGTAGAAATTGATAAGAATTTTGAAAAAATATTCTAAATTAAATTTAGGTGAGACTAATACATTCACGATTTTTTCAGAAATGGTCGGTGTGTAAAAATCTACAAACCTTGTGATGAAATAGAAGACTGCGGAAATGATTATAATAATAAAACTAATAATTGTTAATATGTAAAAAAAATAATAACAATAATATGTATATTAATATGTTTTTTTATAAATTTTGTATTTGTTGTATGTTGTAAATTAGTATTTATTTAATAAAAAAATAATATGTTTTAAAGAAACTGGAAAAATTATACTCAACAGCGTAAAATATATTTTAAAAACCTGTATTATTTGTAAGTCAATATACATAAAGTAATAACTGGTCAATGATGGTTGAAAGAGGCATTGACGGACTCCACGAAGCTGGGGAAGAAGATAGAGAATGGCTAAAAAATCAGTTTTATTTACAAACTGTAGCAAACAAAAAAAAAAAAATGACAACCAACATTGATAACAACAAAGTGAAAATACATTTATTGATACCATCGACGGTTTGAACTCATTAACATTTAAACTCGATTGTGAACAAAAAATTATTGTGATAAATGTAAATAAAACGATATTACTTTTTTGTCGATGTATTTTTAACTCTTTTAGTAATAGTAATTATATATAGTTCGTGGATGGTCATCAATTTGATTAATATAAGTATATTTATTAGATATATGAACAGAGATTAATATACATGTACAATAATCTTTGTGGTGTAGTGCATACAAATAATTTTAATATAATAATACAGATAATTTCTGGTTAACTCAAAACGTCTAGATGGTTAACGATTTAAATATTGATTGTATAATATTGCATAAAACCATGTGGCATAAAATATTTTAAAATTTTTTAAGTAATTGCAATAATATTGTTTTTTGTAAACTATTGTTTATTAAAAGAGTACATGAAAACGTCTTGTTAAACTTTTTCAAAATTTATCAAAAGTCTCTGTATAATATTTTTTGTATCATTATAATCCCTCAACAGTTGCATGAACTATAAGATGCAGGGGGTGGGAGATAGAAAGAATACTTAGGTATATAAAACAACGGGACGTCAGTGGTACCTACATGCAGCACATTCGCTATTACACCATTATTACATAATTGCAGAGTTGTCTGCTCACGTTTGTGCAGTTGAATAATAACGTTGGTCTATTATTTAATATTTCGAGTGCATTGTCTTTTACAGATGTCTCGCTAAAAATCGACACTTCCCCTTGGATCATTTGAAATTCCTCTTTGAACGTGTCCTATTATATAAAATGCGTATTACGTCTCATATCGAAGACTTACCTATTTGAAATCATACAAACGTTCACCACTATAATATACTTATCCCTTCACGTGTTCATTAAACTATCTTATTTTGCAGAGATAATTTGTTTCCATAGACATCAAACTGGTCTTCGTTATTGCGTGTTCAGATTGAAACATGCATGGTTGAATAATGAATTGAAGATTCAATTAAAAAAAATTGCAAAAATATTGTAAAATTAATCGATAAGAGCTCGACATTTAGATCCTTGGAAATCAACATTTGAGCTTGATGTGATGGATAGTTGCATTTTAATTTCATGCAGGGTAGTTGCTGTTAAAATTACTTTCTTATTTATTTCCTTGTCAAAATAAATTTAGCCTATTATAACTAAGTCATAATTTCTTTTTTTGTATATTTTGATTAATTGCATACATTTAATGTATGGATACATTTATGTAAGCATATGAATAATTAATTAAGCAATAATATTGAAAAATCCGATTATTGCTTTTTGCATCTATTTTTATATCTCTCGAGTATTTGTGTAATAGATCTTCTCATTTGTTAGATTTTATCATATGTATTATAGTATTTCATAATCTTTAAATAGTCAATATTAAAAATCTTCAAAGTAACGCATTGATATAGTCTAATTGATATAGTGTTTAATTAATTAAACAAAGTAGAAGTTTTACTTTTAATAGTAACAAAACTATTACTTTTATTAGTAAACAAAATTCAAAAAAAAAAAAACATTTCACCTTTGATGATTTAATTTACTAAAATAAATATCATAGTCAATAATAATAACACACCTAGGAATAATGAACTGTCCAGTGAGAACGAGACCCCAAAGATTAATGAAACGCCTAAGGAAAACATAACTGCAAATTATTTATACGAAACTTTGCAATACCTAGATCAGGGATCTTCAAACTTTTATAAACACTGTACCCTTTTTTATCAATAAACATTTTTGGGTATCCCTTCTTAGTTAGAAAAACTAAAATAAATATAAAAAAATTTAAAAACTTAATTAAATTTTTATTTCATTAAAAACTAATACACACAAAATGTTAAAAACAAAAGAGCTTACTTTCAGAAAAAAAATTAGTGAGAAGGGTTAGCTTGTTTTTGTTGGCACAGTCGATCCATATTGAGTTCTAATTTAGTTAAATACAACCTTAAATCATTTCAATATTTAACTTGTTTCTATATTTAATTTTAAAAATGAATAACCTTTTGCTCATAAATAATTTAAATTTAAAGATTTGTTGGCCAGACTCGTACCCCTTAAAAATTGTCGATTACCCCCAAGGGGTACGCGTACCACAGTTTGAGAACCTCCGACCTAGATAATACTATAATAGATAATGTTGAATTCTTACAAATTGTCTAGAATTCCAAAGACCAATTTTATATAATATATAATACTGTTATTGACTGACGTACGTAGGATATTATAGAACTTATAACAACAGTTGTAATTACGTCAACATGACAACATCATATTAATCTGTCTGTGAATGTCACTAGATCTGGTATGCGAGATCATTCAAGGTATTTCGTATTGTACGACGTATTTCGTATTCCATTGATAATGAAGCTGAGCCGGCCGAAAATTGTTTTCCGATCTGAAAATATATAAATTTATGGTGGGATGAAAATATCGTAATTAATATTACAGATGTTCGATGTATTATATTTAACTTTGTCTAAAAATTAAATTAAATATTATGTTTAGACAATAATTTACATTATTGTTATTTTATCAATAATTAATTCGTTTTCTAGTCGAATTCATACTTAAATGTATGTACAATTAAATGAACATAACTTCTTAAATACAATGGCAGGTACAACAATTTAAAATCCAAAAATAAAGTATAAATTTCTTGCATTAACTATATTTAAGGATTCTTTTATAAAATACTTCGAGATTTTAATGCGCTAGCATAGAATATATCCAGATTTATTTTGAGTTCTAGAATATTTCACCATTTGGTTTTTTTATGAGAATTTTTTCAATGTTATGAGAATATAAAAATAAATAATATATATATCTAATTTAATTATTGCATTATTAGTGAAATAATAAATGTGAATAAAAGTAATACAAATTCACATTACAGTTAAGTTTTAAGTACAGAAGTGATAACTTACGTGGCTGTTCTCTCGTATGAACATTAATATTGTATTTTAACACAAATAATATTATTTTCAATAGCAAAGTAATATGTATAGCAATTCCTTTTATTTTAGTATAATTTAAGTATCAGTAATGTTTCGAATTTCTACAATATTTTTAGGGATTTACAATATAAACTTAAAGTTTAATGTCAATTTTGAGTGTTTCGATTTTCACCATCATGTTTTTGAATTAAACTCTCATTTGATCCATAAAAATGAATCAGAAAAAAAAAACGTTAAATGAAAACACACATGTTTAGACTTTACCAAATATTTGTTTTTAAAAATGCAGGAAAACACTTTGAAGTTGATCGAACCTGATTATGGAACTGAAGCGCTGAATGAGGCACATTGTGATTCAAATCGAACACTCGATGGAATGGAATATATTTTATTTCACGTCAGCAACGATGATTCATTAACATTGTTATTATTATTGTTGAAACAGTTACAATGCGATTTGTCTGAGGACTTTCATATGGTACTTATACTCAAACATAATATTACGCTATTGGATTGGACGGTTTGTGCACAAATATTTTTTAATTTATTTTATTTTAAGTATTATTACATTAATTTTTATCTGACTTTGCTGATGACAAAGCACTAATATCCATTAACAACAATCCAATCTTAGCGTCAATAAATCTTCAAACTCACCTTAATGCTATGGAAAAATGGTTTACAAAATGGCGGTTTAAAGTTAACCAGAATAAATCCGTTCACACAACCTTTACCCTAAGACATACTCCTTGTCCTGGTGTTGTCCTATATGGAATTCCAATTCCCTACTCTCCAAAAATCAAATACCTCGGCCTTACGTTAGATCAAAGATTAACGTGGGCTCATCATATCAGAACCAAAAGATTAGCATTGAATCATCGTCTTCGATTACTTAAACCCTTATTATCCAATAATTATCACACCTCTCTTAGAACTAAACTGCTTATATACAAAACACTATTGAAACCACTATGGACCTACGGCCTTCAGCTTTGGGGCAATGCGAAAAAGAAAAATATTTTGAAAATCCAAATCTTTCAAAATATCGTGCTTAGAAAACTAACGAATGCTCCACCTTACGTGTCAAATCATACACTACACACCGACTTGAAACTTAATAAAATAAATGATGAAGCTAAAATCTTTTACAAAAGATTCTATTACCGTCTAAATAATCACCCTAATCAATTAATAAAAACTTGGCCACTTCCACAATACCTGGAAATCCTCCGAGACGTCTGAAGCATAAGTGGTGTAGAGATCTCTTAAATTAAATAAATTATATATTATATATTAAATTAAATTAAAAATAATTAAAAAAAAATAAAAATAAATAAATAATTATCAAGTTAGTAGATAGTGCTATCAATGGGTGGCTTCTTTCAATAAAACCTCATGATATGTTAACCTTTATCATATTTTCTTATTGTGTCTAGTATGGATACAGATTGTTAATTACTTTTGAATATTAAAAAAAAAAAAAATTTTATTTGAGACGTTCACTAACCGAAAAATTATGTTTCATGCGATACAAATACTACGAAATCCTTGTGTGAAATATAAACGCATGGGTATATTCATATATTGTACGTGTTCAATTAAGAAATTCTAAATTGGATTTATTTTTCAAAATAAAAGTTGCAATTTTTATAATGCTCAATGAATTATATAATTTCCAGTTTTCATAAAAATTCACTGTTATGTTAAATAATAGCATTAAAAAAATAAGTAGCATATATTTTTTTTTTATCAGAATATTTATAAAATAATTTTTATTCTATAAGAATGCTCTTCGGTTTAATATTTATGAAGTATATAAGTTATCGTCAATGTCGGCAATCAGCCATTACCAGAAATGACTAATCATTACTGTGGTAATGGCTGATTTGGTTTGGCATTGTTGACACTATCTAGACATTACTGGCTAAGATTAATAATCAAAGTTGACAATATTTAATTTATTTTGTTTATTAAAAGTTAAAAATCAATACAGTTTAAAATTGTATTAATTTTCACAGGGTAAGAGGTTCAAAGGTTCACTGCTATTACGACTTTCCGAGTTACATAGAGTTTTTGCTGTTCGACAAACACATCGATTGTTTTTACATTTTGTTTTACAATAACACTTCTAATAACCTTGGCTCCCAGCAACCTCCCGGAGAATTACTTCATTTTGGCTGACAGTATCGTACTTTTTTAAGTCGATCAACTTTTCCTCACAAGGAACTATTTCTGTTCTTGTATGGTATACTATGTTTCAGAAAACCATTGTCTGTACCTACAATTTTTAATCAGTTAATAAAAAAACATCAAATTTATAAATTATCGCATTTATAATTTAGTTAGATACTCACATAATTTATACAAGTTATTTTGAACATCTGTAACGACAACCAATATATTTCGAGATGATCCTCTAGACCAGTGGTTCTCAACCAGGGTGAAATGGACGCAACGTAGAGGTGACACGATATATCCAAGGGAAAAGAAAAAAAAATTAATTTTTATAAAATTATATTATTGTCACAACTGTCATGTAAATAGCATACCTTTAAGTTTATGTCTTTATGTTATTTAGTTATTCACTTTAATTTTAGAGCTATGGGTAATAACCGCTCGGATCATCTATAATTAGACAGCGTCAATTAAATTGGTAAGAATACAGACAATTATCTAGATAAGTAAAAATTTTATCTTGGATAAGTAATTAGATAACTTAGCGTTATTTATCTAAATACGATAAAAGATGACAAACAATCAATCTATAGTGCGTTTCACGAAATCAGAGACTCGACTGTAGCGCGACCGGTGGTCTATAATCAGTAGGGGCACTCAAAATGTAGGCTAAAAAGCGCACGTAAATTGAACTGCCGTATACAGCGCTGCGCTCAGTACACAGAATGACAAGATTATGGACCAATGGTTTTTTTGATAAAAAAATAATGATACTGAAGTAGCTGATGCGCAGATTTAGGTTAATTATCGTGTTGTTATTATCGTTAACATTACACGTGTTTGTTTGTATTTTCTAATCGAGATTTCATAATTATTATCAGTGTAACCCGTTTCACCACAAAATAAATCCATTATCGTTTTTGTTTAGATAATTGTTTTACTGATTAATAATTACAGTTAACTCGCGATATTTGAAAAATATACCTACTGTTTTTTTTTTGTTTTTAATAATTTCACGACATGTTGATATACATTCACAGACAAAAAATACAATTTTTAATGTTTACAATTATTTTAAAAAATTGTCAAATAACAAAGTGAACGTCGAAGTTGCCAAGTATTTTTGTCAGACTCAACAAATTACTGCGGATGCTTGTGGAGTCAGTTTAAGTACCGTAAAAAGGATTACGACTGAAGGTGTCAAATCTATGGTACATTCAGAACCAGAAGTCGGCCTTTCATGTGTTTCATTTACCTCTTCGCGAAAACAATATAAGCGAGCAAAGTATGTAACAAGTACTGACGACTTTGATGCGAATATTGTACGGAGAACTATCCATGAGTTCTACGACAATTGTGAGTACTCCACAACAACTAAACTGCTGAGTAAGTACCAAGAAAAAACTGAATATAAGGGATCCAAAACATCTATGTGGTAAATTTTGAGGTCTTTACATTTCAAATATAAGAAATGTAACGATGGTAGAAAATTTCTTATGGAAAGAAACAATATAGTTGCGATGCGCGTTAAACTTTTAAGAACCATGTGTAATTTACGTCAAAATAAGGATACTCGTCCTGTAGTTTATCTGGATGAGACCTAGATAAATCAAAACTACACTCGCGGGTACATATGGCAGAACAAAGATAATACTGAAGGGTTGAAGGTTAGTTTAGGTTAGGTTACCTACTGGAAAAGGGAGCCGATTAATTATTTTCCATGACGGGTCAAGTTCATTTGGGTTTGTAGCAGGTTCAAAATTAGTGTTCCGTTGTCAATTTGGCACAAATGTAGACTACCATACCCAAATGAATTCAACTATATTTAAAGACTGGTTCATTCAAATGATGAAACGTTTGGAAGAACCCTCCATTATCGTAATGGACAACGTGTCATACCACTCTACAACTTCGGAAAATTATCCAAAATCGAATACCAAAAAATTTGATGTTCAACAATGGTTAACCAATAAAGGTATAGACTTTTCACCACTCGAAACTTTGTGTGAATTACGTGAGAGGGTAAAATATGTAACACCAAGAGAAAAAAATTACGAGCTTGACGAGATTGCATTACAAATGGGACATTCAGTTGTACGATTACCACCGTACCATTGCCAGTACAATCCCATCGAGCTTATATGGGCGCAAATTAAAAATAAAGTCGCGGAATTGAACACTACTTTCAAAATTGTGGATGTAGAAAAACTGGTGAACGAAGTCATAGACTCGGTAACGGTCAAAGATTGGTAACGTTGTGTCAAGCACTGCTAAAAATTGCAAGACGACGACTTCATTAAGGAAGGCTTACGGGACGAGATTTTAGAACCCATAATTCTTACTATAAATCCCGATGAAAGCAGCGACGACAGTGAAGATTATGAAGTATTATGAATGTATGAATGTATTTTTTATTTTTAAAAAAAAATAATAAAATTTGTTTTTTTTTTTATAAAATAATTTGTGTATTATAATATTTTCATTTTTGTTTAAATAATACATTACTTTTTTTTCATTTTTTTGGTAAATGTCTAAAAAAAAATCATCATTAAAAAGGTATGTTTATTTTCAAATCAACCGCGCTATTGTAAAGTTTGAACGACACTGAAATGCAAAGTTTTGACCATCGGTTGTGCTACAGTCGAGTCTCTAATTTCGTAAAACGCACTATAGTCCCAACACTGATAATAACTAATAACTAGGCTTAGGGACTTATAGCTCTAAAAAATACACAAATATGCATGCAAATATGCTTTTAAAATCATTAAAATATGCATTCATATGCATTAAAGAAAAAAAATGACCACATAGAACACAAAATAAAACGTGTCCATCGGATGTAAATGTATCTTTAAACTCCGAAACAAAACTTTGTAGTCGACTAATCGTAGACTGTTGTACTTTCGACATTACACAATGTTACAAAATACGTACCTTTTATGTATGATTCGACGTTGGGTGGTTGCGAGACACAAAAATAACGACGGATAATAATCGACTGAACTGAACATTAAATAAATAATCTATTATTCTATATCAACTATTATCTTTATCGACATCCGGTCGATATCTAAATATGATCGATACGGGTTTATAGTAATATTTATACTTACACAAATATTATAACAAAATATGTGAGGTAATTTGCAGATAGCATATTATTGGAAGTATTAAGTACTAATTATTAAGTAAATTTTTTTTTCGATCGTTTGAAATATGTATATATAGTTATACGTATCTATAGTTTTTAATTTTAAATTTAAAAAAATTGTCGAAATATGCAAAATAAGCATAACAATTTTAAAATATGCACTTTCCTGCAAAATCTATCAAATATGCAATAATATACACATTCAAATTTTAGATCTGATATCATGGCATCGAGAGACGAATTTATTTCGCACTCTGCTATATTTAACAATAATTAAAAAAAATATGCAAATGCTAGAAATTCCTAAGTCTACTAATAACAAATGTATTATAATTTATAAACAGAAAAACAAAATAAAATGTAATATAATATACTGTATATATATGCAACTCACATCAAGATGAATAGTTTAAAAATAAATTTACGTTAATTTATACGTTAAATTTATTTTTTTATTTTTTGTCTTAGAAAATAAGTCAATGACATTGTCAATAAATATTGGGTCAGTGACTAATTCACTCAACATTTTCTTCTCGGTAACCATAGTACACAAATTTGAGAATCTATCGTGTGTCATTGTATTTCTTAGAAATGTCTTGATTCTTTTTAAAGTACTCATACTTCTTTCACTAGAAGCCGTCGTTATAGGAATACACAAAATTAATTGTAACAATTTTGTAAGCTCTACGTATACTTCTTGTAACTCGGCTGAAACAAATATGATTATATTATAATTTAATACATAGTTTTTAAAAATAAAAATTAACCAACTTAATTTAATATATTAGTATGTACCAACCTTTAATAATATAGTTCAGCAATTCTTTAGGTTGGAGATGTTTGTTATTATCATTGTAAATAACTTTCAATTCATTTTGTAATCTCTCTTGTTCGAAAACTCCAGGGAAAACTTTTAGTAGTTGATTTAGTTTCTCAATTGGAAAATGTTTTTTGTAATTCTTAAACTCGCTGTTGTTTGCAAGCTCAATAAATTTCAAAACGGGAAAATCTTGAAGTCGAACTTCATTTTGGATAATTATTGAGTCCAATATTTCAAACGTAAGATTTTTCAGGCTATTAACATCTTTGTCTGTATATTGAAGTTCGTTATTCAATTCCATTGCAGATTCGCAACACTTGGTTATAATATTTTGGTCATTTCTCATAGCAGATAATTGCGTAGATAAATTTTTTATTTCAATTATGCAAGTTTGTACATCCGCAGTGCATTTTTTTTTGAAGTATTAAAAATACATGATCCGAGTATATAAATATTCGATGAAATAGACATAATAAATAGACAAATTTTGGATTTGATAATTTATGCAGTAACCCATAAGCCGTACTTATAGAAATCGGATCCTAGTCTTCCTCTTCTGTTACATACGATATCGCTTTTTGTAGTTCTTTAAAATGTGTATTTATAGTAGCTGCTGCTCTTGAATGGTAATTCCACCTTGTTTCGCTACTTGTTGGCAACTTAAAACCTTTTTCCCGTAGTAGCTCAGTTCGCTTTGGTGATCTACTGAAAAATGTGTGAAACATTGTAAGGTCGCTTATAAAAATACTAACGGACTTAATATTTTTTGACGCATGTAAAAAAATTAGATTCAGTTGATGGGCATAGCAATGAATAAATAGGGCTTTTGGATAAGTTTTTTTAATAGTGGCTTGGACTCCATTTTGTTTTCCTGCCATGACGGCTGCTCCATCATAAGTCTGACAGATAATTTTATCGTTTATGTTCCATTTGGTTATTTCTGCCAATAAAATATTTGAGAGTCCAACAGCACTTTTATCTTTTGATACGTCAAAAAAACCTATAAATCTCTCTTCAATATTGTTGTCAACAACGTATCTTAAAATTATAATCATTTGTGATTTGCACGATACATCGGTGGTTTCATCGGCTTGTATAGACACAAACTTTGCACTTTTTAAATCGTTCATTATTTTAGTATTTACAACATCTGTAATACAAGCAATTAAATCATTTTACACATCACTAGACGTTCCTTTAAATAAAGAGTTCGACAAAAAATGTTCTTGAGTATTTGTTCTTCTTGAAATAAGAGTTCAAATAGCTCTAAATAATTACCCTTACTTAATGAGCTTTTTTGTACATCGTGTCCACGGAAAGCTAATTCTTATTTCCCTAAATAACACACAACATGAATTAATCGAGTTAATATGCGACGATTAATGCCAACTTGTTCATTATATTTTATGGCTTGCAAGCGTCGCCCTTCTGATAGTGCATGATCAATTATATTTTTACCGAGTAACTTAAATTATTCCTGACAAACAAGATGGCTTTCAGAAATAGCATGTTTGTTTGCTTTTCGTTCGAAATTTTTCATATTTGACAAACCTTCGTTGCTCCAGGTTTTCTTTCCTCTTAATAATAAGCAATAAAAATAATATAACTTATTCCTTACCTGACTACCAGTAAGCCATTTATATTTTGAATACCACACGAATTGAAATTTTCAAGTTGTTTTTCCGTCAGCTGTCGTTAAATTCAATAAGGGACATGGTTTTTTATTTCTTAGTTCAAATTTTTTTCCGTACGAATAGTTATTAACTCCATCGTTTAAAATTACATTAATTAAATCGTCAGCCATGATGAGGACAATTAATTACAAATTACAATACGAAACAATAACTACTTTGAAACACGTACGACGTTGAAATGGCGCTGCGTGACCACCGACGGTGACGTCGATAATAAATATTGAGCACTGAGGTAATTACGAACAGCGAGACGTGTCTCATAGCGTACGTAGTAAACCCCACTCAGATTAACATTCCTCCTGTACCCGCGCATCCATATTTGCGAGACGTTGCGTCGTAATGTCTATTAGATATAATACCATATTTGGAATGACCCGATCGCCAGCTCGTACACACGACCGTATAGCCCGCTTCTAATCTATTTTAAAAATTCTATAACTCTACAACACTGTCAACACTACAACGAAAAACCGATTAAACATACATCATATTATATTTTATAATATAAAATAAAATTCACATTTTTAAATATTTTATAAAACAAAATAATTATTTATTTATCCCGTGTTCTAATTTCTAAGTGGGGAGACATTGTCTCTTTGTCTCTTATGACGCTTCGCCACTGCCCATGTCTATTATAGATTAAACAAAACGATTCGATGGAAGTAGCATTAAATACTGCTATATATTATTACACGAAAAAACAGTTATAGTTGATAATTTCTATAATTTCCGATTTAAGTTCCGTTTAAATGCTCGTCGGATGGAGTATACAGTTTCCAGAAAAATGTGAAATGGTAATCAATAGCAAACAAATTACTCTATGGTCGTACGGAAGTTCTAGAAAAAATTATAACTTTCGTTTTTTTGTGTCGTAGAAACAGAAAATTTTAATTGCGAAAATGGAAGTATCAAAACTTCACGCTGAGATCAAAAAAATATAATCAGATAAACTGAAGCTGAAATTGATCAAGCAAAGCATCAATCAGTACGATTCTACACCCGGTAATTGTCCTGTAATCTAACAAACCGGTGCAAATCGTGGGCGCAAATGGTTTCATTTGCGCCCACGATACCTTTTTTATAAAGCATTTTCGCCCAAAATATTTTTAATAAAAATGTATCAAACCCGTACAACGTTGCCAAACTAACTCTGGAATATAAGCAATACTAATTATCTTTTAAAGTTAATACGATTGTACATATTATTTATCAGTTTTAACTATTTTTAATTTTTACGTCACACTCTCTTGTATGCGTAGTGCAACTTTACACAAACTACAAATCCTTAACTAGAGTATTATACGTGAGTTGCGAATGTATAAAAAAGGATTTTAATATTATAAATTAGGGTTTGAAACTGCTCTAGGAAAAATTGGTTACCGGGTCTAGAGAACCCGGAAATTTTTTCAGGACTAGTTGCTGGTCTTCGTGGTTTTTAGAAATAGCGGTAATCGATTCCCGGTTACCAAAATAACAATAACAAATGGGACTACCGATTATCTGTTTGGAAGCGGTTTTAAGTCATCAAAATTACCGATAACCACTTTTAAACCGGGTTTCGGTTTTTGTTTTTCAACAGTTGATTTTATTTTATTGAACTTAAATCTTAAGTTCAAGTAAGTATCAATCTTAGTGTTATCTTAGAAAATTATTATATTTAATTTCGGTTATTTACCGTTATAAATAAGAAAATTATAACAATATATTTTTTTTATGCAATTTAGTTTTTTGATTATCATTATCTTGATCATAATATATTTTAAACGTTAAAGTAGTTTGAAAAAATAAATATTGAAATTAAGTGAAATCGACCAAATTAAAGCATATTAAGTTTTTAATTTTGTAATAATAAAAGTTATATTATCAACCAATGAATCGCCTAAATAAACTGTTTTAAAAATACGATTAAAAAATTGAAAAATATGATTTTTAAAAACCGGTTTTAACCGGTAACCGATTACCAAAAAACCTTATCATCGGCTTTTAAACGATGAACGGTTATTAAAGTTTTTGAAATATCCTTAGTGAAAGGGTTACCGGTTACCTAAATATCAAAATTAAGCGATAACAGGTTACTGGTTTTAAAAAATATTCTGCTCCTACCGGAGCTGATTACCAACTTAATTAGGAAACGGTTTTAAGCCCTGTTTAAAATCATATCCTAAATAAAATGTAATACATAAATATTGTTTGTAACTTCTGTAAACATTTCTCAGGTCTTCTATAAATGTCTCGTGCGGGATTTAAATTATTTTAAGTATCGCACAACTACTATATTATTTTTAGACATTAGGCACTGCGCATCTGGAAAATTTGAGTCGTTCGGGTGTTATTCAATCGCGTATTGATATTTGGTGTCTTATAAAAATAAATAATAAAGATTTTCGGCATGATAGCAGCATGTCGACATACAATATTCTACTTCAAATTCCAACACAGCATCCCATGCAAGTATTTAACGTCGTAATATTATTATCTACATATAACTTTACCAGATAGTTTTATCCAATTATGAAAATGTATGATTCTTAAATATTTAATGATATAAACTAATTATATTTAAAGTTTATTTCACTTTGACTAGAAACGCTGCAATTAATAGTTTAAAAAAAACCGCAAAAATTGAACAATAAAATCTATAAACTTCTAGAAAATAAACACGCGTTCACGCACTCCGAAAATAATAACCCTTGATCACAATCTTAAATCAAAGAAATCAACATGGCACCACTAAGAATGTCTTATTATTAGTAATAATAATAATATTCAAATGTATGTGATTCAAAACGAGCTGAAGCCCATTAATTATAATAATGAAAAAATAAGATAAAGATGACAGAACAATAAACACACAGCTTAAATACTCATCGTGCCTATTTAGGTTATATTGCGTAGTTAAGATTTTTTATGAAGTTATTGTTGGGGTTTATATATAAAGAGACAATGATTTTGGAAAGGGTGAGTAACTGAGATGGTTACACTCAAATTTTGTTTCGAAGTCGCTTTGACTAAACATCATGGTAATTGTATTTTATTGATTTTAGTTCGAAATTTATATATTTTTTCTTTAGTGGGTTAATTATACATATTTTTTATTTTATCTAAAATAATAGAAAAAACGTAATATTATAATAATATATACGAGTAGTTCAGAAAAACTAAATCTTAAATATTATCAAATAGGCAACTACACACCCATCTACTAAAATACGTATAAGATACATTGAGTTTTAGTAATAATGAATGTTTGGTTGCCTATTACACAATTTGTGATGTATGTCTTAATAATAATTATTCGAAGAAACACAAAAACGAAAAATTCTCAAAAAAAAATGTTTATTTTGCGTAACCCTATTCAATATTACAACTGTATTAGTAAACAACTGTTAATTATTTACCATCCATTTATAGAGTAATTAGGAGTATTATAAGTTAATATTCCTAATAGTAGGTAATAACAGTAGATAATAATTGTTCATCCAGGAAGGAAAATGACGGTACACGTGACTAATATATTCTTAAAATGTTGTATAAATATGATAGAAAAAGATTAATTATATTTAAGAATATGTATTTTATATATACACTTCTTGAATTTGGCGAAACATTTTGGCTGTAATTGCTAAATTATTATAATAAAAATATTATATCTCAATTAAAATCGAAAATGTTTACTCCATTCATCTAAAACATAAAATACATATATTTAACAACTAACTTAAAATGTATTATTGTAAATTATTTATGAATTCCTTGTGAATTCTATATAAGATAATCCAATCGAAAACTCTTTATCCCACAACTAATGCTCTTTTTTATGTCATGAATTTACCGATCATTAAATACAAACAATAAAAGATACTAGTACGGTACCCATTTATTGTATAGCAGGGGTGGCTAAACCGCGGCTTGCATCTTAGACTTTTGCGGCTCGCTTCTCATCGTAATATTTTTACAAAAAGTTTTTTTTTTATATGAGTTTATGTATTTGAAAAAGTATAATAGTTTATTAAATTGCAGTGTATAGAAAAAAATTAGTAAAAAGAAAGTGTTCTTGGTATAATTTTTCATTATTGATTATTTTCTTATTTGTTGCATGTTTATTTTGCTCGTAAGTTTTTTAAAATCAGGATTTTACGTTGTTAACGTAGCCCTTAACAATTTCGTTAAATGATCATCTGTTAATGTTGATCAATGTTTAGATTTAATAATTTTCATGATTGAGTATAATGACTCACAAGAATATGTTGTTCAAAAAATCGATATTAACTTTTGAGTGCAAAGAGTAAATTTTGGTTATTTAATAACAGTCACATAATTCTCAAATTCCAACAAAGAATGATAACTATATTTGAACTACTTTGGTCCTTCATCTTCCAAATAATTTCAATTGATATTTTGATATTTATGGTATTTTATGAAGATGAAATTTAATTTGACATTATTGTTATCGTATTCTTCACATTTTATTAAATTCGATGTCTTATCTTATTTACAATATCATACATATATATATATATATATAAAAATATGACCTTTTTTTTTCATTTTGGCTCTTCCATATTTATTAATACATTTGGTAGCTCGCGAGTCTCTTCTCGCTGGCCACCCCTGTTATATAGCATACCACTGTTTATTCCAAAAAAGTTGAATACTAGGTAATTCGTACGTTTAAGCAAGTATGCAAGGAATCATGTCGAAAACTCTCACGGACATTCTTAAATTTTAGAACGTTCGTGAGGGTTTATAAGACTATGATCTAATAAGAATATGAAAAGTTCGCTTTAAGTGACTTTTTCTTCACGGCATATAGAGAAAAATTATAAAAAAAGTAATAAGTATGCATATTGTTTAAAAATAAACAAATTATATAGAGTAGAAATAATACTAGAATAATCGGAATATTTTTACCTCAAAACAAAGTAGGCTTGCTAAGCAACCCGAAACACTCCCTTATGTACATTGGCGTAAACTAGGGGAAGTCAGTTCACTTAAAAAAGTTGAGATCATTACAAGTGTAGAATATTATTCAGTATAATTTCTGTTTAGTTAGCATCGGTTGAGCTTACCCTGATGCTCAGTGGTAAAATATACAATAATATGAAAATTAAATTTCAAATCTTCATTTTAAACATTAAATTCTTACTTATCTAATTAAATATCCAATTAAGAAATTGTGTATGAAATTAAAGATGAAAAATAATTAAATAAATATAATCGGTATTAACAGCAACAAAACAATTAGATTTAACTATAATTACATAATGAAATTAATAATAAACACAAAGGTTGAACTATGAATAAGCAGTATCGGAGATTCAAAGCACTTAACAAATCCTTATTTCTGAGTATTACTGAGTCTATTGATGTATGTTTTTATCTTCTAAATTGGATAATGATAGTATTATAATATTATACAATATATAACATATAGTATTTAGCACTATAATGTTTTACTATAAGTAACATACTCATTAACAAGTTAAATAAGATTTAAACGATATTTATGCATCACATCAACTTTTATATTATAATTATTTTTATGTGTCTGTATCAATTGAGTAGTGTAATTATTTTTTTAGAAACCGTTTAGATAGTAACTACTCAATTTCATTTCATTTATACTTAACATTTATTTTAAGAGAACAAATATTATACGAGTACATCAATATCTAAAAATAAGTATATTTATTGTGTAATAAGTCTTATATTATCTAATATTTTTATATTTCATTCTATATTTTTAGTTTCTGTCTAAGTTTGATAGAACTACGAATTTTTTAATTGTTTAATACAATTTGATGTATAAAAATTAATATTCATATTTTTATTTTGTGAAATTATTTTGCTATACTTCAATGTTGGAAAAGAAAGACAATTCAGAACTCACATATGAAATTACTCTTTTATACTATTAAGCAAACATTTAAGTACTTGTTCGTAGTTTTTCAAAATTAAGCTTTGAAAAATTATTCTCAAAAATATTTTCTTAATTTATTTAAGTAATTTTCGGAATGAAAATTTGAAATTGTGTAGCTTGTCCTTAAATTAGTTATAATATGATGACAGTGCTTGTTTGATAATATTTGCAGTTTTCGGTAATTCCTTTCAACATTTATGTGTTAATTTAATTTAACTCATTAACATTTAATTACCTAAACGAGTTTTTAAGAAAAAGTATATAAAAATAAATTTCTTGTACAGTATACTTTCTTCTATAGGTTATAAAAGTCAAAATGTTTCAGTTTTATATGTGAAAATTTAAAGTATCCGTAAAGCTTCACTAATAATGAAATTATAATGAATTGCCTTAGGGACTTTTATCACTAAAAAACAAATAAATATGTTTTAAAAAATAATGAAATATGCATTAAAATGTTTTTATTTCGCTGAAAAAATTGATATATACCTAATATATTATATTTTAATATTGTTATTGGTGTTTAGGTAAAGAATTAGTTTTTTGATTGATTTGAGAGATATTAACAAAACTCAATCCTTGAAATGTAAAACAGAACGACGAGTTTACACTATATTTAAGTTATTTAAATTTTTCTCTAATCTTTTTTATGTTTTAAAAAGTAAATCTGTGACTATTATTTTGAAAACAATTTATTTTATTTTAAAAATCTTGGTTCCACATCGATGGAAAATATTTAAAAACACTAGATCATCATTTGTTAGATTTTCAGCCAATCGAAAAAATAAATACGTGGCATAGAATAAGATATATGAGTAGATATGATATAATATGATATATAATAAATATGACCTTCTATAGCACTAAAATATACTCTAAAAATTGAAAACTGTAAAATATGCAAAATAAAATTTAGAATTTAAATTCTTTACATTAGGAGTTCCCAACCCGTAGTACGCGAAAGGCTCGTAGGTGGTACACGAAGAAATGTTATGGTATAATTATTTTTATTATAATTTGCATTCAATATTATTTACTTCAATTTATTTGATATTATATAATTTTTTAAATATCGATGACACTGGGTTTGTAATCATAGTAATTTATTTTTATTATTATTTATTCAGACTCATATTGATGTTCTTGAACAAAATAAAGTACAACAAATAGCACATTAAATTTAAAAATATAATTGTTATTTCTATATTAAGATTTAACTAAAAATTAAGATTTTTTTACTTTCATAAATTTCAAATAATAAAAAATGTTGATAAATAAATGAATACTAAAAATATACGTCAAAAATATGTTGACTCCCAATTAAGTTTTAGAATTAAGATGGTACGCGTATTGATTATAAAAGTGTCTGATGGTACTCGATGATAAAAAGGTTGGGAATCCCTGCCTTACATCAAAATGAGTATTTTAGCTTGACTCTAATATTTTATTTATCACTCAAAAAAAATATGCAAATACTTTAAGTTCCTAAGCCTAATAATTAAGATCACTCATAACATCTGTATCGATTTTAAATATTTGCATGTAATTAATAATGAATGAATAAATTATTTTTCTCAATTTAATTTAATTAACATTTTTTTTTTTTTTTACATAATAATATTAAATTAGAACTATCAAATTATATACAAAAAATTATATATTTCATACAACATGAGTTTACGATAGATGTGTGTACTCTCATTCAAATGTAATACATTGCTCAGAAAATTATATTCAACAGCTGTTGTTCTTTGGAATGTATAGAGTGTTGTTAATGAAGTTTTAAAGACGAGACACGACGTAAATTTTATAGGAAAACAGAGCTGCAAAAAACAATTTTATGATTTCTCAGTGAACACCATAATAACTGTTGTACGATGAAATCATCCAGTATATAATATACAAACAGGGATAGATTGGCAAATTTGTTCAGCCCGGGTAAGATAAATTTTGAATTATGTTTTTAAGTACCTAATTTAAATTATTTTAAAAAATAATTAAGCTTAACTTTTATTTTAGAACAGTCTTGAAAAATCTATTTACGTTTATAAAATGTACTTTTTATGTTGAAGTGTTATTTTTAAAACATACATGGAACTTCAGATTCATCAACTTAATCAGGTCTATCCTACCAAAATAATGTCATAATACTTGATTTTTTAATATTTTATACTTATTTTACAACCATTTTTTTTTGTAATTATATAATAAGTACCTAACAAGAACCGGCCCACCAGAAAGATCCCCGATTTCCCGATAGGCCAATGCACCTTTATGTACAAATGACATAACTATATATGTGATAATAATCCATTATAAAATTGTTTAATCTTACATTTACTTCGTTGATTACCCTCAAATATTGAACGCTCTACACTTGTACAATCGTTTAAATTCACTCAATATTTTTTAAGTATTAATTGTAAATTATGTGCACATAGTAAACTGTACTTGTATACGTATGTATTCTTATTTTGGTCACAAATTTTATTTTTAAACGACTGTCAAACTCGGAAGTTTCAATACTTCGAACGTTTTGAAACTATGTTAAATGGTTGGATCATATATCATAGGTATGTTAAACAATTTTTTTTATTTGATAGTTATTGAAATTCACTTCAATATTATAATATTTAGGGGCTCATTTTTTGTCAGAGGCCTAATCGTGAGCCAGACCTACGATAGGCGTGACCTCATACAGTAGTATGAAAAGGAGTACGGACTTTAAAAGTTTGAGAAACCATTATATAGACATAGAGCATTTACGACATGGTTTCTCAAACCATGTTTATATATATAAATAGTTAATTCGCGAGAGTTACTCTCTCTTCCCTTTATGCTAACATTTTGGACATTCTATTATTTAGGTGTATAGATCAAAACTTTTACTTGTTGATGATGGCTACTTTCTATAAATAACGATTTATAATATTTTATGTACTTAACATAGCTATACAATACTTAATAGCTTATACTTTACAAAAATAAAGAATTATTATAATTTCTATTATACTTAATAGTTGGAGTTGGTTTATTAATTACATTAGTTAAATAATTTTGGAATCAAATTTTAATTGATTTTTAAATGTTTCAACAATTAACAGCGGAAGGAAATAATAGCGTTATATATTATTATACATGTAGTTTATTGATTTGTGGAATAAAAGTATATAAGTTAACATAATTTATATTACACAAAATTATAAGTCTTATATATTCATACTAATACACTGTAACATATACAAGTATAAATATATTATTAAAATGTAAAATCAAGCGTTAAATAAATAAAAATACAAGTTTGCAATGGTCTACAGGTCATAACAACAGCATTATATACGAGTGTGCATGTTTTTATGAACCCATTGATAATTTTTAACTTATTTGTATAATACGAAGATTAATTTTCAGTTACCACACCAAAAAAATAATATAATTTTTCATAACAGAAAACATAAAATAATGGAAAAAATTAGGATTTATTATTATCATATAAAAATATCGATTGTATTTGAGTAATTTTTTAACAAATTTTTTGTAAAATCAAGATTTAATTTCAGTATGAATAATATAATAAGTATAGAATAAGTATAGAATTACATATGGAGAATTTCGTTCGACCGCACACAGATGGTCTTCAGTAGTGGTTTTGCATAATATCTGAAGAAATGAATTGGAATTCCTCTTTTTTTCCAACACAAGTGCTTAACGATATGAGATCTACTTACAATATAAGATTTTATAACAGATTCATTTTTTTTCTCTTTTGGTCTAATGTATTTACACATGCTCGCAAAAAATTCAAATAACCCCCGATCACGACTGAAAAAGTAAAACGAATCATAACTCCAGAGAATTAAACGAAGCTTCATGATTTATAATTGATTCAATTATAATTATTTTATATGCATTTTGAACATCACGGAATAAACTGTTGAAAAATAATTTCTTAGTAAGCTGTATGTCGTTGCAAATGTTAATATACGTTGTCCGTTTAACATAGTGATAGTGATTAAAATTGTACAAAAAAGTATTTCATAAATTAATAAGGCTATTGTATTAATTGCTAAGCCAGGGGCGTATTTAAACTTACTTCTAGGGGGGGGGGGGGGGCAAATTTTTCTTTAATTCAGGTTCAAAATTTACAAGTAAAATGTTTGGTAATATTTAAATCAGATGAATCCTTAATATTTGTTTTTTTTTTAATTTAATGCAGGATCGATCCACTTAGAATGTATTTTGTGTAGTTCTTTTTTAACACCTGTCTGTGTTTTGAAAGTTTTGCTTGTGTTTTATTTGATTTTTCACTAAGTATGGACCAGGATTCTTAAATTAAAAGAATAAATATTGTTTACCGTTATGGGATATTTAAACGTTACAAGCAATTGAGCGTTTAACGCTGTAAATAATTTAAACGTTACTAAATTTAAGCGTTTATACGTTATACAGATTCAAACGTTTAAAAAATGTTCGTTATGGTACCCAAAAAAGTATACCTATAAAGATCTCTGATTTTTAAAATGAAACACGTACAAATATTTCAAAAATATAAAAACTATAAGATGTTTCTTACAAATTCTCCGGGAAATAGTCAAATATTAATTTGATTATTGGCAAATGTCAGTTATTAAGTACTCCATGGTGTCGCGTAATACAGTTCATTTATTGTGTACATAGAGGACAACAGGTTGACAAACGTTTCGTTTACGCGTAGTCATGATTGTATTCATGCGAGTGGAAGTTTTTTTTTTTTTTTTGATACAATCAATGTCAAGTGGTGGGTTTCATCGTCTGGTCTCTAGTGACGGCGTTAGGTAGCGTCTGCAACTTATATATGATTCATGATTTCTATGTTTGAAAATGACAATGCCCTTGGGCCAAAGTAGTCTAGATCAAGTTATGTTTATTATCATTATGTGACACATCATGTTTAAGGATTTTTAGTTTTTTTTTTTTTTGTAAAACCAGAGAATTCCAATTGTTTATTTTCGGACGTATTAATTACACTTTTTAGTTGGTCACAGACGGGATGAAGCAGGGATGAATATTGGCCAGGTCGGGAGGTTACTTTTATGTTTCGCTACACCTCTACATTTGTCTAGGACATGACGTGGGCACAACGGTTTGATAAACATACAATGCGAGTGTATGACGTGCGTAGAAGGCAGCCATGGTAATCGGAATAATGCGACAACACCGGTGTTGTAGCCGCGTTCGACGATATATTACAATAAAATGTGACTGGTTGAATACTGGTACACAACGGCAATTATTATTAGCAGACATGCAGCTCGACAGGACGGAATGCGTGTTCGAAATACATATAATGCGCGCGTTGATAATTGTTAATTAATATCATCGTTAAGTGAGTTCGTAGACCAATGTATACATGTGTATATTGAGAGAGAGTGAGAGACAGAGAGAAAACTGGTTTCGGAACGCTCTGTATACGCGCACCGTCACCACCCCGTGTAACCGCACTGCCACCGATCACTACGTGAATTGTATACGCAGCGTTCGCTTCGAACAAGACGGATTCGTCTGGCCGTCACGAACGGTGCTATGGTCTCCTGCCCGCACCTACGCCAACAACGACGATGACGACGAACGGAGCGGTAATCGTGGGCGCCTCAGCGTGCGTGCGACGAACCGAAGACGCGACGAACGGTCTTGCCACACGAGTTCTCCCGCCCCGCACGGACGGGTAGCAGAAGCCAGTGGCGTATTTTCAATTTTTTCTGGGGGTGGGTCCACAGTTTATACATGATTAATATAAACTATATATTATATTGTAATAGTAAGAATTTTAGTTTATTTTTTAATTTTTGAAGAGGTTCTGGTGGGGCCAGTACCCCTGGACCCCCCCCCCCCCCCCGTAGATACGCCACTGACAGAAGCCGTCGGCGGACGCGTACCGACAATCGTTCGATGTTTTCGCGCACGGTTCGGGTCGACGGGGTAAGAATTCCCGAGGAACGGAACGATTGTTGTTTTTGGACCGCGGAACGGAGATTCGTGCGCCGGTGACTGAACACCCACCCCGTCGTTCGGGTGCAAGCGCGTACGGACGCGCGTCACAACACAACACGACCGTCCCCCTCCGCGGTGCTCTCGGGCACCTATGGCTGGCCGGGACGTGCGGGGTTGACCCTGACAAAGGCTGCCGCTGCACGGTGGGACGTATCGATTAATATTTCCCGGCCGCCTCCCCTCCGCGTCGTTTTTTTGACGGTCATTCGAAGGGATGGAATCGAACACGGCGGCGGCGGTGGCACGGCGATGCAGGAGTAGGAGGAGGAGGAGGAGGAGGAGGATGAGGAAGAGGCTGAGGAACACAGCGATGCTGGTGGCGGTGACGTTGGCTGGCGGCGGTAGAGGCGACGGCGGTGGTGGTAGCGGCGGCGGCGGCGGCGGTGCAGCTACGTTCTGACGCGGCGGATACACGCACAGACAGTGCTGCGCGGGCGCGCGTGTGTGTTGTTGTTATTGTTGTTGTTGTCGTCGTCGTCGTCGTCACCACAGCGCTGTACAGTGCCCGGTTACGAAAAATATTGTAGCGTTATCGGTTTTCTACGTTTTCGCACCGTGTTCGGCCGTCGCGCGAATCCGTACAAGTCGTGTGCACGTACCACACCGTCCGATCGCCGGCACCAGGGTCTTCGTGTGCCGATCGGTCGTGTTCCTCGTGTCCACCGGCCATCAGTAATATTCGTTCGTCACCGCCGCCGCTCACTCCCGGTCGGCTCTTCGGCGCACGCCGTGTCCGTCACTTTCGCCCCGTCCGCCGCGTCGAAAAACCGTATTGCAGTGCACGCGCGCACACGCACTACCACCGCTCTCGGTCGTCCGCGATAATGGGACCGAGGAAAAAATATTACTCGCCGAGACGACCGCCTCCGATAACCAGACGAACGCGGGACCGTGACCTTGAGACGATGACGACGGTTCAGTAGATCAGTGTCGCTGGTTCGTGTACGACTCCGAACTCCTCTCCCGCAACACGTCCGTAAATAACATTTATACACTCGTATACACGGGCGCGCGCGCTCGCGCGCACGTACTCCGCTCACCGTCGGCCGCGGCGAAAAAGGTGAGTGAAAATCGCTCGAAACGATATTTATTATTTACGTAACCGCAATGTTATTGTTTGTTTGTTGTTGTTGTTGTTCTCATTATTATTATTATTATTATTATTACTACCACCACTACTACTACTACTACCGCCACCACTACCAATCGTGTCCTGATAACGTCGAACAGGTTGGTCACGGTCCACCACGGATCGTAATGGTTTCCCTCCGCGTTTCGCGCGTGTCCTCTCATATCCGTTCGCGCATTCCGTCGACGACGGGCCGAAGTCGCGGACGCGTCAGTGGCGTTTTAAGGGCGGCCGATGAGTACCTGCTCCGTTACGTCGCTCGTACCGTTACGACGGCGGCGTATGGACGCGCGAAAACGGTTTACCAGCAGCAACCTAGTCCTACGATAACGATTCCGACGTTGGCAGTGCGCCGACGCGATGTCCGCGACAAGTGCACGCGATTTGCATAACGTTTGTTCACCTGGGCCGTACACGTTGAACGCAGCGCACTGCCGTCTACAGCGCGGTACGGTATTAATCATTGCCGTGCGCTCGCGTACGATTGTTTCCGGTGACACGGACAAAGGATCGAAACGAAACAAAACAAAAAAAAAAAAAACCTCCGTCCCTTAGCGGCGCTACGACGGTTTCGGCGGTGTAGGTGCGATCCCCTCCGTCGTTCGTGTCCGCCTCCTTGGCGTGTACCCCTTACCTATGTTGCCGCGCAGCTGACGTACCAGCCGATTGGAAACGTCACGGTGCTCCGAGTCGTTACGGCACACAAGAACGTTCAGCGGTAACAGCTGCTCCCCGTCCCCGGGTTGGGTGGGTCACGGGAATGCGACCGATGCCCAACACCGTACAGTTGGGCACCGCTACTACTACTACTAAACTGGTACAGCAATGCAGTTGTTACGGACTGCGGGTAGACGCGGTTTAAATCGCTGGTGCAAGTGTACACGACGTCGCACAGCACCGACCAACAATTGTGCACGACGTACGGTTTTACTTGTTGCCCGCACCACTTCTTCCGCGAAGATATCGCTCGTAAACAGTGGCGCCAAATGGTTTCCCCGAACGTACGTTTCGGGGTTTTGAGGCAATAAATGCATATTTCTGTTCGTTTCAAAACGGTTACCGTCGACAAGACGTTCGATCCCCAGGAAAACGTACCGAACATCCATCATGACGCCTACGCGTCCGGGGTTATTACCTTTGCCGCGCCATTGCTCTACTCCGTTTTTCAAAGCGTGCCTCTATCTCTCATCACAATCATCAATCGTCTAACCTAACACGGAATCGGAGCCCTGAAGACTTTGCGCCGTCCGAATAAAATTAATACCTATTTGATGGGCGTCAGGTACCTGCTTGAACTTGTACCCCTGTTCGAATTCCATTGTCCGCCATTGTAAGGAACGAATATATACCCGTTATCGTTTAGCGTCGCTCAGTAATCGATATTTTTCTATACACAAGCACTTCCTCGGTCGTGTTACGTCACGTACGACTTGAAAGTTATTTGTTCTACGTGTGGCGGTCAGTTGTCGAGGAAGTACCTCGTTGATCACACACAGTCGTATATCCGTCACTGAACGGATTTTCGACAGTATCAACTGATCTAAGAAATCATGATAGTAAAGTCAACACTTTTAAAACGCCGACGTCGAGTGTTGACATTTCCATAACACAAAAAGTTACGTAATTAGTGAATTATTTTTTATGCTTAAGCTTAATTTGCACGGACCACATTACAACCATAAAACGGTGGTTGATATGAATCACTTTTCTGTGTTCGTTAGAAGTCCGAACCGGCGACAATAGAACCGCACCACGACTACAAATATGGCGTATATTCCGTATTTCTATTGTTGTAACTTTTATTTTTTACAAAATGTATTTAGAACAAAAACGAACTTAGAAGAGGAAGCACTGTTGTTAATTTTATACAACAATATTGTTAATATATTATAATAATCATGATTATCGTGATAGTGGTGAGTGGTTAGAAAGTGGTTGGCGTGTCGTACCACAGCCGTCCGCAATTTAGTGGGCGATACTGTCATTCAGCTGCAACTGCTGTTTGGGGTTGCTATAAATTTATAAGACGAAACTGGGACAACACTAGCACAATATTGAGTAATAAACTTTTTATAT
Source organism: Sipha flava (assembly GCF_003268045.1). Classification (NCBI taxonomy): domain Eukaryota; kingdom Metazoa; phylum Arthropoda; class Insecta; order Hemiptera; family Aphididae; genus Sipha; species Sipha flava. The sequence continues at coordinate 382,708 of NW_020271719.1, read as the reverse complement.
AACTTTAAATATATTGAGAGGACCAGTGGCGTATACAGAAAATATTTTCGGGAGGGGCTACTATGGACAGAGTTAAATTACCACTGCTTTCTAAGAATTACTAACAAGACACAGTAGGTACTTATATACATTTCATTTACAGAATGTCCCAAAATAATTTGACGTTGGGCGTAAATTCTAAATAAGCATAAAGCACCATTAAAATATAACAAACGTTTAAAATAATTTTTAAGTTTTTTAAAACATTTGGGGGGGAGCTGTAGCCCACTAGACACCCCCCTATATACGATACTGCAAGGGGGGATGTGGAGGTCAGATTCCCCTAGGCTTTTTTTTCAAATGTTATAAAATAATGCTCTTAGCGTGAGAGCGTTAGAAACGTAAAAAAAAAAAAAAAAATAGTCATATAATAAAAATAATGTTGTTGCAAATTAGTTTGTAAATGATCTCTCCCCTTACAAAAGTTATGTATACGCCACTGAAGAAGACCATTAATGACCGGCAATATAATATTTAAAAAAAATGTAAAATAAAATATATTATATATTATATGTGTAAATTACAAATTATTTTTTTATTTTATATTGTTTATCGATTACGATTAAGAATGTACTTTGAGATAAACTGGTCGAAATTAAAAATTGAGCAATACTACATTTCCTATAAACGTCTAAGCCGGGACATATGAATGTCCCGAAAACATTTTTCGGGACACGACGTCCAAAACCAGTGATAATCCTGGTTTTCCGAGACGCATGGCAACCCTAATGCTGTTGGATGTGACGTTAAAAAATGGTCCGTCTGTGTACGACTGCGTTTATAATTTTACTGTATGTTATTAATATATTGATCACTAGCGATCACCATTTTGTTGTCGTAGCGTGATTATAATATGGTCCATGAGTCTCAATTTAAAATATGTAGATATTATTAACCCGATTAGGTACCCATGCAGTGCCGTAAAAACCGAATGTGCAAAGGGTGAATTGCATACGGGCCTCGAACTATATATTATCAGGCCTCAAAAGGTCAAATACTGAAAAACGTTTGATGATTAGGAGCCTCAAGATTTTGATTCGTACACAGGCCTCGAATGGTCTAGTTACAACACTGTACCATGGGTTATGCTTATTTATCGCCATATCATCTCAAAGATAGTTATCATTGATTAAAATTACATAAGTATGAACAATTAAAACCTATAATATTTTATGACAGTAGTTTAAGTTATTTATTTCATCTCAATGTATCAGTAGAAGATAATTAATCTCGGCGTGTAGAACTAATATAATTCATTATACCTAATATTTATTATTTTAAATAAAATAATGCATGTTATCAAATTGTTATTTTCTAGTATAATTTTATTTCCAATTAATCAATAAACAAATAAAATAATAATAATTAATAATAAAATATAATATAATTATGATTAATTATTATTAATTAATAATTTATCCGTTTGCATTTGATAATTTTGTAAAGCAACCATATTAAATTTGATTAAATTTATATGTTTATTATTTATGTGGATGTTTAGTGATCTACATAGGTACTGAATTAACAGAAGTTTTTTTTTATAAGGCGTTAAATAAAACTTCACAATCTAACTTAACTTTCAAAACCTTTTAAGACGGTAAAATACTCAATTTTCATCAATTTCATTAGATAGAAAATTATTGATTTTTAAAATCTTGATAATTTATAGAAGTATAAAATTAAAAAGAAATATTAAATAAAACCATAAAATAATCTTTCATAATTGAGTGATAAAATCCTTAATTTTTAAGAGCTTTTATTATTTACATATAATGTAAAAACTATTAAGTTTTCTATAATTTTAATCGTTGAATAATAATAAAACTACAAAATAGTAGTTTTCTATATTGTAATATGCAATTCTACTTTATTAAAAAATCTCATGCAGCAGACAAAGAAAATATGAACTCTGTTCAATATTGTCCAAATTTAAATTATTTTTTCAAAAATAAATTTTATTATTCTATAAACCTAGGCTCAGAAATATTACATGATTTCTATTAAAGCTTAAACCTGTTCAGTGAACATTACACATTACTTTTTAATACTAAAGATAAGTATAACTTCATTCATCTCTGGCCAAATCAATGATAAGTTAATATTTCACATTTTAGTACAACATACTCAAATAGGAAACAGTAAAATAAAAATTTAAAACGTAATGATATATTTGTATATTGCAGTGCTTACATTTTTTACAGAATTTTTCAATTTTATTATTATTCTAGTTCTTAACTAGGTGGTTTTTCATTCCTATTTTCTTTTGGTTTTATAACTTCTGACATTAATTTCCTCCATAACTCTTGTTCCATTCCATTATTAATTCCTCTGGCTTCTTAAAATAACTCGTTGTTAGTTTTCTTCATAAGTAATTAGTCTTATTTATGTTTACTTATTTGCTTTGGTGTAATGTTTTGAATAAAAGCAAGAAAAAAAACTAACTAGTTAAAACTAAAACTTAATTTAGACTTCTAGAGTTAGTTAAAAAGCATAAAATTAAGAAATTGACTGCATAGAAGATATACTAGTCCTTAAAAATATTCATGGTAATTATAATTTAAATATTAAGTTTAAGTAGGAACACTATTATCAAATACTTCAATATTAGTTTTATTTCATTTTGATGTGTTATAAATATATTTTAATTCTATATTTTTGTGTAACATATGCATATGAGTCTTAGAAATATTGATGAATCAAAATATATATTAAATTCATTTACAAAATAAAGTTATTATTAGTGAAGATTTATAATTAATAACTCATGTAATAAAATATTATCAGTGAACATTTTGATCATAGATTAAGTTGTACAATTCTACAGATATATTTTACTTATTAATACTATATTTTAATTTAATACATTTGTTATTATATCACAATCTTGAAGTTAATGAATTTGATTTTTGTTTAAAAATATTATAAATAACAAAAGGTTTACATATTGAAATTATTTAATTTATTCAAAAATATCTAGTATATTCTAAAATTATTTAATTACCAATCTACAGGTTGTAATTTTATAAATTTTGATAAAATATAAACAACTATTAGTGTGAATGTAACAAAACATATTACAAATAAATACCATGATTCTTCATCAAAAACATCTGTAAAAGCAGGTAGTTGATTGTAGAATCCATTGATAATTGTTGTAGTATAATGTTCTTTTTTGGCCATTTTATTTTACCGTTTTCCCTTTTTATTCTCAGTCTTCTTAGCAGAAACTTCAATTATTTCTTCTTTGGGTGCTAATGGAGTAATATGTTTGTTAAACTGTTGAAATATTTCCAATATATTCAGATTCTCACATTTAAATAAAACAGATTCACCATTCACTGCAAGTAAACATTTTATTAAATGTTTTGGTATCACAAATATAAATAATTAATAATTGTACCTAATGAAATATCAATAGTTGGTTCACTTCTATCATTGACAACTTCGTTTTTTACAAGACAGAGAGGATTTGTGTCGATCACTTTAGGCGATAGCATGTAATACATGAAATTTCTGAAACAACAAAATATATCAAATATATATATTCAAATTACACATATACAATTATGTATAATTTATATTTTTTGTTTTAGGAATAAACAATATAAAAATAATCATGGAAGCAAATTTTATTATACAACAGGATCCAATCAACTTTAAAGCAGTTTATGAAAACGTAAATGGACATTTCAATGGAAGTTAGTATTTTAAATTTAATAAGTCACACATTATATTGAATGCAAATTAAAATGTATATATTAAATTACTGTGTATAAATAAATAAATATATATATATATGTCTAGAACATTTTAATATATTTAAAAATATGATAAAATGTATTGCTATTATTTAATTTAGTCAATGATAAGATCAAATTACATTTTGATTTCATATAGTGAACATATTTTTAACATAAATAAATTATTTACTCATGAGTACAAAATAAAAAAACTAATTTCGTGAGGATAGATCGTAAAATCACAATGGTAAAATATATAAGAAACGAATTTCCATTGTTTTTTTTTGTTAATAATCGTTTTCTACATAAAATCCTACGAAAACTGGATATGAAACATTCCGAATCCAAAATGGCCAATATGGCTTTATGAGTTCAAAAAATGTTTATAACAATTAAAATTGTAAGCCGTTTAAAACAATTACCTTGCTGTGACGGCATTTTGACTAAAAGGATCAAACTTGACCAACACTCTTTTGACGGGCTTTAAGTTCAATAATTGCGTTTGTTTTTTTACTGCACTCACTAAACCCGACGACCTTGTTTTCGAGCCGGAAAATGGCAGAGACATGGTTCCCAGAGGCAAGCGGTAGTCGTATGTTTTTTTTTTCGGAAACTTAATCAATAAAAGCTCTGCGGGAGCAGCAGCTGCAGAGGCAGCAGTAGTGCAAACATTTGATAATATACAATAGATAAACCTAACATTGAGGTTAAGACTGATGCCGCAGTACCACGGTCACGGTGACTACCGTTGCTGCGTCCGCCATTAGTATTTGTCGATCGAGCAACGTAAAAAGAACGACGAAAATTAAATCCAGTTGGGCTGCACTGGTCGTTGGGCTTGGATCTTCGACGTGTGTACTTTGTTGTGATTTTTTTTTATTCTGTAATCAGCCTTTCGGTTTTTTATTTTTCACATTATATAATTTCGATTATATTAAAAAAAAAAAAAAAAAAAATCCCAAACAATAATGTGTTCGTTCAGTTGATCCTCACCACCAACAATGTCCGGCGTTTGTCTTTAGGGTGTACGAATTCTGCTGCCGCCGCAACCGTCACCACCGGAACAAGACATGTATCCCGTCGGCCAACGTGAGTACACACACATACACACACACATACACGCGCGCGCTCACTGTAGCTTTGTGTATAATTGATCAACAGAGGCAATGACCTCCATTCCTAGAATAATTTGGAATATCGTTTGTCTCTGGCTGACGGGTGATTTTGGCCCTATCGTCCCGTTCCTGTTTCGTCTCGATTTCTCAATGCGACCCGCCTTTGCGCGCCGAGCAATACCGTTTCATTTTAATCTTCCTCTCCCCCCTCCTCAATTTTTTTTAAATTCTTCCTCGCCACTGTGTGCGATAGTCCATGGATGTCGCCGTCGTTTGTAGCACGCGATGCTGCGAAATATGTACTTGGCAAATATCTTCGTAAATTATGTATGCGATAAATTTTGAAGCCATTGCTAGGTCCCAGAATTCGGGCAATATGTACGAACGGTCTTCAAAAGTTAGCAAATATTTTTTTACGCGCCAATTCGTAATTTAACATAGATATATGGTTGTGCGTCTCACCTTTTGACTGGATTCTGTTTTTTTATTTTTTATCACTTACACCATTGAGTCATATTTTCGGTTTACGATTATTTTTGAGAACTTATATTTATAAATAATAAAATATAATTAGTAAATGTTTAATACTCTTAAGTTAATATAGGTATAAATAAATATTTTATTAAATATAAATGATAATAATCTTAACATTAAAATGTTAATATTGCTTAGTACTAGGTACTTAACTAAAATTTTTATTTATTTGTAATTTAATTTATTATAACTGGAATATTGTTGGTTTAAATGTCTATTAATTGTTAAATGTTATATTACTCAGGTTTCAATTAATTTCATTTTGTCGACAAAAAATATATTAGGGTTATATAAAATTGTTCTAGTTATTTATTATTATGTACTTGTAATTTTTAATCTACTTATGTTTAAGATAGATCAGATATGAAATACTTTTTCTTATTAGTTTAATCAATTTGTTATAATCTTTAACCCGTTGTAAAATGACTGCACTTTTTTTACACCTTTAATAGAACATTTACATTTATACTTCAATTATTGATATTTATATAATATGAGTCAATAATATACAATCAATAACATATTTAAAAGGTATACTGAGCGTCAATGATTGAAATATAAAATGTAAATGTTTTATTTGAGAACCAAAAAAGTATGGTCATTTTGAGGATAGCATGACTAATACTGGGTTAATTTGTTTAAATCTATTAAAACATTAATAATTTTACCATAAAAAATTTCAATTAATATTTGCAGTGGTGGCTTGAGTTTCTATAACTCGGGGAGTAAATTTCAATTATAACTATCTACCTCCCCCCCCCCATACAAAACTATTATTAGTATTATTTCAAATAACTTAAACATTGTTAAGACCACTATTGTTGATAGTATTACATTAAAAAAATATAGATGAATTGTGAATTATAATTTTTAGCATATTACATATACTTCAGTTAACTATCCATAGTAGATAATACCTCCTTTTATGTATCAAGAGCAATTGCTCCAAGTTATCTTATAGCAGGCTGCTTCTGAATATTTATGTACAATAAAATTGTATTTGCCCTCTTTTAATGCAACGTATACTTATTTTTTAAATTAAATTCTGAACCAATGATTATACTTAATATATGAATAATATTTAGTGACACTGTTTTCTAAATTTAAGTTTTTTGGTATTAGTAATCTCATTAAGCTTCTTATATTATTCTTTTGATTTACAAAATTTTTAAATTTATATATGAACCTATTATATTGTATATTTTTATTAATTCATATTATACATCAGTATAAAATAATTTTAATTTTTTGATAAAAAATTTTGATATTTATACCGTATTTCATGGTAGTCTTCAAATAATTTTTTTTATGTTATTAAATATCATGTTCTTATTTATATTGTATCAACAAATTTTTTATTGCTTAATTCATCGGATAATTTTAGTTTGGTTCTCGTGTCAGGAAATAACTTAACTAACCTATTTTGTTATATTAAGCAAGAAAATTTGAGTGTGTCTTAACATTTACTTTTTTTTTTATGATTATTATATATTTTCATCAGTTATATGTTGGAAATATATACTAATCAATTTTATTATTCCATCTACTTATAAGTATTAACTAAATATTAATCTAGGTATTAAAGTTATAGAATTGAAAAATAATTTTATAAATATGCTTTTCTTAATTTAATGGAGTTGGGTACTTTTTTCTTTCTATAAAAAATTGATATATTGATAATAGATAGATCATTTTTTTTTTTCATTGCTAATAATTATATTTTATTTGTAGTTATTTATTTGATTTATAAAATTATGTTTTAGCACCCGCGCCACCTGTTGCAGCTCCAGTACCGGTTGGTGTACCAGGAGCAATGGGAGTTCTGCAACCGCAGGCTCCTGCATTGCAACCACAACTAGTTGATGTACCTGGTAATGTTTAATATTAATTAATTTAGTTTATATTTCACAATGAACTTGTTTTGATAATCTTGGCTATTGGGTAGTATTGATCTGAAGAGTTAATAACAATTTCAAATTAAAATAGGTATTTAATATATTATGTATACATCAAAAATTTAAGTTTAAAAAACTTTTGTTTGTGTTTATATTTTTTCTGTTTCCTTTTAATTTTAAATCTTTTTTCAAGAATTAAGATTACCAAAATTAATTATAATTGTAATAGATATTTTTTATTAATTTTTAATATTAAACAATCCATATTTGTTTTAGTATTTAACTGTCCACGTCGACCGAATTTGGGACGTGAAGGCAGACCGATTGTACTGCGTGCTAATCATTTTCAAATATCTATGCCCCGTGGTTATGTACATCATTACGATATAAACATTCAACCTGACAAATGTCCACGAAAAGTTAATCGTGAAATTATAGAAACTATGGTTCATGCATATAGTAAACTTTTTGGTAATCTGAGACCTGTATTTGATGGTCGCAACAATTTATACACAAGAGATCCATTGCCAATCGGAAATGATCGAATGGAATTAGAAGTATGGTTTTTTATTTATATCTTAAAAATAATATTTAATTGTATTGGTCATTATTTTAGGTAACACTGCCTGGGGAAGGTAAAGATAGAGTATTCCGTGTTAATATTAAATGGTTAGCCCAAGTATCATTATTTGCTTTAGAAGAAGCATTAGAAGGTCGCACAAGACAAATACCATATGATGCTATTTTAGTAAGTTAACTTTATTATTAAGTAAATATTTTTGTCTTTGTATTAACTGCTGTTTTAATTCAATAGGCTTTAGATGTAGTTATGAGACATCTTCCATCGATGACCTATACACCAGTTGGTCGATCTTTTTTTTCTTCACCTGAAGGATACTACCATCCATTAGGTGGTGGTAGGGAGGTTTGGTTTGGTTTTCACCAATCTGTTAGACCATCACAATGGAAAATGATGCTTAATATTGATGGTAATTTATTATCAAAAAATAAATAAAAATAAAGCTTAATTAATGTATATTTTTTCAAATAGTGTCTGCAACTGCTTTTTACAAAGCACAACCAGTAATAGAATTCATGTGTGAAGTGTTGGACATTAGGGATATTGGTGAACAACGAAAGCCATTAACAGATTCACAAAGAGTTAAATTTACAAAAGAAATAAAAGGTCTTAAAATAGAAATTACACATTGTGGAGCTATGCGAAGAAAATATAGAGTTTGTAATGTTACAAGAAGGCCTGCTCAAATGCAATCGTAAGCCATATGTTTTTTAAATTTTAAACATTATATACATTTATATAAAATGCATTTTTTTTAGTTTCCCGTTGCAATTAGAAAATGGTCAAACAGTAGAATGCACAGTAGCTAAATATTTCTTAGACAAATACAAGATGAAACTACGGTATCCACATTTACCCTGTCTTCAAGTTGGACAGGAACATAAACATACATATCTTCCTTTAGAGGTATATTTGTTTTATTAAAACCAATTTTAGTTAAATTAATTAACTGTGAACTATTTTTTTATTAGGTCTGTAACATAGTTGCGGGTCAACGATGTATTAAAAAATTAACTGATATGCAAACATCAACTATGATCAAAGCAACTGCACGAAGTGCCCCAGATCGTGAAAGAGAGATTAACTCATTGGTTCGTCGAGCCGATTTCAATAATGATTCATATGTACAAGAATTTGGTCTTACTATATCAAATAGCATGATGGAAGTACGGGGTCGTGTTTTACCACCACCAAAATTACAATATGGTGGACGAACTCTTCCTAATCAAGTAAAAATAAAGTTTTTATTGTTATAGTATGATTAATTTATTTTCCTTATATCATTTTCAATTTATATTATTTCAAGGGAGGATTAAATGTTCAACAAACTAAACAACAAGCTTTACCAAATCAAGGAGTTTGGGATATGAGAGGCAAACAGTTCTTTACAGGTGTAGAAATTCGTAATTGGGCAATAGCTTGTTTTGCCCCACAAAGAACTGTTCGTGAAGATGCCTTAAGGTAACATAATTTTTATTTTGGGAATATTACAAGATTGGTTTATTTTTAATTTTGTTAATATCTTATATAATATATATTATTTCTACAGGAATTTTACAACACAACTTCAAAAGATAAGTAGTGATGCTGGAATGCCAATTGTTGGCCAGCCATGTTTTTGTATGTAAAATTTAAATGGATTATTATTTTATCAAACTAATTATTTTTATTACAGGTAAATATGCAACGGGGCCTGACCAAGTCGAACCAATGTTTCGTTATTTAAAATCAACATTTACTGGGTTACAACTTGTTGTTGTTGTTTTACCTGGAAAAACTCCTGTTTATGGTGTGTATATTTTTATCTAGTATTTTGTGTTTAAATCAATGTTTACATGCATTTGATTTTTTATATTTTTGTATTTATTAATAGCTGAAGTTAAACGAGTTGGAGATACTGTTCTTGGAATGGCTACTCAATGTGTTCAAGCTAAAAATGTTAATAAAACATCTCCCCAAACTTTATCAAATTTATGTTTAAAAATCAATGTGAAATTAGGTGGCATAAATAGCATTCTTGTACCAAGTATCAGACCTAAAGTATGTAAACTGATTAAAAAGCTAAAATTTATTTTGTTTAACCATGATCAAATAAAATGTTATAGGTATTCAATGAGCCCGTGATATTTTTGGGCGCAGATGTAACTCATCCACCTGCAGGTGACAATAAAAAACCTTCTATTGCAGCAGTTGTGGGATCTATGGATGCACATCCTAGTCGTTATGCTGCTACAGTACGTGTTCAACAACATAGACAAGAAATCATTCAAGAACTTAGTTCTATGGTCAGGTATGATGTATATAGAAATAATTATTGTACTTAAAATGTTAATGTTGAAATGATTAATTTCAGAGAACTGCTTATAATGTTTTATAAGAGCACTGGCGGTTATAAACCTCATAGAATAATATTATATCGTGATGGTGTATCTGAGGGACAATTTCCTCATGTATGTTTTTGATTTATATTTTGTTTTTTTATACTTCAAATTTATACTTAGTTTATAATTTACTTTAAATTTATAAATATTTTATAGGTCCTACAACACGAACTTACAGCTATTCGTGAGGCTTGTATAAAATTGGAAGGTGATTACAAACCTGGAATCACATTTATTATTGTTCAAAAACGTCATCACACAAGGTTTATTTTTAACTTTTTTTTTAATATTTAAGTTGTTTTATTTAAATATGTTTTTATTAGATTGTTTTGTGCTGATAAAAAAGAACAATCTGGAAAATCTGGAAATATTCCAGCTGGTACAACAGTTGATGTTGGAATAACACATCCTACAGAATTTGATTTTTACCTATGTAGTCATCAAGGAATTCAGGTAATACTTTTTAGATTTTACATTCTTATATTATTTACTAACTTAAATAATAATTAACAGGGAACAAGTAGGCCGAGTCATTATCATGTTCTATGGGATGACAATCATTTTGAGTCTGATGAATTGCAATGCTTAACATACCAATTATGTCATACATATGTTAGATGTACACGATCTGTATCTATACCAGCACCTGCATATTATGCTCACTTGGTTGCATTTAGAGCTCGATATCATTTAGTTGAAAAAGAACATGACAGGTAAAATTATTTAATTTATACATGCATTATGCTATTATTAAACATTTTCTATTTGTGTGAAAAATAGATTATAAAATGCATTTTTAATTATACTCGTAGAATTTAGTTTTTGAATGTGAAGTCAAATTTTATTATTTTGTGTAACACTTACCAAATCCTACCTTGCATCAATTTTTGGACTCGACAAAAATAAAAACTACCAATGGATTTTTTCAAATCATTATTACTTACATATATATATTTTTTAATTATAGTTAAATTTTAAGTATTACACCTATGTGGTAGTAAGAGGGTATGAGAAAAAAAATTTGGTTTTTCTGTTTATTATGCTTTCCAGTAAAGTTTTACATGAAACAATAGATTATGTTAAAATGTTAAATTAGTTGCTCATTTAGTCCTGGATCAAGGTTTAATTGATTAGCTGTTAGCTATGATATAACAAATTTTAAGTATAATATGAGTTAATTTGGCTAGTAAAGCAAGCAATTAAATTTGATAACAGAAAAAACCTTTAATATAATTTAAGATGATACTAGAGTAAATTGTTTTTAATATTAACTTGAAACTAAAATTTAATTATATAAAATTGTATGTTTGTAATATGTGTCTTTAAAAATTCCTAATTCATTAAATATTAAGTATTTGGGATGACAAGGTTTTCATTCTTATGTGTACAAGCTCAGTTTTCACATACATATTAATTAAAATTTTTAATTGAGAGTTCTTGTTGAAATACCTGATATTCATCAGTTATATTCCTTGTGCTTAAAATGCATCCAAATTATTAAAAATGGTTATAGTTTTGGTGATACAGTGAAATTTCTATTTAAGAAAATGTTCTTTTTTATTAAATATTGTTAAAACCATAACCTTCATTGTTAATCATTTGTATATCTTTATATCTCTGTATAACAAATCTTTTTTTGTACAATGTACTAATACAGTCATTATCAAATATTAAACATTGTTAAAACTAAAATGAATAATGAAATAAAACTCAGTCATTATTATTTCACATATGTTTTGAATATTACTATATAGCTTATTTTATAGATGGAAACAGTTTATATGGTTTATTAGGTTTTTGACTTTTTTTTTACTTCTCAACTAAGATATATATATTTATATTTATGTTTATGTTAAAAATTCAAAATGTTAAATTGTATATTTATGTATAATTTTATTTGTTTCCATATGTTTTTTTATTTATGTCAAATTATTTATTTTCAGTGGTGAAGGTTCACATCAATCTGGTTGTAGTGAAGATCGAACACCAGGAGCAATGGCTCGAGCCATCACAGTACATGCTGACACAAAGAAAGTTATGTACTTTGCTTAAGACACCAAAATCGAAAAAAAATAATTGATTACCATTTAACAATTCTATTTATATTAGGCATAGACCAGTTACAACTTATCTTGCCAATCTTTGCCTTAAGTGTAACTGAGGCCAAAATATTCTGTTTTCGATCCCTGACAATTATTTTTTAAGTATTCATAATCTTTATTTTTTTACATTTTAATATCCATTTAGTTTTTAGAAAATTTCCAAAGTTCAATTTTGTTGTTGCTAGTATTTGTTATGTTACCTATTTTTCTTTCTTTTATTCTAATCAAAATTAGACATCACTTGATTGCTTCCAATATCGTAGTTATGCGAAAATTCTAGTCTAGCAGGTGTTTCGAAAACATTTTTCGAATAGCAACAGCAGCAATGAAAAATGCATTCCTCTTTTAAAATATATGATTATTGTATAATATTATTTCTTATTATTGTTAAGTGTGTATTATAGTCATAATTAGTAATTGTTTGTATTCCAATTTACCTGCCAACTTAATCTCTACTTATCTGATTTTTTTCTTCGATTCTCGAGCTTAAATAATTTTAATTATGATTAGCTATTAATTATATTTTGTTTTCCGGTTTGTTCGTTATTTCCCATTTGTTGTTGATATAGTATAATTTTAAGTGTGGTTCTCAAAAACAAAACTAGAAATGTGGTACCAATCATTGTTTAATATCTCAATAGTCTTAATTTCATAAGTTAAAAATAACATCTAATATTCTAGACTAGTATTTTTAAATGTCTAATGGCTTTAACTCTTTTACATTACATTTGTATTATGTTGATAATTGAAATTAATTATATCTTATTTTTATAATTTGGTATTATACCTGAAGTATATTAATTGGTTAAAACATTTTTATTTTGATTTAAGTAATGACAAACACTAATTGTACCTGATATTTAAGAACTATAAACCTTAATGTTAGCAGTTAAGCTTACAATTTAAATTGTATAAAAATAGACAAGATCAAATGTTTAGGTTACTAAAAATATAATGTACATTCAATTTTATCTTAAAATATTTATTATAAATTGTAATAATTGTTTTAAGAAAAAATATTATTTTTCTTTTAATTAAAATTTGAATAAGTTCTATATTTATCAAACCATGTATTTTCTGGAATATGCATTTGATTGGTACCACAATATTGCTAACCCTCCGATTATACAATTTGAGTATTATAAAACAATTGAAATTAATAATATTTATTTATATATTTACATATATCCATATATTCTAATTATTATTATTAATTATTAATATTACTATTTTAAATAATATATATATAAATTGATATAATTGTAGTAAAAAATTTAATTTTGGTTATGTTTAGTTGCTAAGTATTCAAAAAGTATATGAAACCTTATTTTTTAAGTAAACTATGCTTTTTGAATTACTGGTGAAAATATTTATTTATAGGAAAAAAATAAAGGGATACAATTTATCATACCCATTTATAATTACGCTTATATTCTGTTGTTAGTTTTTTTTTTTTTTTTTTTTTTTCAAGAAAATGATGATCTATAACTGCAAATCGAAAATTATACGAGGTATTTGTATTTTAATATATATTTTAACATTGTAGTGTAAATTTTTAGTTAAGGTTATTTGTTCTAAAAACCCATTGTTTTTACGAATGTATGCATTAAAAACTTTTAATTTAATTTGTGCTTGATAATTAATATCCATGTATCTATCTCAATTAATTCTATAATAATTGGTTTTGGGGGTTCAACAATATTCATATTTTTAAATAATTGTATATGAAAATAGCTGTTTTAAAAGGTAATATTTGTAAATATAATAAAAATAATATATATTATCAATAGTATGCAAGTATTGATGGATATGATGTGTTCCAACTCTGTAATATTATTTATTTAATTTTAAACAATATACTTTTAATATTTGATAATTATTTGAGAACATTAAAATGTGTCGAATTATATCTTGTATAATATAATTTGCTAAATGTCCACTCCTGCAAACTGTTATTTATATGAATTTTGACTTAAATTTTTAAAAATGTAGTTTTCCAACTAACTAAAATATTGATTCATTTTAATTTCCTATAATTAAAAGTTTTATTTTACAAGTATAAAAGAAAACATTTATATAATATTTTTATTATTATTAATATTGTTCAAGGTGCAGTTTTTTTAAAATTTAGTTTTATTTCAAGAGTGGGTTCAAAATATATTTTTCCTCTAAAAAGTGTCTAAGTATATATTATTACATTTTAAATCATAGATATTTTTCAAATTTAAAATGTTACACAAGTCAAGTGTTTTCCATTCCTAGTAATTTTTCTGTAGACTATAAAATATACTCAATTCATAAAATTGTTCTAATAGTTTTTAATTGAAAATAAGAAACAACAGTTCATTATTATCCATTTTAGTTTAATATTTTCAAAAAATAATGGATGCTTGGAAGATAACAGCATATGATTAAATATATTTATCACTTTATGAACAATAATTTTTCTTATTAAATATTGTATTAAATTTAAAAATGCCATACTTGATCTGTTTTTATTAGAGCTATATATACATTTTGAAATGTTACGAAGAGGGCTGCTTCAAGAGGGACAAGGTATGCCAAAGCACCACATTTTACCTTACTAAAATTACACGAAAAAAAAATAACTTAACAATAATAACAAACAAGTACGTATGGACCGTGTAATGATTTAAATTCTAAAAATAAAGGCTTCATTAATAATGTAAAATAACGGTTGGTAAAAAATATTTGTAATTGTTATTTCAGACTTATTCTGAAAACTTGCCGTATTACTTACAAAAAACTAAAATTTAATTAATGTGTATGTATATTCTTAATTGTTATTATTCAATTTTTTTATTCACATCATTCACATTGCGGTGTACCAAAGCACACTCCGTAAATCCACCTATGCATATTATAATTTTTAAAGATTCTAAATTATGATTGTCAATTTTACTTGTTATCATGAAAATATTGATAACATATGTAATGGGATGGGGGTAGTTGTTCCCCCCTAACATTGATTATAAATACTCATCCAGGTAGATAAACAATTATTGTTATGTACTGTATTGTATTTTGTATTGTTTATCTATCTTGATGGGATTCATATTGTATAAAATGACAGAACAGTATAGTTTCCTACGCATCAAATAAATCTCAACTCTAAGTTATCAGGTTAGATTTAGTTGTTAATAATATTTTAAAATTGATGTAGAATAATGGGATGTGCATAATACTCAAACTTAAAAATGTGTAAATCATGCGAATGCTTAAAATTTTGTAACAGCATTTTTTACTAAATTAATTGAGAATTTAATCTTTTCTGAAGAAAAACAAATGTTTGGATTTAAGTGATTTGGATAAGAATCAAGGTAGAATACTGGGTGCCATTCTGATGTATGCTCTTATCGGTTTTTCCTGTTCTAAGTCAGTTTTATACCCATTATTTATTGGATAACGACTGTATTTCTTATGGATTATAGAACGTGAGTGCGAGGCAGGATCAGAAATGCATTCTGATAGGCTCTATATAGGTGTCTCACAAGTCAAGGTTTATTTCGTGAAACGGTAAATCATCAAATCTCATATGTAAAGGAAAATACAGGAGACCAAACTCAAATCATTGAAACGTCATGGTTGGACATGAAAATGATATTATTGAAGAAAATGAGGGGAGTTTTTCTTCATTATTTGGAGTCTCATCTTGATTACTGTTGCTAGCTAATTGACGGTAAGTCAAGATAGTACTGATCTATTTCTCGTCTTGTTGGAAGACATTCAGAAGGTTTTCCAACAACAAAATTAAGTACAGTTTAAACAATTTATGGTAGAACCCATACTGAAACAAAAATAATCCATAGAGCGGTTACTGAAGTGCTACCGAATACTGGGTAAAAAAAATCCTCAATTCTATTGTCAATATTATAACTTTCTGTTATACATTTCATCAGTAATATATTATTGTTTCAGGTAGCATATTGTACTGAGTTCATTATGTGCTTTGTTAGATAGTCTCTATATGTAGCTATAGCTCTACGTGAAACTTTGCTAGGCTTATCCTTTATAAATATGATAGTTATCTATACTATTACCTTAAGCTAAGATATTTATATATATATAATATGATGTATATTTATGTATATTAGAATTTTTTGGTTACCTATACATTTTCATAATTATTATATATTACGATTGATTGATCAAAATATAATTTTTTAGTATTTTTATGTTTTATTTTAAACTAAATCTCATAATTTTCTTGTTTTTTTTTCTTTTGAGTTATTATTTTATTACACAAAATATTAATATTTTTGGTTAAAATAGTTTTTGAATGCTTTTGATTGTACACAAATAAATGTGATTTATATAAACAATTACTTATGCTTGAAATTAATTATAGGTATATAAGTAATTTTTGTATATTTTTTTCAATTTAATTGAATTTTACATCATAAAAATCAAATTTTATTTAATAGACTAGTTAATGATTTATCAAAATTATGAACAAAATCAAATCCAGAGCAACAAAGAATTATAATTTATATTTGTATTATATTAATTTTCTTTGCTTTTTGATAGAATAATATAATCTTGTCATATAATGTATTAATTAGAAGTTTTTATAATATTTTATGATTTATCTAAGGTTTTTTGTAACTAGTCTAAAATACATTTAATTATGTATTTTAATATTTTCATTCACTTCAAACATGAATTATTAGTTGGTATATTTATAAAATGGTAAATATTAGTAAATAGTGTACTTGTTAAGATCTACAATTGTTCATTACACCTTTAGTTAGTGGCGTATCCATGGGGAGGGGTGAGGATCAGAAACCCCTTCATGAACCTGAGATGGTAAATTAACTTTTACATGAAACACAGTTTTTTCTTTACATTTTTATATTTTAGAATTTTGACTATGCATATTAATAGTTGTTATAAACACTATAAATGTATTATACACACACTACACACACATACACAAGTTATAATATTATGATTATATTTAGATACTTTATTACTATTTTGATCATTTTTGCTTGGGAACATATTATTTAGGTTTTCTACAATGGTTGATTCTAAATCGGTCGTCTGGTCCCGATAACTGAAATAAAAGTGATATTATTGTCTGTATTCAAAGTTTATTTTGGGTATACCTGTTGCATACTCGGCTTGCCGATCATTTAACACAAGCACCTTATTGTGTAAAACTAATAGTTATTAGTAATTAATTGGTACTTGCCCGTTGGTGTCTCACTGTTTTACTTACTACTCGTTTCTTCGTTTATATTTGACATTTGTATTCTATTATATTTGTTTTATTTTAATTTGACATAATTCTAAGACGTCTAAACATTCCATTATGGTAAGATATTTTTAAAATTTAATTTTTAGTATACCTAAGTGATTGGACAGAAAATATTCTAATATCTAATATTTCTGTTCTTATATTAGTTCCTAGTTCCTAAATTGTTATTATTATTAGTATCATTATATTCAAATTCTTTAACAAATAAGCAGACTAGAAAAATTAATTATTTTTTTTACCCAAGTCAAAAAAACTAATGTCAACCAGACTTAAAAATACTGAAATCAACACAAATAGTAGTCAAAATGATAGTGATAAGATTAAATATATATAAATTTGTTGAACCCCCCCCCCCCCATATAAAGTTCCTGGCTACGCCAATGCCTATAGTTATAAACTAGATTATGTGTATATTCATTGGTATATAAATGTAATCATTGTGGTCATCCCATTGTTCATTATTGGAGCTCAATTATTTATTGATTATAAATTAAAATATTATTATTAGTTTTGAAAATAAATTATGATTTAATGAATTGAATTGTGATTCTTCAACTGCTTATACATAAATTTGAATTTTATGATTTCAGGTATTTTATCTGAATGATCTGTTTACAATTTAATATTTTTATTATTGAACAAGTACATTGCATAGAAAAACGTTATAATGCAAACCAAACACGAAAATAAACAAGATAATGTTGACTGTAAGATTAGATTTAAATTTGATTTTGAGGAATATTCATGGAATAACAACAAAAATGTGGATCTGCAAACATGTGGAATGGCTAGAAATGCATTGAACAAAATTGAAACTGAACGAAAGAATATAGAATATGATTTAAAAATATTAGAAGCTCTTAAACAAGAGACATCAGTCCAGAAGGACATTTTATTTTCTTTAATACAGCTAAAAGAAAAATTGACAAATAGAAATGAAATCCATTAATACATTTAAAAATATATTATTAAAATTGTAATAATTAAGTTCTGATGAATATACAAATTTAGAATCTGAAATTAATAGCAAATGTACTTATTTTCAACTAATAATTTTTTTAAATTTAAGTTATTACAAATTATATACATTTATATATTGATGTATTGTATGTAACTCATTAAAATATTAATTTTTTTTTTAAGCAATCTATTATAGTTATAACAATAAGCTTAATTGATGAAATAATGTATATATATATATATATATATATATTCATGGAACACAAAGTGAAGGAACCTCCTACTAAAGTTATTTCAATAAGATAATTATTATATTACACATTTACATTATTTATTTTTTTATATATAGTATTCATAATTTAGTCTCTCGTTTGTTGTGCTAATGAGAGCAACATTTTAACTAACTTTCTTTTATAAATTAATTTATAATATAAGTAAGTTCAGCATGTTAATTAATAGTAGGTATTGGTAGTGATAACTAACTTTATTCATGTTTGGTATACAAAGTATAAATTTGTTTTTATTATTAATATGTTAATATTTTTTAATAATAAAAATCAAACTATGTTGTCATAGACATACATTAACTATTGAGTTATTGGAGGTAAATATTAATTGGTTAATTCAATATAATTGATTTCAAGACCATTTTCTAAGTAGAGAAATATAGTTAGATTCCATTATTTTTAATTTTTAAATTGTGACACCGCATATATTTACATATCATGCTAATTATTAACTGATTGTTACATTGCCTTATACTGTAGGCTATATATGTATATTTAATTTATGGTACTTATAGATAATGTGCCTAAAATGTCAAATTTTTAGTATAATTATATTTGATTATTGGCAATTGGTATATTGAGTTTTATTGAATAATTTTTTTGTCATTAGAATAGAATAATCAAAAAGTGTATAAAAATCTAGTTATTATTATTTTACTTCAGTTTTATTAATATAGATATTTACATAAAATTAGTTAAGGAATATTGTTGGTATATTGTACACATATTTCTTAAAAAATAGACACTAAATGTTAGTTTTCAATCATATTTAGTGTATACCATTGACAACTATAGCAGCATGTTCAACTTCTATTATGCCTATTTCCCCATCCTCGGCGATGATCATCTTTGTACTCATCGCGAGCATTTAGCCTTTGTCTTTCATTTTCTTCCTCTTCCTCATTTAATTTGTCTTCTTTATCTTCTTCTTTTTCTGGCCCTTCTGTCAATTCTTGTAAACACTTGGTATTTTCGGCAGTCGGTAAATGCCATCTAATAAAAAATATTTTTTTTTATAAATAATAAATGTAAACAGAATCAGTTTTAATAGAATCATTGTTTTTAAACTTACATCCCATCGTTGATTCGTTTTTGACAGAATTCTTCGACCGTCATTGTAGGTAAGCTTGGGTAACCAGCACCAAATATTTGTTTTTGCATTTCATTTTTTGTAATTATAATAGGCATTAGTGGTTTTGGTTTAATTTTTTGTGCTTTAGTTTGTTCAGGGTTATCTTTATTCTCATGCTTCAATTTATAATGCAGAATTCTCATTTCAGCTTGGAGTGAATCTATTTCTTCCAAAGCTTTACCAACATTGTATTTTAACAAAGAAACAATGTATTTTCTTTTCATTTCATCGTCTACAGACTCCGAATCATTTTGTTCTTTTAATAGCTGCAACTGTGATTCCATTAATTTTTGTTCTTTATAATTTTTTATTTTTTCTGCACGTCTACGAGCCATGAGAGAAAAGTCCATTGTAGCCTGAGTAGTAGTTTCTTCTGAATCTGTATATGCTGATGGTAATACAATGTCAGATATTCCATAATCTTTACATCTAAAACCATTAAAACAATCAAAAAGTTGTAGGTTTACATACAAGGTAACACAAACAAACCTATGTGTTTCACTTACCTCTGAAGATAGTCCCTGAAATACACTTCGGCTGTTTTAACAACATCCAGTCTGTTACCATTGTTTGTTAGTTTCAAGGCTAATGACCCTAACATGAATGGTAATAACATGTATTTGATGTCTGTAGTTGGTATTTCTTCGATATTTTCATTGTCGCTGAACATTCCAGCAGCTGACACAAGTTGTGTTGTATGTTCCAATATTTTCATACATTTAATTATTTTATACTGAAATCAAGGTAAAACTGTACTATGAAAAATAACGGGACAATGGCAACGCACAACAATATGGTGCAACACTAACCTGTGTTCCGGATTCTTTAGCGGGTTCGGTGGATTCGCAAATACTCTCATAAGACGCCAATCCTTGGTCAAAACATTCAGACAAAGAGAGGTTCTGAAATTCTACAGACATCGATCCTGTAGCCATTATAATAACTTAAACTATCCTACACATTCGTTTTATTTCCTATTTTTCTTGTTAGCAGTTTAGTGCCAAATAATTTTGATTTTTGATTGTTAACTGTTATTGTACGGAATTAGACGCGAACCAAACAATTGTTATCATTTCTGTCGGCTCACTTATCGTTTCTTATCAATTTATTTTTATATCGACGGCTATTATCTTTGAACAATGCTGATGTCAAAGCCATACAATATTATATGTGTCAAAGCCAACCCACATTAACACTATAGAATGGAGTAGTTAAAGATTAATAAGACTAATTAGTTTAAATACGAAGTCTATTATGTGACTAAACCGAAACTACTAAGTCAATGAGTTAAAATAATAGACGTTATTAACTATGTTAAGTTCAGGATAACACTATTAATGCTATTGTAAGGCCTCAAGAAATATTCAAAGTATTATTATTATCGACTTGGCCCTGGGCTATTAACGTCAAATATTGGCACGAATTAGCCGTCGGTGACTCTATTTAATAATTTTTAAATAATTGCTTTTAACCAGATATAACATTTTACATCTTTAATGCTACTATCAAACATTATTCAAAATAGTTACTTAATATAATTTAATACGGATTGCAAATGGAAAAAAGAAACATCAACTAATATTTTAATTCATGTTAATTTCCTATTTTTTTGTTCATACTTTAACTATCTACCATAGTTTATTTTTATTGTGAATTAAATTCGTTCTACTTATTGGTGTATGAAAAACTGAATTATTTGTATATATTTGTACTTAAGGGGTTACATGTCAAATTCCTTTTATATTCTGTTTGATTATTAGGTTATTGATGGCTGGTACATACGGATATTTTTTTTATTACTATTGTGCAATGTGAATTAATATTTAAGTTGATCATTATTTCTCATTTATGTCTCAACTTATTGAAAGTACTACACGAAAATATATGTATACACATTACATGTATCCTACGGTTTTTGTAATATAGCATGTATATCTACTATATTTATTATTATTACATTTCTATTGTATTAAGTACATATAATTAATTTTGTTGCTACTACCATATTGGTAACTGAGCCTGGATAGCTTGGCTATATGTATGGTGTATTTTTCTAAATTTATTAATACATTTAAAAAATATATAAAAATATATTTTATTTCTAACAAATCATTTTATCATTAATAACCAAATGCATTTTAGAAATAAGTTATAGTTCATTAAAAAAAATTTGTTATTACATCTGTTTAGTAAATATATTGAATTTTTATTAATTAATGTCTAACAAATGGCATTGACTTATTTAAGTATTAAGTGAAAATTCTAAAAATATTGTTTCTCTAGAATTTTTTATAACCTAATATTATCTAAATTTAAAAAAATTAAGAATACATGTTTTAATGATATAAACATATTATGCAAATTCATTGTTCAAATTATATTATTGTAAACTAAACAAATAGTAAACAAAAAAATATGTACTAATTACATCATTAATTATCAGTTGGTGATTTAAAACTGAGTGGGGGGTGTTGTTGTTGCCTGGTGGTTAATTTTTGATAAATATTATCAAAGTACGTTTCGCTTTGGAGTAATACGTGATAAAAAAATGTCAAACTTAGGTTACTTTAAAAATTGTTTTTTACTATTTAGTAGTTTTTACTAACAACTATATGCCATCTATATAACGTGTTTAATTAAATGTTAATAATATCATAACTATATGAACTGTAAATTATATAATATTTTTAAATTTTAAATAGATTACAAAATGTTAAACCCTCTTATTTATGGCGTTGAGTTTCAGGTAACCAGTGTAAGGATAATTATAAGTTAAATTGTTCTAATGTTTGTATTTACATTTGTAGGCAAGATCATTATGTTCACTGCATGCTGATGTGGATCAAGTAAGTTTTTTAATTGGAACACAGTCATTGAACACATCTAATCAAGTGCATCTCGTAAAACTGCAAGAAGATACCAATACTTTATGTCCACAAGTATGTTCTTTGAAAATTAAAAATATGTATATACTTTTAAACAATTAGTTGTGTAGAGTGTAGACTTATGAAGCTTTTCATAAAAGTATGTCACTATTGTTGGAACAACCAACTTAACTACTTTTTTCAAATTTTTATTTTAACTAAATCAATTTTTTTTAAATAATAGTTAAAAAAGAAATTATTAGAAGTGCACAAAGTTTAAGTTATGAGGATTTATAATTTTGTAAATTTTACAATGCTAGTTAATGGAGAATACAAATTCAAAATATTTGCTAATTTCTTATGAAACACCTTCTGGAGAAAACTATTTATCATTATTACAATAAATATTGTTAAATTTGATTAATTTAATTCCAATATATTATACTTGAAGTAAAAGAAAAAAAAAATTGAATAGAAATTTCATATTTAGTTTTAAAACATATGATTGAAAATTATACGAGGCCTATAAGTATGTTCATAGAGGATGTAGAAAAAAGGTGGGCAACCCTAAATAATTGGGAGAAAGGGCAAAGGAGTAGAAGAAGTTTTAAAAACATAAGTTTAAATCTTATACTTAACTCAAAAGTAAATGATTTCCTTCAAATTTTGTTTGCATTAGTGTTATCAATCTAAAAACACCTATCTATAGTTCAAAAAATATGCTAATTTCTTGTACACAGAGATGTGGTGACAGATGATTTTCTGATGCAATTGCTCCAACTCTAGAAATGTATAGTAGGGTTGGGTACTTCAGGGCTGTAGGCTCGGGTTTCAAAACTATATTCCAATAACTTCCTATTTTGCTTGTAGTACATCCATAAGTAACAACCACTGAATAGTTTTTATAATTATATGACAAAACTATTGATCAACATTATACAGTGCACAGAAATAGATTTTAAAGAAAGTACATTATTTTTGTGATGGTTGGTGGATGGGGTGGTTTTATATAATCGCGCCAAGGAATGATATTTTGTTACTATACTACTGCTTGTACATTATTTAAATTTAATGTAGATTATTATACTTATTCCTTGGTATTATTTGTATTGATTTGATCAGGCCCTATGCTTCATAATTTATTGATAAATCAATTTCTATGAGAATTTTTAATAATTCAATTTTAGATATATGATCACAGCAGTGGTGAAATATGGTCCTTAGCAGCTTCTCCTACAGACAAGCGTTTAATATCTACTTGTTATGCAAGTATAGAACGAGATTGTGAAAAACATACAGCTCTATGGAGACTTCCAGAAAATGATGGTCATTTAGAAAATGTCCTTAGTTTTCCGTCCGAGAAGTATGGTACTGATATTAAGGTATTCATTATTGTTTTATTTTTTTAATTTTGTAATTATTTATATTTTAATTTATTTAGGTGACTACATTTCATCCTACAAATGAAGCATTTATGGCATCTGTTATTGATAATAATATAGTAATGTGGGATGTTGGTCAAAGTGGAGTTAAAATTGTATGTACTGCAGTATTAGATGGTAAAGGTGAGAAATTGATTGTATGTTTTATTTGGGAAATTATATTTACACTAATAATTTTGTACATACAACAATAGTCAATTCTATAAATTTTATTGTATGATATTGAACATTAATTTTCAATTGTTTAATAGGTCAACCAAGGTTTACTACAGGAAAGTGGAATCCACAAAGTGTTAATTTACAATTTATTACTGCTGATGATTGTAACATTAAAGCTTGGGATTTAAGGTCACAGGCCAAAATTGCTTGGAGTTTGGATGGAGTTCATACTCAAATTATTAGGTATATAGTATTAAATTGTTAATTATCCTCTTTGATCTATTCATTAATAATATATTTAAGTGATGTTTATATTTAATGCAAAAAAAAAAAAAATGTTAGGTTGCCAAATATATATTTATGTTTTTATTTATTTTTTATTCTTAATTAAATAATAATAAGTTTGATTATTTATTCATAATATATCATTTTATTTAGGTTTCTTTGAAATATATGTCATATTTATTAAATTATTAATTTAAAACTTAAAAAATTGTTGACTTCTTGCTTATAGTAAAACATATGAAACAAATATTTAACATTCTGAAAGGCAAAATTTACTAATTTTCTTATCTATATTTATGAAGTGTTTTTTCTTTATTATTATAATAATATTAAAATAATTTCAGAGATTTTGATTTTAATCCAAATCGTCAATATTATATGGCAACATGTGGAGATGATGGGTATTCCAAATTCTGGGACATACGTAATTCTAGTCAACCATTAATATCTCGAGCTGATCATTCTCATTGGATTTGGTCACTCAGGTAATATAACTTGAATGTATAATTATATTATTTATTGAAATTATTATACAAAAATTTTGAAAATTATTTTTTTTATTCTTTGAGTTTTCATAACAAAAATACATAAATAAATATTAAAAAGTTACTTTTACATTTATCGAAATCTATCATAGTAACATATTAAATTTAATTACTCCTATAATGACTATATGGATATTGATGTTGATTTTAGTATAATAGGAAACATCTATAATGACCAATTATTATTGATATACATTTGATAAAATGAAATTTATGGCTGGTATATATTTTTTTTGAATGATAAATATTAAATTATAGTTATATTTATATTATATGTAAATCATAACATTATAAAAAAAAAAAAAAAACATATTGTAAGACCTTGTAAAAAAATCATTCTGAATCTACTGATTTTATCTCCATAAAAATAGTTTCTGTTATTAGGAAACTAAAAAAAAAAAAATTTTAAAAAATCTCAAAAACTGTATGTATATTTGTATAATTTCAAAATAAAAATCACTTTTAAGTACATATATGTATATATGTATATACTAAATATATTTTTATTTTACTACCAAGCAAGTATATTTATAATTTAGAAAAATAATCTATAATTTGTATATTTTGGATGATTAAGAGTGTCACATTCTTGAGTTTGTTGTTAATTCAATAACTTGGTATTTGAAATAATGGTTAAATACTGTTGTAGTACATTAAAGTATGAGATTGCCATTTAAAATCTAGTATGCACTTTCATTTTGTATGGGGTCTATTATAAGAAGGTTATACTGTATTAAATAATAAATAGTACAATTTTATAATCGATAATTTTTGGTTTTAGTTAAAATGATAATATTTCCATTTCTGGAAATTTTGCTTTACAAAGATCATTTAAATTAATTTTTGAGCAGAAGTGTAGTTATTTTTTATTATAAGGAGATCTCTATGTTATAGGATTCTGTTATTAAGAGGTTTTACTGTACATTAAAAAAAAATTATCAAAATAAGATATACAATAAAGAAATATGAGAAATTTTACTATGAAATATAAAGTATTTAAATACACTTTATTTTTAATAATAGGTACTTGAAAAATGTAAGTTATTTTAAAACAAAGATTCATACATATGCATCATATAGAAATATGTTTTTTCTTGGTAAAATAATAATAATTTTGGTTTTTATGATATATAATGTTATTTTGACCTATTTTTATTAGTCTTTTAAATGTGATTATATGTGATTTCTTCTATACTTTTTTTTTTAATTGTATTGTTATTATATGAGTGTTATTTTACAACAAGACATTCACCTAATGTTCATGCAGATAATAAAATGTTATGTCATATTTAATAGTTTATATTTTTTCTTCAGTCAATTAGTGTTTTATTATCAATTTAGTTGATTAATTTTTTATCTCTTGATAATTTAATTTATAAATAATTTATTGGACGTAAATAAACTATTATTATTATTATTATAATTGCTAATTTGATTGTTAATAACTTGGTTAATTTTATTGATGCATTACATTTAAGCTATTTGTTTCAACTATTTTATAAATTTTTTTATATTAATATAAACTATTACATTTAAAGGTACAACCCAGTGCATGATGAATTAATTGGAACAGCTTCAAGTGATGGTCAGGTTCTCATTACACGTTTAGTTGGAATTTCTTCTTCAGCCATTGAAAATGAAGATCTAAAAACTAAAACTTCCATTGAAGATAAAATAGTTGCTACGTGTGATCAGCATGAAGATTCTGTGTATTGTGTTGAATGGTCATCTGCAAATTCATGGATACTTGCATCTCTAAGTTATGATGGTCGTTTATTACTTAACAAAGTACCAAAAGACGAACAGCTTAGAATATTATTATAAATAAACTATCTAAATTATACATTCCAACTGAATAAAATGTTATTATAAAGAGCTTTGAAACACTATGGTTTTGAAGAAATTAACTAACAAACCATTGTGGAAACTAATATTTATTGTACAAGTTAATGTTTCTTAAATAAGTGAAATAAGTTTAAGAATAATTAGTTAATTATATACTTTAATAATTATTTTTAAAGGCTGTGATATTGCATATTTTTTTAACCAAATATTCTATTCTATGATTTAAATTTAGTTATTTAAACTGGTTATCAAAATCATTACATTTTTTCAGTAGTTAATCTTATAAACTTGTAGGTACTTAACAAATATTTATTATATTATTTTTTCATTCATAAGAATATACTATTTTAATACGTTAAAGATTTTATATCTGTATTATCAACCTAAATGTGTTATTTTGAAGTGGTTTGTATTACAGTTAGAAATTTAACTATGATAAATGGTTTAATTATTATTAAATATGTAATTGTTTTAATTGTTTCTATTGTTGTTTAAACTATAACTTATTTTGTGTTTATTTAAACACCTATTATCACAATTAGAATTTGTTTATTATTGATTTTCAGACAAAGTCGAAAATTGGCAATTGTTTATTTTTTTCCAATCGTTTCCTCGGAACAGGGTTTTTAAGACATTTGCACGAGAAGAGTTTTAGCTCCGAAAAAAAAAAATGTATGCAATGTAATGTTGGTCCATCAGTTAAGACAATTGGTGCATCGGCAAAAAAAAAAAAAAAAAAAAAAAAAACAGCCATGCGGACCAAATTCAGACATCGGTTAATTAATGTTGAACGATCGTTTTCGAAACTGGTCGACGACCCGAGTAATTAACCAGACAGCGGTTCCAGTTACAGGCAGAGCCGAATCGACCGGTGCCGAACAGCGTACGGGTTAATTGACGACGGCATTTCAATTGGCACAGGGACGCGGGCGGCGCCATCTGGTGCACGGGACGCGGGCGACACGACTCCCCCGTTTTATTCGCGCACCCGAACGCCAACTCGCAGGCCCGGACCCGAGCCGCGTCACGTTGGCAGCGCTGTCGGCCGTGTCGTATCCGGGGTGGGAGTTTACAGTCGCGATTCTCTTGGCA
>NW_020271719.1:337255-349529 GCF_003268045.1 Sipha flava | reverse complement strand
GTGCGCGTTGTTCGACGTCGACGTGTTACTACCAACTTGCTGGCGGCCACCGCTCCGCCGCCGGATACCGGGCATATTCTTCCCCCACCCCGTGCGCCTACCCCGTTGCCCGTCGCGCGCTATCTTTTTTCCCCGCGGCATATCTCTCTCTCGCACTCTCGAGCCGAAATCGTAGTGTCGCTCGCGCGCCAGTTGGCCGTTTGTCTGACACAGGGAGGTCATAGCCGTCCACGATCGAACCGAAGCTACCGTAGGTACCGTTTGCATAAAACAATACACGCGCCGCGAACAATCGCCGTTGCTCCGTTACAACCGCTGCCGTTTGTATTTAACGGTATCGCGAACCGTTTTACCGCACGCTCGTCCCGATCCGGAACGGTGGTGTGTGTCCCGCGGATTGATGATACTTTTGCGTTATGTCCCCTCTTTCCGCGGGAACCCGTTGGTCGCAACACTGTTAGTACTTGCCATCCGGTAGTCCGAGAAATGAGAAAAAAAAAAAAAAAAAAATTTACACGATCGAATAATAATCGGTTGAATAACAGTCGTCGATTTCAATCGAATTTAATCGATCGTCATTACCGGTGTCGGTAGGTCGACGCGATACGTTGTCGACGGTCATTTCATACCGTTTGGTCTAAGCCAATTGTTCGGCGTTGTGGTAGGAGTAGTTTAGGCGATGGTCACCTGTGCTTAGCGAGGCACCTGCGCGACGACTGCGAACGCGTTAAAAGAAAACATACCTTAACTCGTATCTGTTTTGTTAACGATTAGGTCGTCGGTTATTGTTGAACTGTGCTGCGAGAACTGTCAAATTGTGTCATCATGCTGTCAAACGCGAATCGATTTTCCTTGGCCACGCGAATCGGAATTCAAAGGTAAATGAACGGTCGTATGAAAACTAGCTAATATCCTGCTTGATGTCGTGCCCTAGTATCTATGTCTTCTTTGGTGGTGTTGGATATCAATCAACATTTCTGTGTGTTTTCGTCTAGTTCTTCTGTTCAGCTCGAGTGCTTATACTTTGTTTCATTGATTGATTGGGTGAATAACAATAATAGTACATACGTACAATGGGAATGTGATGGGTCTTTTATATTTTAGAGTGTTTAGTGTCCTAAAAATGTCTACCCTATTTTTATACTCAACTGCAGTTTGCTCTATGACTATGATTATTTTACTGTTTACAACATTATTCGTAATGTGTATCTGATTGTCACATTAGAAAAATTAGTTGGGAGTCAATATATTATAGTTAGTCATGATTTGTTTACAGAATGTGTCATGTGAACAACGAGTGATTGAGTAATAATGATTAATTACTATTAGATAAAAATGAAATATTTGTATGTAATTTATGTCCAGAATTAAACAGTATCTGGACTTATTACTAATTATGTAATCCACAATTATTTCTATTATTATAGCTTTTAAAACATAGGTCTAATGTATGTACTATTTATGTTATGAAAGCAATAATTTTACATGAATATGACCCAGTATTTAAGAATCAATTTACTCATAATTTGGAAAGGATAGTGGTAGCTAATTATGTATAATTTAGGTAGTCATTTGAGGTGATTTCTATTATTAATTAATTTTTCAATCAGGATATTGAGATTACATAATATTTATTACTATTGTTATTGTTTATCTTAAAATGTGTTTATTACTATTGATTGATATTTATTAAAGTACATAGTTTAAATCGTTAATTTATTTTAGTCATCTAAATTTGATTAATTGAACTAGTGTTGATAATTATACAGTTGAGTTGATAAATTGACAAAATAAATAGAATAACATATTTATCCTTTTTTTATTTCAAACAACAATATTGCTTATAGATAATTTTATACATTTTCAATAAACATCTTGGTTAATTTTGTTTGAAATAAAATATTTTTTTATTAATATTTTCATAGTTGAGTATATTGAAATGTTATTATGGAATGTCATATTATTGGCAAACTTACTAATTCAAAAATAAAATAGTAAATTTCAGATACTTCTAATAGATACAGTATTCATTTGACTATTTTTATTTATGTTAGCTTTCACATATTAGATCATTGGGATAGATGCAATAATAATTTTGTCTTTAAAAGAAATTAAAATGAATAATTTTAAATATTGTTTTTGCTTAAAACATATACACCAGTAAATTATGCGTATGACAAATATCAACCTTGGCCAATATTTTTACTCATGACATTCGTAAACTAGACAAAAATAGATTGATAAATGTGTTTAAATGAAAATCTAATTCAAATCAATTTAATAATTTTCATAAAATTTAGACTTAAATAAAACCAAGTGCCTGATTTCCTAAAATTGTAATATTTATGAAATTTTATTTTATATTTTATAATAAATGTAAACATGTTATTTGTTATTTTAAATTATTATTTTATTTTAGTTTGTGTTGCCGAAGCATTGGATCTGTTACTCTTCCTAAAATTAAGGATTTTACTGTAGAAAATGAACCACTTTTAGGTAAGCTAATGTAAGTTATATTAATAACAATGTTTTATATTGACTTAAATGAATAATGTATTGTTAAAATTAATTATGCATATCATCAGCTGATTGAATTATTATTTTGAACGTGGTACTGGATTTATTAGTGAACATTTTTATCAGTTAATTACAATTACAAATATTAAGTGGTAATTTATTTGAGGTCAATGTAGCATGCAATTAAGAGCTTTATCTTAAAAATAATACTATTAAACAAACAATATAATTAAAATATATAACATAATTATGTACCATCTATAATTTGACTTAATATTAATTAAAATACAGGTATTTATTTAGTTATTGATTATATTTTTTATATTAAATTGAATAATATATATATATATATATATAAATATATATAAAGCATTAGATAATGTTACCTAAAATTATTATTATGATTTTTAGTTGGTCTATTAATTAGAAAAATAAAAAAGTGTTTAAACATTCCAACAATTAGTAAGTTTAATAGCTTATAAAATATTATACTTATATTCTTTCAGAATACTTACCAGGTAGTAAAGAACGTAAAGAAATAGAAGCCGAATTAAAAAGATTATCTGATAATGTAGAAGATGTTCCAATTATTATTGGTAATGAAAAAATCAAGACTAAAGATATTAGGTATCAAGTTATGGTAAGAAATACAATTCATATACTAGTAATACTATTATTTATGTTATAAGGTAGTAACTATACTATTTATTTATTTTAGAGTATTAAATAATATTCATGTTATAATTCATTTTATTTAAAGTTTGAATTTTTTCAAAATAAAATATTTAAAATTTTATAATTAAATGTTTTATATCTTTCAATTAAAGATTATTATATAATAACAAAATACACATATTTTACAGTAATTTTTTAATTATTACAAGGCTTATTTATATGCTATCTCAATTATAATTTTAAATCATGAGTCAACATTAACATATTTATCTTACATAAAAATGATTGATAAATATTATGATTATTTTTTTGGATTTGTGACAATTGTATAGTGTATGAGTTGTGTATGAGATAAATTTAATATCAATCTTTCTATATATTTATATTGAACCATAATATCTGTAGTTGGTATTGATTATTAATACATTTTTTCTGTTTAACACATATGTTTCTTGATACTTAAATTGAAGGCCATTTTAATTTAATTTGAAAAAAATACATTAATAAATACTTTTTAAATCTTGATGAACAATGTTTTATTGAGTAACCTCAAAAAGCAATAGTAAAATAAATGGTTCTTTAAAATATATTTTATAATTTGATGCAATGATTTTTCATTATTTTATTACAGTGTTCTCTCCATTATCTGCAGCTTTCTATGAACCATGTACATAAAAAAAAATGTTTCTTTACATAATGTATACATAAATCATTACGGTTAAGTTAATTGTTGAAAAAATTTAAATTTTTTGTTAAAAAGAAGGGTTTACAAAAAAAAAAAAACAGCTTGTTACTGATTTTTTTATTAAAAAATTAATAGCATAGATATTATAAGTCATATTATATTAATTTTTGAATAAAAATAATATGTATTCCTTTTTAGTTTTTTTAAATTTTGTATGAAATTAAAAGATTTAATTTTTTTATTATATAATTATTAAATTTTCGTTTTAATTTAAATTTAGCGGATTATCTCTAAAATGTTCTTATCCGTGGATCCCACCCTATTCTGTGAATGATTAAGAGTCTACTTATTCAATAATCAATTACTATTGTATTTAAAATATGGTTTATAATTATGATGAGTAAATATTAGTTTTATTTCTTAAATACTTGGTTAAATTTTTCTAATTTTTATATAAATTAAAAGCTTGCTCTCTTCAGATCTTAATAGTAATTTCAATGTAATATAATAGTAAACTTAACCAGGAAGGTATAAAGTAAAAATTATATTATATTATATATTAATTTATTTTTAGACCCCTCTATCAGACAAAAAAACATTTTTGAATATTTAAATAATTTAGAATTAAATAACTGATTTAACTTGTGACTTATTAATTTATTCATGGGTGGCGTGTTCAATTGTTTTTAATTTTAGAACATTGAATGAATAAAGTTTGTGAACCGTTGGTATAGTTATGAATTTATTTAATGTTGATCATTATTTGATTTTTTTTCCAACATCATTAAATTTTTTTGTCTTAAATTGAATTTTTCGAAAATATATTGTAAATAGTTCTAATATTTAAATGGTTCTAATTGTGTATATTTTTTTGTTGATCTTAATTATTCTACAAATGACTGAAAATATTTTGTTTTCTTACAGCCTCATAATCATGGCAAAAAAATCGCAAAATTTTACTATGCATCATCTGTAAGTAAATTTATTAAAATAGTAGGTATTTCTAGTTTTATTAATTTTTTGAACTTTTTAAATAGGATTTAGTAACAAAAGCAATTAAAGTTTCTACAGAAGCTCAATTAAAATGGGATACTGTTCCTTTAGAAGAAAAAATAAGTATTTGGCTTAAGGCCGCTGACTTAATGGCAACAAAATATCGAATGAAATTAAATGCAGCTACTATGCTGGGTCAATCAAAAACTGTTATTCAAGCTGAAATAGATGCTGCTGCTGAATTAATTGATTTCATCAAGTTTGTGATAAAAGTGAAAATAACTAGATATTAGTTATTTGTTATTATGTATAAAATTGTAGATTAAACGCATTTTTCGCCAAGGAATTGACACATTACCAACCAATAAGCGAAAATAAAAAGGTTACTTTAAATAGTTTACGTTATAGAGGCCTTGATGGTTTTGTTGCTGCTGTGTCTCCTTTTAATTTTACTGCGATTGGTGGTAATTTAGCATATACTCCAGCTTTAATGGTAATAATAAGTTTTATAATCATTTTTCTTGGTCATATTATACCACATTCGTTTTCAGGGATGTTCTGTTGTATGGAAACCTTCAGATACAGCTATTTTATCCAATTGGGTGATCTATGAAATAATGACTGAAGCAGGAGTTCCAGCTGGTGTAGTTAATTTTGTCCCTGCTGACGGTCCTGTATTTGGTGATACAGTTACAGCTTCTCCATATTTGTCAGGCATTAACTTTACTGGATCAGTTCCGTAAGAAATTTATTCATTATTTTATTTATATTTTATGTGATAATGTAGGTATTTCATTTAAAAAGTTAATTTAAGTAATTAAGAAACATTTATTCAAAATTTAATTTACTTGGTATATTATCTCGAAAATCATTTTTTTGATGGTGGAAATTTAAGAATTTTGATTAATAAATTAATAGGCATATTACAGGTAGTTCAATTACTAGTTATACCAGTAATTACATATTATTACATATTTATTTTTTCAAATAACATTTTACATTAAAATAAATATGCATAATTTAGAATAATTCTTGGTATTTATTCTGGTGCTCCAATAAGTGTAGCTTGTGTTTAAAGAAAGTGAGATAAAATAAATAGGTTAAATATTTTTACCGTAACATGTTGAAGTATTAAAAACTAAGATAAATAAATTAAAATTAATATTATTCATATATATTATACATTACATTTTACTTTTTTAAATATTATTTAAGTTGAATAAATAATCTGTTAACATTTTCATATTTTTAAATATATTTGAATCAATATTTTATTTTCAACTGAAATTTATTTTTATTTATTTTATATTTTTTTTTTCAAATTATTTATTAATTTATAAATTATTAAAACTACATATAACATAATCAAATTATTATTTCTTTCAATTAGAACTATGGCATAAGTTCAAAAAATAAGTTCATCATTTATTTTTAAACTAAAAATGTTATTAATGTAAATTATGAAAATAATTAATGTTATGATTAATTATTTTACTTCGTGATGCACCATACTTTGTTATTAAATAATCACCAATAGTATTAGTAATCCTTACTAACTGTGACATATCCTGAATGTTGTAGTAAGTCCAAAATTTTTCTCTTCCATCATAAAAATTTTGTTAGTTAATTATTTATTAATTCTAATTATTTCATTAATTTAAATTTGATATTCAACAATAAACAGAACTAAAATGTTTTTAATATATAAAACAGATGTAACTTCCTTTTAGATTTGAATTATTGGGATATAGCTATTATATAATATTAATATATTGTTTGTATAATTAATTTATGCTGTAAAAACTATTTTTTAGAACATTCAATCGCTTATGGTCTCAAGTTGGTGAAAATATAAATAATTATAAGAACTTCCCAAGATTGATTGGTGAATGTGGTGGTAAAAATTACCATTTTATACATCCATCAGCGGATGTGACATCTGTTGTTACCGGCACCATTCGTTCTGCATTTGAATATTGTGGTCAGAAGTGTTCAGCATGCTCCAGAATCTATGTTCCTGAATCATTATGGCCTAAAGTAATAGTGCTAATTATTTAAATTTATTTTTATTTATCCATATTTATATTTTATTATTTATTAATAGATTAAAGAAGGATTACTTGACCTCCGTAGTAAGTTGAAAATTGGAGATGTTGCTGAATTTGATTCTTTTTCTTCAGCAGTTATTGATGATAAAGCATTTAATCGTATTACTGGATATATTGAACATGCAAAGAAATCTCCTAATTTGGAAATAATTGGTGGAGGACAGTATGATAACAGGTTATTAAATTAATACTGACTTAAAAAATTGAGTTTCTTTTATTAATTTAATTTTTTATTTTAGTAAAGGGTATTTTATACAACCAACCATAGTTGTGACTAAAGATCCGTTGGATAAAATTATGACAGAAGAAATCTTTGGACCTCTCTTAACTGTTTATGTTTATAAGGACTCTGAGATTGATAAGACTGTTGATCTTGTTCAAAGTTCTACACCATTTGCATTAACTGGAGCTGTATTTTCTCAGGATAAGTAAGATGGTAACAGCAATCTTTTGTGGTTATTTATTAATTTATCATTTTCTTTTAGAAACTTTTTGAAAAAATCTCTTGAAACCTTGAAATACTCGGCTGGTAATTTTTACCTAAACGATAAGTCAACTGGTTCTGTAGTAGGACAACAACCATTTGGTGGAAGCAGAATGTCAGGTAAATTGAATTAGATATTTAATATCATGCTTATATATATTTTTTTATCATTAATTTATTTTATGTTGATAATTTAATATGTTTAATGGTGATCAGATTATGATACTTATTTATATATGTCTGTTGCCTACACTTAGAGACGATCATATTTGTTATACCTTCAGATTTTTTTTAAAAGAGTTACAATACATCTAAGAATATATAAGTTCTAACTTAAAATATTTATTATTATCATCCATCTTAATTTATAAATTATATATTGAAATAAAAAATTAAAAAAAATTAGTTTATTTATAAAAATAAAAAGTTATCACTAGATTTGACTATTTAAATTGCATATACTAAATCATTATTGGCTGTTAAATTTAATATTTTTGATTTTTAAATTTCTTTATGCTTCTTATTCTAACAAGTTTCTAATTTTATTTACTGAGAAAGACTTCAGAAGTAAATAAGTTAAATAAATTTAAGAAATTAACATTTTATATTTCTAAAATAACTTAAATTACCTATTAATATTCAACATACATTTAGTCACTTTTATTCATAGGTATTCTTTTCTCTAATTATTTAAAAACTTTTTATTACTATAGTGTTTTAAATTACTTTTTATGTTTTAAGGTACTAATGACAAAGCTGGTGGTCCCCACTATATTTTACGATGGACGTCACCTCAGTCAGTCAAAGAGACATTTGTACCTTTAACTGAATGGAAATATCCTTACATGAATTAAATTATATACAGATTGGAAAAAGATCTAGTGTTTTGATATTGTGAATAACATTGGCAGAGCTGTTATACTGATTGAATCTCATACTATCAAATTAATAATATTATAATTTATAAGGT
The DNA here is from genome assembly GCF_003268045.1 of Sipha flava. Classification (NCBI taxonomy): domain Eukaryota; kingdom Metazoa; phylum Arthropoda; class Insecta; order Hemiptera; family Aphididae; genus Sipha; species Sipha flava. Next base: position 341,097 of record NW_020271719.1, on the reverse strand, counting down.
AACATAAGGAGCAATTTGAGATTCCTATATGTTTTTTTTAAAGAGTAAATATTAATTGTTTGTAAAAAAAATCTGATATGATCTTTGAAAATGTAAGTATGAGAGATTCAATCAAAAATTATATTTAATTTATTATAATTTTTGTCCATTTTAATCTTGATAGACCCAATTTGTGAAATACCCATTATATGTCTAAGTTATAACATTATGACCGTTTTTACAGTATACTTAATTTTTATATAAATCAGTATTCATCACTATTTCAATTTGGTTGATATGTATCAGATATATTCATTCTTACCACAGTGTTTATATTAAACTTTATAATTTAGATTTGGCTTATAATTTATCATATTTAACGTGATAATTTGTTATATTTATTACTAACTATTGTTTTGAAACTGGAGTTATAATATTGTATAGATAGCCAAAAAAATAATTTATAGTGAAACCATATTTTGACGTAAGTCCATCAGTTATACAATCATCTGAATTAAATGTTCCAAATTTGTTTATAATATTGTTTAAACAAAATCCAAACAGTGATTATAAAACTCATTTTATGTATGTATTATATGAACTGAAATTAGATAAAATGCTATAAATCTAATACATTTAGTGCAATGAATAGGAAACAAATGACGTTATAATTGTCGGATCATATTTTTTTTATTTTTATTTTTTTTTTTAATGAAAGTCACTCCAATGTTTAAACCAGTAATGTCAATTCAATTAATTTGTGTATAATCTTTTTTTTTTTTTTTTTTTTTTTTAATGAAATGTTTTTAAAAGCTTTGAGTTGTAGACATGCTATTATTAAGCTATAGTCGTTCATCATAGGTATACGACTGTCTCAATGGTTTTTTTGATTGAAGTCTGATGAATCCTAGAAATTAATTAATTATTATAATGTTTTTATGTATAGTATTTAAAAATTAATATTTTTCAAATAAAATGTATGTTTAATGTTGAATTTATATTGTATAATTAGAGAAGAAGCAGTAAGTTAAGTTCTTATAATCATAAAATAATGAATGTTTTTAAAATTTGGTTTTAAATTTTCAATCGTGTTTGTTATAATTGGTAATTGAGCTGGTAAATTCTAAAGTTATAGTTATTGGCAAATGTGATTTTATAGGTGTTTATCTGATTTAATGTTTTCCTTAAGAAGCTCCCATCAAATTTTATTTATATTGCAAGATTTTATATTATTTAAATACACTCGGACTCAAACAAAAATTGATAAGCTACTGTTATTAGTGGGTTTTTGTCATGTTTTTTGTTTAATGTGAGTAATGACAAGATGTCAGTGGTATAGCGAAATAATTTTGAAGTTCAGGGCAATGTATTAAAAATATTCATATATTGATATACATGTTTATAGAAATGTAGCTTAAAGTTAGTTTGTATATATTAATTAATTTAAAATAATAGTGTTACATGGTGTTTTAGGTATAATTGGATATTATAGTTGTCATTAGGATATATTCTTTTCATTCACTAACTTCTTGGGCTTAGGCAATAGCTCTCCCATATTATGGTACATCATACCTCTGACTAATGGGTACATATCTTTCATATAAAAAAAGGGAATATCTGAATAATATCTAATAGTGCAGATTATATAAAATAGTTGGTTATTTTTTCTAATTGTAATAAAAAATGTGAAACTCCTAGATTGGGTGAGATATAGGGATGAACAAATTATGTTATAATATTCACCTTTTAAACTTGAAACCATTATTTTAGAAAATAAATTCTGACTGAAAGAGAATATCATATGGATCAGTTTACATTTCTAAATATGAAAAAGAATAGAATCAAATTTCTTAAGGTAAATTGGAATTCTAATGTTATACAATAATGACTATTGATTATAAAGAATGAAATATTTATAATTAATGACTATAAAAGAAATTGTTATAGCCTTAAGTTTAAAATTTGAAAGTTTATATATTTTTAATTAGAAACACTGATAACCATGGTTGTAGATTTACAAACCTTCTGATAATTAGAAAAATATATATTTTATATAATTTTGGTGTCGTAGTAGACTGAATTTATAACGACCATTTGAAGACTAAGGTTATCATCTATAACTAGGAACCGTGATTAAAAGCTATCCAAAAGTTATTTATTAGCCTTAAAGGAATAATGGGTCAATGATGTCAAAGCATCGATCGGTTCATAGGTCATCCGTGGACCACTAGTACCGATACCATGAATCATTTAGTAATAATCATCAGTGAGATGTTTAAAGGCGTCATGGACCATATGCAATCTGGAACCAAGGAAAAAATATATTCTTTGAAAATTGCAAAAAGATCAAAAACAATAAGTACCATAAATCTGTAAAAGTATAGTGTGCTGTGCACAAAATTTGAAGGCATGTAATTAATAGTGTTGTTCAGAAAAATGTCATTTAATTTATTATACCTAGCCACCCAGCTGAAAGTGTAATTTAGTACTTATGAAACGACAAATTAGAGGGTGTATGAAAGGATCAGATTAACATATTTGGACCTTATACTTTTTGTACTAATCCACTTAACCCATTTTCAAAGTTTTGAACTAATTATAGTTTTATTAAATATATCATCATTTACATTCAACGAGTAATAATCTATAAGCATGTGTTACAATGATCATAGAATTTTTTTGTGCCTGGAGTACTTATAAAAAAAAAAAACAGTTAAAAGAAATTAAGGTTTTATTCATTATTATTAAGTATTACTTAATCTTTGCATATCATTTGTTTACCCATAAGGTTTTCAATTTCACAAAAAGAAATGTTTTAGATTACTCTGCATGAAGTGAAGAAAATGTATTTTTTACCATGAATGAAATTTCTACGGTCTTCGACTAACTTTTTTTGATTTTAAATTTTGTTTAATAGGTGTATTTAGGAAGTAATTTTTTGAATTTTTATAACGATTTTCCAAGTTATTAAAAACAAACCATTTTTTATTAATTGAATAAAAAAAAAAAAAAACGGTGATGATGAAAACATATTAAAATTAACTAATAAATACTTGATTGTGTGTGTGTGTATGCAAGACGGCTGGTGGTGAATCAAATTCGGACGTTAATTTACTACAGAGCGACAGCAAGTAATTTAAATTATTCATTGTCGTGTTGTATTCATTTACAGTAGTCCTTTTTTTTTTCGACCTTCTTCACTCAGCATATTTTTTTGAAACCAATGGTGTATTATTTTCAAATTTAAAAAATATTTGACTTTACCTTTAAATTAGTCACCCATCTCAGGATTCCCCTTTACTCCTTACCTCTCATGGTTTTTAATTCTGTGCGTTTATGGTAAATACGCAAACGTTTTTTTAAAGACATACTGTAAAACTGAAATGTTATATTAAATTAAACCAGTGATTCTCAATTTTTTTTTGTTTAAGGCCCCTTAAATTTAATGTAAAACTGTCAAGGCCCCCTTCAATCAAAATCATGAATTATTTATTGTTAATGATATACTAAGTTTATATGCACTATTTCATACAAATAAATTATTAAAATGTAAAGAAAATAAATGTTTTTTAATATATTTTTGAAATGTAATCCTATAATCGTTTATAACTTAAATATATATAAACTAAAAATAATTGGTAATAATCTGGGTTGGGATTTTATAGCATTTGCATATTTCTTATGAGATGCTTAAAAAATAGCAGAGTAAGTTAAAAATGTCTTTCATGATACAGAGAACTCAAATAAAAAATTTTATTTTGCTTTTTTTTTTGCATCTTTTCTACTAATTTTTGCAAATTTACTAATAGCTGGTTATCAACGAATGAGTGTAGAATTCGCTTTATACAGTCCACATTCGTCTC